>NW_005361607.1:2226682-2282253 GCF_000412655.1 Myotis brandtii
CTCCCTGCTCGCTTCAGTGCATGGCTGCCGGCCGCCATCTTGGCTGACAGTTAATTTGCATATACTCACTGATTAGCCAATGAAAAGGGTAGCGGTCGTATGCTAATTACCATGTTTCTCTTTTATTAGTGTAAATATAACCAATTCATTAAGGAATCCAAACTCAGTGATGTATAAAGTTGATATTTCCCTCTACTAACTGCTTGCAACATACTTGTAAAATCTCCTTTTCTCATTCCTTAATGATATATTGGGCAGAATTTATAAACTTCACAGCATTTTCTGGTATTGAATGCTCATCCAATGTACAACTCTATTCGCATACTGGTTTCCTATGAGGCCCACCTCAATGCTATAAGAATTGTGGTTTAGGGAACATGCTGGAGAAAGGCATTCGGGGCTGGCTCTCAGATACGTCTCCCCCCGTTTTCAGTGCTCAACTCTGATGTTGGGGGCTGAAGGAGCAAACATTAATTTCATACTGGCCCTTAATAGTAGCCATTCCCTACTGGTTGGTTGTTGCTGAGTCCCTGGGAGCCATCACTGTCTGTCAGCACCTCCTGTATATGTGGGCTCTGAGAGGGCCCAATGCAGTAGACTGAGCACTGTTTGACCTGCATGGCACGCCTTGGCAGGCTGCACCAAAGCCTCTTGCTATTGGGACCCCTTGCCTGGTGAGAAATCCTCTTAGTCAGCAATCAAAACAATGTCCATGACCTTTGACCCACAGTAAATCATTCATATTTACCACATCTAATCATAAGAGTAAGGGATTATTTAGGGGCCCTCACTTCTCTCAACCATTGATCCCAATTTTTTTTTCCTTCTTCTCACATGGTCAAAAGAAGCAGCCCAGTGGGTCTGCTGTACAATTAGCCATCTAAACAGAAAAGTTCCAGTCTTCTCCCTTGCAGTCACCCATCTCTTTGAAGGATGTTCTTGGCACATTCTCTACCTTGTTTGGGGACAGGCAGGTGGTGGCTCAGGGAGGTGAAGGAAAAGCTTCAGAGCCAAGTTCTACCCTCTCCCAATGCCTCTAGTGACTACTTTCTGAGCTCTCTCTGGATTTTTGTTTTGCTTTGTCATAGTGAAGGAGGGAGAAGGTGGTAATGGTTGGGGGAGGAGAGAAGATGGCAAAGTCAGTTTTGCTGCTTTATCCTAAGTCTGAAGGGAAATAACTGGTCTCACTTGTTCATGGCAGTCTTTGGACACAGATTCTTTTGTCTCAGGTTTGGGTTTCACCTGCCAATTCTGAGGCAAAATGAAGAGTTTCAATCAACATCTGGTTATACATACTTAAAACATACATGTGTGAGCCCTATGGAGTAAAATTTATCATCCTCCACTCAGTGAAGAAGTCTGGCTCAGAGAAGATAAAGTAGGCTCTCTCTAGTTACACACAGTTTTAAATGGCAGAGTTGGCATTCAAATTAGATTTGTGTGACCCCGAAGTCCACCCACAGGACCAAAAAAAATTGCTCTTTTAATCAGGGGTGGGAAATAGAGGTGGGAAGCATGGGTGGTGGGGAGACACAGGGAGCCTTTCCTGCAGAGAGAGAAGAGCAGGAAGAACCATGAGGCAGCCAGAGAGACTAGCTCTCAGCTGGGCTGCTCCTGTGACTAGACTCCACAAGACAGTGGCAACGAGGGGATGGCACTCCCCAAGACACAGCCTTAGAGGGCTGCAGGGGACAAGCAAAGCCCCCAGGTGACTACATCTGGTGGCATTATTGGCTGAATGGAGAAGGCCCAAGGGACCAGCATAGGAGACCAATGTATTTGTAAGGTACAAATAGCCTACAGCAAGAGAGCCTATTCTGATTCCATGTACTGAGCAACCCCATATTATTTAGAACAGTGGTTCTCAAAGTAGGGTCCCCCAACTAGCAATCTCCACATCACCTGGAGATCTGTTAGAAATTCAAAGTCTCACCTGCTCTCACTCCTCAGACCTCAGACAAAATCAGAAACTCTGGGGGTGAAGCAACCTGTTTCAACAAGCTCTCTAGGTGCTTCTGTTTTGTTTCTTAGATTTTGTCAGGTTTCCTGGGGTATAATTTACATGTAGAAAACAATGTGCCCTTATTGGATGTAAAGTTTGAATAGTTATGACACATGGGTACAGTTATGTGACTAGCACCAAAATCAATATGTAGCCCTGGTTGTTGGATCTCAGTGGTTAGAGCTTCGGCCCATGAACCAAAGGGTCTTGGGTTTGATTTCTGGTCAAGAGCATGTACCTGGTTTTCAGGTTCAATCCCCAGCCTTGTGCAGAGGGTGGCTGACCAGTTGATAAGTCTCTCTCAGATCAATGTTTCTCTCTCTCTCTCTCTTTCTCTCTCCGCCCTCCCTCCCTCCTTTACAATCAATGTAAAAAATATCCTTGGGTGAGGATTTTAAAAAGAAAATCAATATATAGACTATTTCTATCACCCACAGAGGTCCTTCATACTCCTGTGTCCTCAGTACTCTCTCCACCTAATCTCTGTCAACCACTCATCTGATTTCTGTCTCTACAGTTTTGCCCTTTGTAACGTGTCCTATAAATGGAATCATACAGGGTGTAGCCTTGTGTGTTTGGCTTCTTTTACTTGGAATACATAAAGCTTTTTAAAGTATCCATGTTGATATGCACAAGCAATTGGCTCATTCTTATTGCTGAGTGGTATTCCATCATATAAAAGTCCCAATTGCTTTTTTAAATTCATCTCCCAGGTGATGGACGTGTGTTATTTCTACTTAAAGTTACTATAAATATTCATGTCCAAGTCTTTGTGTGGACATATGTTTTCATTTCCCTCTGGTAAATACCTATGGCAGGATTGCTGGATCATCAGTTAAGTATATATTTAGCTTTATAAAAAACTTCTTAACATGTTTTCCAAAGTGACTGTAACATTTGCTTCCCACAAAATATATATGAGAATTTCACTTGCTCCATAGTCTGTCCATCACTTGATATCATTATTATTAGTTTTGTTGTTGTTAATTTAGCCATTCTGGTAGATGACAGGTGGTACCTAAGGGTGGTTTAATTATTATTTCCCTAATGACAAGTGATGCTGAGCATTTTTTCATGTGCTTATTTGCCATTGACATATCTTCTCTGATCAAGTGTCTATTTCAATCTTTTCCCATTTGGAAAATTATGTTGCCTTCTTATTTCTGAATGGTAAGAAGTCTGTGTATTCTGGATACAGATCCTTTAACAGATATGTGTTTTTGAAAATATTTTCTCCCACCTTGTGGTTTGTCTTTTATAGTCTTCACAGTTTTATGGGGTTTTTTAAGAACTGAAGTTTTTAATTTTGATGAAGTTCAATTTATCATGTTTAATTAAAAAATTTATGGTTCATGTTGTGTCCTATATGAGTATTTTTTCCTAATTCCAAATTACAAAGATTCAGTCCTCCATTTTCTTCTAGAAATTTTATAATTTTATATTTTTTATGTATGTCTATAATTCATTTTGACTTCATTTTCTTATGTGGTGTGAAGGTTTTGTGTTTGTGCTTGTTGTTTTGATTTTGCATAAGTGAATCTAAATGTTATGGCACTGTTTATTGAAAAGATTATACTTTCTCCATTAAATTACCATTGTACCCTGTCAAAAATGAATTGGCTATATATGTGCAGGCCTCTATTTGGCCTCTCCATTCTATGCCATTGATGTATTTGTCTATCCTAATAATAATACCACCCTGTCTCGATTACTGTAGATCTATACTAAGTCCTGAAATCAGATAGGCTAAGTCTTCCAACTCTGTTCTTCTTTTTCAAAATTGCTTTAGCCAGTCTAGTTCTTTATGTTTTTACATACATTTTATAATTAGCCTGCCAATTCCTTTTAAAAAGTTCCCACTGGAAATTTTATCAGAATTGCATTGAATCTATAGATTAATTGGGGGATAATTGACTTGTTAATAATATTGAATTTTCTAATTCATTTTTCCCATTTATTTATTTTTAATTCCCTCATCAATTATTTTTATGGTGGCAGCACACAAAATTGAATTAGTTAGATTTATCCCAAAGTGTTTCATGTTTTTTTTTAATGCTATTGTGGAGGATTCACTATTAAGAAAAACAGTAATGGTATTTTATCCATATGTTTCCCCCAGACTCCAGCCATGCCCGACAGTAGTTGAGGTGAGGGTTGTGCTATCAGGCTGAGCTACTTCTGATAACTGGGATTGCCAATTAGGAGAAGCATCATAGTGTAATTTCAAGAGCCCAGTTGCCTGGGTGTGAAACCTCACTCTACCACTTACTAGCATTCTCTAGGGTTCAGTTTCTTCATCTATAAAATGGTCCCACATTGTACACCTCATGCAAAAATAGCTAAGTATCTTTGGGTGAGCTAGTTTCCAAAAGCCTTGACCTCCACATTTATTATTTAGGAATAATGATACCATCAATAGAATTGTGTTAAAAATTAAATTAAAATAAAGCTTTGGCAGCCCAGAGACAGTGCCTGGCACATAATATGCCTTTATTAATATTAGCTGTTAAGAGTATCTATATTAATACAGTATTTGACATATATTGACATTAACCAAATTACTATTTAAAAAATAGAGTACCTTCTGAACAATGAATACCAGTGTTGCAGAAAACTTTAGGGGACATTAAAAAATTGTAGAAGTGGTTGTTAGAATATTTACATGACGGCCAGACTGACTTATTGAATACTGATTGTTTCCGACCATTCTTGCCAAGCGGTTTTCTTTGATTGTCCACAGAACTACCCCTCCCCCTACACTGTCTCTACTCAATGCAGATGGTAACTAGAATCAATCTACTTATTGTAATGACTTCTAGTTACATACGCCCAATTACCACTATCATTAAGCAAGCAGTAGCTGCCAATATTGAGTGGCGATGTGACTTCACGTGTTCAATACATTCGCTCCAAAGCATGACCTTCTTACCTGAAAAAATTAAAAAGCACCCAACATAATATTTTTTTTGGTCTTTAATCCTTCTCCTATTTTATTAAAAAAACTTGGCCAATTTATTAATGTTGGGGGAGAGAGATAGGTAGGTTCTAGAAGATATAACTACTGATGGGCATTTTAGGTTACGGCATGCTTTTGGTATAAATGGTAGTATAATCTCTAGGAAAATTAGCCAGTTTGATCCTGTAAGCATCCTGGATAATATGGGAAATCATACATCACCAATATATAACAGGAAACAGTATATCAATATTTAAGCCACAGGTTTTTTGTTTGTTTTTTTATCTTTATTGTTGAGAGTCCCCTTCCACCCACCTCCCCCCGCCCCAGGCCTTCACCACCCTATTGTCTGTGTCCATGGTCAATGCATATGCCTAGCTCTGCAATGAAATTTATAAATCTGTATCTCCTTGGCCTAGTCATCTGCCCTATCCTTTCATGTTCTTTGTCTATAAAATATGGGCCCAGTGTAATGAGGGTGATTGGAGCTTAATGATTCCGATTTTATCCTCTGGTTTTAAGAGGATTCTTTGCCTTCAAGCTTGTTGCCTTCTAGATGGAAGAAAAGGGGTCTACATGAAAAGGCAAATATTTATCCTAGACACTATTTGACTAACAGTGAGATTAGTAACCTCCAAGGTAGTAAAACTCTACATTATAGGGCTTATGAATTAAATTAACACTGCAGAATGTTTTCTCATCTGTAAAATAGGTTTAATTAGAATTGCTTTGCAGTATGTAGAATTAGTAAGTTAATGTTTTTCAAACTCCTAGAATATTGAAAGTATACGAAAGCAAATTGCTTTTCTCTATGGACCTATTGTCTATTTAAATTTCCTAAGATTTTGTATCTTGACATAATCAAGAAAACTGTGCCCTGAAGACACTTACATCATAAATCTTTTATCTTTATTGTTGAGAGTCCCCTTCCACCCACCTCCCCCCGCCCCAGGCCTTCACCACCTTATTGTCTGTGTCCATGGTCAATGCATATGCCTAGCTCTGCAATGAAATTTATAAATCTGTATCTCCTTGGCCTAGTCATCTGCCCTATCCTTTCATGTTCTTTGTCTATAAAATATGGGCCCAGTGTAATGAGGGTGATTGGAGCTTATATAAAAGATCAAAATTAGTTTTACTATCATCAAGAGACCAAATTTCCCATTATGTATAACATAATCAATTTGCCCAGTTTAACCAGCACCAAATCATCTACTGCACTTTTTCTTTCTCAATACTTTTAACCAAAATCCAATAACCCAGCTTGATAATGATTCCATATCGGGACCTGGTAAAATGTTTAAGAATCCTATTGGCCTGTGCTTAAATCTCATCTCTGCTGTTTACACAATGTATGATTTAGGTAACAGTCTTATTTTCTGAGATCCTGTTTCTCCATCTGTAAAATGGGAATGCACTCACGTTATATGTATTTTTGAGGTTTAAAACAGATTTTAGCCAAATGCAAGGCATAAAATAGCTCTCACCAAATAATGCCTGCTGTTAGGTTTGCTTCACACCCCAGTGAAGTGGCAGTGGAGTTTCTGAAAGTTGCTCCCTTATCATATCTCATTCCTTTGGCTATAATATTGGATCCTTCAAATAGCTTAAATTGAAGTAATACAATTGAATGCCTTGTTTTAATCCCAACTATAGAGAATGGTTCTATCCAGGTGATAGGAAATTATTCAATTATAACAATAATTTAAAAGTATGAGATATATAATGAGGAAATTTGAAAAAAGTAATTAGGCAGCAAAAATGTATATATAATATGATCCCAAATATATAAAATATGCATAGAAAGAGATATGCAGAAGATTTACTAGTAAAGTAGGTAGTAGTGGGAGTATGGTAATTTTTTTTCTTTTTCTACATTTCAAAATGTGCCAATTCTTACACCTTTTAATATATGAGTAATTTTTTCCTTTTCTATACTTTCCACTTTCCAAAATTTTCTATTTTTTAAATAATTAACACATATTAAATATAGAATAGGATAGAAAAACATATCTATTTGACTACATAGTAAAGAATAAATCTGTATACATTAATTGTTAAAGGCGATTCAAGCTTAGTGAAGAATTCCTAAGACAATGCCCCTCTGACAGGACTGTGCTACTTAGTAAACAGTCTTAGTTTGATGAATATTTATCAGATTTTCTCATAATCTATTTCAATTATTTTTCTTGCTTTCCACTTTTGCCTCCTCCTTGGCATAACTGTATATTTAATTTAAGTGCCTATGCTGTGTACAGTTAAGAATGGCACAGGAGAGCAACCTGTTAAAAATGCATGAGAAATATAATTGGCCTGCTATTGACGCAGCGTGTGTGTGCATGCATGTGTGTGTGTGTGTGTGTGTATTTTTTTAATGGAAATTCTATATGTCCAGATTCCTGATGGTTCAAGTTCTAGTTCTTGTAACAGAATACTCAATTTGGAGCCTTTAGAGGGTTATCTGGCTGTGCCCATTCCTCAAACCTAAAATCCATTTAATTAGATAGGACTTTTCTCTTTTATAATTTAAAACCTCATTCTCCTATCTCAGGATGAATCATTGTTCAGGTGAAGAGATCAGAACTGTCAGATAAGAAGAATAGAAAACTGCTTCTGTGGTCTCAGACCTCTCTGTTGTTGTTTTGTAATCCTCACCCAAGAATCTTTTTTTTTCCATTGATTTCTAGAGAGAGTGGAAGGGAGGGAGGGAAAGGGGAAGAGAGAGCAATATTGACATGAGAGAGATTCATCAATTGGTTGCCTCCTGTACGTGTCCCTACCGGTGCTGAGGAACCTGAAACCTAGGTGCATGCCCTTGACCGGGAGTGGAACCCAAGACACCCAAGACCCTTGGGTCCAAAGGCTGACGCTCTAATCAGCCTGAGCAAACTGGCCAGGGCAGACCTCTCTCTTCTTGATGGGGAATGGTACACATCATAGGTAAACTAGAGAGGGGAGGTGTGCTGGGGAAACTGTCTATGGATAGAAAGTTTTCAGACTTAGCATCAATTTTTAACTTACGGAAGATTTTCCTTTGTTCTGCTCAGTAATGGTGAAGAAACAGCCACAGTTACTGGGCCCATGTCTGACTTCTCAGCAAGGGTTTGAGATTCAGGCAGTCAGGGGAAATCTTATCTGTTTTCCCCCAAAATAGATGGCATATAGTATCTACTAAATCAATACGAGTAAAATTAATTTAAATTTTATCAAACAGACCTTTAAAATTTTAACACTTAAGAATTTTCATAAAGGAGATGGAATGATTTTGAAAAACCAGAGAATCAGATTTTATCATCACCCCTCTGCTTACAGATCAAAACAATCAAATGTCTTTGATAGCTATTCATGGCACTTAACCCATAACTTTAACCTCTAAGGCACATGTGAAATGGTTCCTCCTGATGTGTCTCTCTAGGTTTACCTTGAACCACTGATCTCCTCTTTTATTTGTGCCTGTCAGGCTGGCCCGTCATTTCATGATAAATGTGCTCATTCTCACCACAGAGCTTTTGTCATGGCTGATCCCTCTGCCTGGAATGCTTAGCTCTCTCATTGCTTTCCTGATTCCTTCTTGGTCAGGTCTTAACTCCAGGGTGAGCTTCTCAGAGAAGACTTTTCTAGTGGCCAACTGTAACATTGTTTTCCTCAGTCATTCTCTGATTACATCACTCTTTTCTTTTCTTCATAGACTTTTTTACTATCTGAAATATCTTCTTTATTTGTTTGTTTCCATATATATCCTTACTAGAAGGTAAACTCAATGCCGATGGGGGGGGGGGCTTTTGTGGCCTTTACTATGGATTCCCTACCCCTTGGAGAATACTGTGGGGAGAGAGAGATGGAGAGTGGAAGGGAGGAACTTAGATCAGGCAGTCCTTACTACTGTCCTCTGTAGTAGGATCCGCAATCTCAAATTTAAAGATGAGTAAACTGAGGTCAGGAGAAATAATTTATCTATGTAGTGATCACAGCTGGTGAATGGAAAAACTGGGATTCTAAAGACAATATTTTTTAATTCAAGCAAGGCTCTTTTAGTTATCTTAAAAGACAGTCTGGAGCTTCTGTTTTAACCATGTTAGAATAACTGTTACAAGACTTATCTTTATACTGTGAACAACTAGGAAACTGGCAGCTCAGGAATGTGATTCCTGAGACAAAGAAAACAACTGAGGTGAAAACTACACTGGCTCTTACTTTCCTGGAGGCACTAGCTGGATTATAGCAGAGGGAGGGAGAAATCAAGCATTCTATGGCACACTCAGGAGTTGAGAAAATGATCAGAGTTCAGAGAGACTGAGGCATCTGAAAGTAGCAAGACAAGGTTTTAGAAAAGAGGTTTGGGAGGGGTAGGGGGTGGGGGAAAGAGAACTCCCAAAACATGTATATGGGTCCTCATAAGACTGATTCTGAATAATAACCTGTGGATGCATAAGGTAAAACTATACTTAGTTAGACAAGGATTATTAGGGAATATTGAGTCTAACAATTCTCAGAGCTCACAAAAGAGTTTGAGTTCTGAACAGCAAGAGCAAAGAGATTTCAACAAACATCCAAGCATGGTCACACCTTAGTGATTGGGCAAACCTAGCTGTACAGTAAAGGTGAATCTAGACTTGCCATAAAAAAGTAAAAGAACAAGCCTTGAAATGATCAAGCTGATCCACAAATAACAGCTGAAACAAATGTCAACATTCTTTAAAGAAAGAAAATCTGGAAAGTAAATAACAAAATATATATAATGGCCAGTATCCAAAAAGAAGAAATAATTACAAACCACGTGAAGAAGTAGGAAAGTGTATTATACAATTAAGAAGAATAAAGGCAGTAAATAGGGATAGACCCAAACACGGCAGACATGATGGAATCAGTAAACAAGGTTATAAAATCTTATATAATAAAACTCTAATATTCAAATCAACCGAAGAGCTGAATGACCAGTCACTATGATGTGTACTGACCACCAATGCAGGAGCTGCCTCCTGGTGGTCAGTGCACTCCCACAGGGGGAGTGCTGCTCAGCCAGAAGCCGGGCTCACAGCTGGCAAGCACAGTGGCTGAGAGCGGGCCTAATGTGGCAGACGGACATTCCCCGAGGGGTCCTGTACTGCAAAAGGGTGCAGGCTGGGCTTAGAAACTCTCCCGCGTGCACAAATTTTGTGCACCAGGCCTCTAGTAGCTATTATAAATATGCTATATGCAATATTGAGAAAAAATGAACTATATGTAAAAAGGACTCAAAGAGAACTTCTAGAGTTGAAAAAAACATAATATCTGAGATTTAATACACTGAAAGAGTTTAACAGCAGATTAAATACTGAAAAAGAAACAAGAAGAGAATTTGAAGACATATTAATAAAAATAATACAAAAGGAAGCACAAGAGAAAAAAAGTTAAACATTTTCTTAGTAGGAGTGGCAGTGGAACAATATTTCGTAATTTAACATATATGCAGTTGGAACCTCAGAAGAAGAGAAAGAGCAGAAAAATTATTTGAAGAAATAATGAATGAAAAAAAATTAAATTTAACTATAAACTCACAGATTAAAGAAACTAAATAAAAACCAACCAGGATAAATGAAAGTGGAACTCTGCTAGGGCACATCACAATCACATTTCTAAGAACTGATGATAAAATAGAAATGGCAAAAGGGCTCATTAAATATAGAGGAACAAAAGTATGAAATTCCACTGATTTCTCCTCAAGAAGAATGAAATCCAGAACATAATGGAACATCTTTAACACAATTACAAACAAAACAAAACACGTCAACCTAGAATTCTATAGCCATGGAAATACACTTCAAAAATTAAGGCATATTGAGGGTTTTCAGAAAGACGGAAGTTCAGAAAATATATTGCCAGAAGATCTGAACATAAGTAGTATGAAAGCAAATGTTTTAGGCAAAAGGAAAATTTTATCAAATGGAAACTTGGACACAAAATAATGAAGATAACCAGAAATGGTAAGTAACAGTGACAGTTTTCCCATTTTAAATTTTTCATTAAAAGATAATAAACTTTTAAAGCTACAATAACAATAATATATTTTGGAATTTGCAACATTTCTAGAAGTAAAACATATGACAACAATATTAAAACAGATGAAAGGGGAAATGGAAATGTACTGTTGTAATATTCTCACATTATATGTGAAATGGTAAGCTGAAGTTACACTATGATAGGTTAAAGGCATTTATTTCAAACCCTATAACGTCAACTAAAATAAGGAACCATATAACTAATATGGCAATTGCAGAGATAAAATGTAATATAGAAAGATGCTGAATCCAAAAGAGGTTGAAAAGGAGAAAATACAGAACAAAGAATAGATGAAAACAAATACCATGGCAGTAGACTTTATTCAAACATATTGATAACTGCATTAAATATAACTAGTATAAACATGCAAATGAAAAGACAGAATATCACATTGGATTAAAAGCAAGACCTAGCTGTATGTTGTATACAAGAGCAAAAATTAGAGAATTAGAAAATAAACAATAAAGGAAATCAATTAAACCAAAAGCTGATTTGGGGAAAAGGTCAATACAATTTCAATAAACATTGAATTAAACTATTTAAGAAAAATTGGAAAGACATAAATTCTTATATTAATAAGGAAAGAGGAGAAATTGCTATAGATATTACAGATTTTAAAAAGTCAATAGAAAAATCTTATGGACAACTTTATACCAATAAATTCAAAAACTTAGATACATGGGCAAGTTTCTTATAATTTAAAAATTAGCTAAATTCATAGAAGAAAAAATATAACTTGAATGGAATTAAAATTAAAATATTACATACATTTAGTTTATAATAATGGACTTTCTTCCAGGTAAAACTGCAGACCCAGAGGGCCTCACTAGCAAATTCTATCAAACATTTAAGGAAGATAATACTACTCTTACATGAAATTGTTCCAAATTTAGAGGAGACTGGCATTATTCTGAAACCAAACAATAAATGAAAAGAACAATGTATCATAGCCAAGTGAAGTTTATCTCCAGAACACAAAGCTGCTTTATACTTTGAAAATTAATCAATATAGTTCATGATACAAAAGAATTAAAACAAAGGAGAAAAGACATATGATCATCTCCATAGAGGCAAGAGAAGCATTTGACAAAATTCAATACTCATCCTATATAATAAAAGCCTAATATGCTAAGTGTTCAGTTATCTGATTGTCTGTTCAACCAATCAAAGCATAATATGCTAATGATATGTTAAGGCCACTCAACTGCTCACTAGACGTTCACTGACCACCAGGGGACAGATGCTCTGACCGGTAGGTTAGCTTACTGCTGGGGTCCGGCTGATCAGGACTGAATGAGATGGGCCAGACATACCGGGAGTCCTCCTGTGGTCCCTCCCTGGCCCCGATTGTGTACCGATGGGGTCCCTGGGCCCTCTTACAATCCGGGACCCCTCGGGGGATATCAGAGAGCCGGTTTCAGCCTGATCCTGCAGGCCAGGCTGAGGGACCCCACTGGTGCACGAATTCCTGCACTGGGCCTCTGGTTTGTAATAAAACTCTCAGAAAACTAAGAAGAGAGCAGAACATACTCAAGCTGATAGAGGGCATCTATGAAAAGCCAGAGCTAATGTCTTACTTAATGGGGAAAGGCTGATACATTCCCTAAGATCAAGATCACTTTCATCACTTCTATTCAACACTGTACTGTAAGTACTGTAAGTGCTAGTTAGTTAAAGTAAGACAACAAAATAAAAGAGATGGGAAAGAAAGAAGTTTTTTTAATGTCCACAGGTGTAGAAAAATCTTAAGCACTATATGAAAAAGCTACTAGAATTAAGATGTGAATTTAAAAGGTTGCAACATACAAATACCATATACAAAAACTAATTGTATTTCCACCTATCAGCAATAAATAATAAAATGGATTTTTTGATACCATAGAAATAAATTTAACTACAGAAGTGAAGTGCCAGGCTTAGGTTATGGAAACTACAAAGCATTCCTGAAAGAAATATTAAGACTTAAATAAAAGGGATTTCACATGTTGCTGGATTAGAAAACTCCAGCAACATATTTTTAATATTTCTATTCTTCCCAAATTGACTCATTGATCCAATGCAATCCCAGTGAAAATCACAACAGGCTTATTATTCCCCTCAAATTGACAAACTGGATTCTAAAATGTATATGCAAATGCAAAAGGCCTAGAATAGCCAAAACCACTTTGGAAACAATG
Source organism: Myotis brandtii (assembly GCF_000412655.1). Lineage (NCBI taxonomy): Eukaryota > Metazoa > Chordata > Mammalia > Chiroptera > Vespertilionidae > Myotis > Myotis brandtii. The sequence goes on from NW_005361607.1 coordinate 2,239,857, forward strand.
AATAAAGTTGGAGGATTTATAATACTTTATTTCAAGACTAATAATAAAACTATAGTAATTAACACAGAATAGAGTTGATATAAGCATATCATTCAATGGAACAGTACAGAGGTTCCAGAAATAGACTCCACACATACATGTTCAATTGATTTTCAACAGTTTCAAAACAATTCAATGGAGGAAAAGACTGTCTTTTTACCAAAGAGTGGCAGAATAACTGACTACTCATACAGAGAAAAAAGTACTAGATTTTAATCTTATACCACACAATAAATTCACTTGATATGGATAACAAACCCAAGTGGAATGGCTGAAACTATAAAACTTCTAAAATAAAACATTTATGCAAATATTCATAACGTTGGAATGGATGAGCATTTTTAGGACACAAAGCATGAGACATAAAAGAAAAAAAATAGATCAAGTTTATTTCATCAAAATTAAAAATGTTCCTCTTGAAAGGCACTGTTGAAATAAAAAACAAACAAACAATTTTTAGAGTGTGAAGAGCTATTTATAAAGTAAAAGATTAATGTGTGCATGTATGTATACAACTCAATAACAAGAAGATAAACAATGCAATGTAAAAGGAGGCAGAAGTTTTGAACATTGGCTTCACAAAAGAAGATATGCAATTGGCCAATCAGTACATGAAAATGTGCCATATTGGTTCTCTAGGACTACTCTAAGTACCTTAAACTGGGTAACTGAAAACAACAGAAACTTATTCTCCAGTAGGTCTATAGGCTAGAAGTCTGAAATCCAGGTGTCAGCAGGACTGTGCTCCTTCTGAAAGCTCTAGGGAAGGATCTGTCCCATGCCTCTCTCCTAGCTTCTGGTGTTGCTGGCAATCATAAATTCATAGATGCCATTTCTGCCTCTGTCTTCACATAGCATTCTCCTCTGTGTATGCCGTCCTGTTTCTATCTACACGACCTTCTTCTTCTAAGGACATCAGCCATTGAATTTAGGACCCCCCATAACCAGTTTGACCTAATCTTGATTATATCTGCAAAGACCCTCTTACTAAATATGGTCACATTCACAAGTACTGGGGTTAAGACTTCAACATATATGTTGTGGGGACACAACTCAACCCACAGGAGATGCCCAACATCATCAGGGAATTGTAAATTAACACAAGAATGAGAATGCCTGCTAGATTGACTAAAAATCATTTTAAATCTGACAATACTAAGTGTTAACAACAAAGTAGAGCAAATAGAATTCTCATACATTACTGGTGGTTGGTAAAATGATACAACCATTTTGGAAAACAGCCAATTTTTATAAAGTTAAACACATGATCACCCTCAGCCCAGCAATTCCATCCCCAGATATTCATCTAAAAGAAATGAAAACATATATCCATACAGAGGCCTACACTTGAATGTTCATACCAGTTTTATTCACAATAATCCGAACTTGCAAACATCCCCATTGTCCACTGACAACTGCATAAATAAATTGTGGTAAGTCCATACAATCAAATAACCAACAATAGCCCCGCAGATGTGTCTCAGTGGTTGAGATCGACCTATGAGCCAGGTGGTCATGGTTCAATTCCTGGTTAGGGCATATGCTCAAGTTGTGTGCTTGGTCCCAGTAGCGGGTGTGCAGGAGGCAGCTAACCAATAATTCTCTATCATCATTGATGTTTCTATCTATCCCTCCTTTCCTCTCTGAAATAAATAAAAATAAAAAATAAAAAATAAATACCAACAATAAAAAAGGAATGAACCATTGATCTATATAGTAACTTGGATGCATCTCAAAATTAGTATGATGAGTTCAAGAAGTCAGAGACCAAACCTTACATACAGAATGATTACATTTATGTGAATTTCTAGAATAGAGAAAAGATCCTGTAATGACAGGAATTAGATCAGTGCTTTCCTTGGGTGTGGAGTGGAGAGGGGAGATTCACTGAAGCCCATTGTGATGGAAATGTTCTGAATCTTGATTGCATGTGGTTGCAAGTATATAGGTTTGCATATAAGGAGTATATGCATACATAATCATACATAAAATAGGTTCATTTTATTTCATGAAAATTATGCGTCATTAAAGCTGATTTTTAAAATATAACCACCTATTACTGGAGTAAAACCGCTCTGGGATAGCTACTCTTCCCTAACTCTCACCTAAGCCAGGCAGAATGGAACTAAATATTGTAACAATCACTGACATCCCATGCCCAGTCCTGCCATAAATGGTCAATCAGAGCACTTTCCTGTTGGGAGATGTTAGGATCTATGACATTGTGTTAATGTTTCTATTTCTATTTATTCAGTGGTTGCCAATTATGCTATTTAACAGATGTGGAAAATTACACCATTTTCTAAATTTTGCTGGTCTTATAGCTTTTATAAATTACAAACTCCTAATATAAACATGATTGTGGTATAATGGAAAGAGCTGGTTAGGCTTCAGTACTGTTCAGCCTGTGGTTTAAATATATTGTTTTACTGATTTCAGAAAGGAAGGAGATGGAGAGAGAGATAGAAATATCAATGATGAGAGAGAGTCATCGATCGGCTGCTTCCTGCACATCCCCTACTGGGGAATCAAGCCTACAACAGGGCATGTGCCCTGACTGGAATTACACCATGACCCTCTGGTTCATATGTCAATGCTCAACAACTGAGGCACGTGGGCTAGGCTAGCCTGTAGTTTAAATGCTGGCTTTGCCACTTACTAGCTGTGCACATTCAATCCTTTATTATATAAATGATGGTAATGTGTCAGGTATTCCCCCAGCCTTAGGCAATATGTATTAAAGGGATGTGCTCCTAACCTCATGGAGCTCACAGTCCCGGCTTCAACTTACTCCCCCTCTCCAAACTTCTGGATTTTATCATCGTTGCAGATGGGTTGTGATGCAATCTTCACAGGGTGGTTGTGAGGACTGAGATCACCGGGTAATCTACTTAGTGTTTATCAGACAATAAGGGCTTCCTGCTACTGTGCCTGTCTGTGTGTGTCTGTCCAACTACCTTACTGCCTCTCCTCTTCTTCCATCCTCTCATAGCTTACCTTTTCCTAACCTATTGTGTCTTATCCATCCTGTATATCCTATTCTTTTCCATCATGACTTTTATTTCTGTCCCCTTCTATGCTATAGTAATACACTACAAAGTTTTCTTTTCTCAGCTAAAAAAAAGTTGTTTGCATTTTTGAATGAATCATTTAGCTCTTTTCCTCTTTATTTTATAATTAAACTTACATTGGATGGTGTTTAAAAACAGTTCCATCAACTGATTTTTGAGTCATCCAAAATTAAAGGGATTTTGACAATACCCACCAATGACTCTTTTTTAATTTAATTTAATTTTTATTGATTAAGGTATTACATATGTGTCCTTATCCCCCCCATAAAACACACTCAAACTGTACTGCAATTGGAGAAAAAAATTAAAAGACAGGAGGAGAGCCTAAGGGAGCTTTGGGACAACATGAAACGAAACAACATACGAATAATAGGGGTGCCAGAACAACAGAAAGATGAACATGGATTAGAAAACCTATTCGAAGAAATAATATCAGAAAACTTCCCTGAGGTGGGGAAGAAAAAAGTCACACAAGCCCAGAGAGTCCCAAACAAGGTGAATCCGAAAAGACCCACACCAAGACACATCATAATTACCATGGCAAATGTTCAGGACAAAGAGAGAATCTTACAGGCTGCAAGAGAGAGACGGAAAGTTACATACAAGGGATCTCCCATTAGATTATCAAATGATTTCTCAACAGAAACACATCAGGCCAGAAAAGAATGGACAGAAATCTACAAAGTGATGCAAAGCAAAGGACTGAATCCAAGAATACTCTATCCAGCAAGGCTTTCATTCAAAATTGAAGGGGAAATAAGAAGCTTCACAGACAAAAAAAGGCTAAGGGAGTTTATCACCACCAAGCCAGCCATGCAAGAAATGCTAAAGGGACTGGTGTAAAAAGAAGAAATAACAAGCTCAGAAAGAAAACAGCCACACACACAAAAAAAGAAATGGCTACAAACAAGTACCTTTCAATAATAACTTTAAATGTAAACGGACTAAATGCTCCAACCAAAAGACATCGAGTGGCTGAATGGATAAAAAAACATGACCCATACATCTGCTGTCTACAAGAGACCCACCTCATTAGAAGGGACTCACACAGACTGAAAGTGAAGGGATGGAAAAATATCTTTCACGCAAATGGAAAGGAAAAGAAAGCTGGGGTAGCAATACTTATATCCGACAAAATAGACCTCAAAGTGAAGGCCATAACAAGAGATAAGGAAGGCCACTTCATAATACTAAAGGGATCAATACAACAAGAAGATATAACCCTGGTAAACATATATGCACCCAATGCAGGAGCACCCAAATTCATAAAAAAACTCCTGGAAGATATCAAAGGAGAGATCGACAACAATACAATCATAGTAGGGGACTTTAATACACCACTGACACCACTGGATAAGCCCGCTAGACAAACAATCAGCAAAGAAACAGCAATCCTAAATGACTCACTAGATCAGATGGACTTAATTGACATCTTCAGAACACTTCACCCCAAAGCCATGGAATATACATTCCTCTCAGGTGCTCATGGGACATATTCAAAAATAGACCACATATTGGGTCACAAACAAAGTCTCCCCAAATTCAAGAAGATTGAAATCATAAAAAGCTTCTTCTCAGACCACGATGGCATAATGTTAGAAATAAACTACAATAAAAACAACCCAAAATACTCAAACACTTGGAAGCTGAATAGCATGTTATTAAATATTGATTGGGTTACCAATGAGATCAAAGAAGAAATTAAAAACATCCTGGAAACTAATGACAATGAAAACACAACAATCCAAAACCTTTGGGACACAATGAAAGCAGTCCTGAGAGGGAAGTTTATAGCTCTACAGGCCTACCTCAACAAACAAGAAAAAATGGTAGTAAATCATCTAAATCTACAGCTCAAAGAATTAGAAAGAGAGCAACAAGAAAAGCCCAGAGTGAGCAGAAGGAAGGAGATAATAAAGATTAGAGCAGAAATAAATGACATAGAGACCAAAAAAACAATACAGAAAATCAATGAAACCAAGAGCTGGTTCTTTGAAAGGATAAACAAGATTGACAAACCTCTAGCCAGGCTCACCAAGAAGCAAAGAGAGAGGACCCAAATAAACCAAATCAGAAATGATAGAGGCGAAATAACAACAGACCCCACAGAAATACAAATGATTGTTAAAAAATACTATGGACAGCTCTACTCCAACAAACTAGACAACCTGGAGGAAATGGACAAATTCCTAGAAAAATACAACATTCCAAAACTTAATCAGGAAGAATCTAAAAATCTCAATAGGCCAATAACTATGGAAGAAATTGAAGCAGTCATCAGAAAGCTTCCAGCAAACAAAAGCCCAGGACCAGATGGCTTCTCAGGGGAGTTTTACCAAACTTTCAAGGAAGAACTAAAACCTATCCTCCTCAGACTACTACAAAAAATTCAGGAGGAAGGAACACTTCCAAGCTCATTCTATGAAGCCAGCATCACCCTAATACCAAAACCAGGTAAAGACAACACAATGAAAGAGAATTACAGGCCAATATCCCTCATGAACATAGATGCCAAAGTCCTCAACAAAATTCTAGCAAATCAGATCCAGCAGTACATCAGAAAGATCATACACCATGACCAAGTAGGATTTATCCCAGGGATGCAAGGATGGTACAATATCTGCAAATCAATAAATGTGATATATCACATAAACAAATTGAGAGATAAAAATCCCAGCAATGACTCTTTATATTTGTGTGGTATTTTACCTTTTCAGAGCCTTTTTCTGTTTATTATCTCAACAATTCTGTGAGGTCAGTGAGGGGATTATTATGCCTGCTGTATAGATTAGTATATCAAGGTTTATCTACATTAAAAGTATATCTGGATCAGAGCTGGAATTTCAACCTGCTTGTACTTGTCATCTGTTTATGTATTTAACCTAATTTGTTGAGTACTGATTGTATACTGGCCATGATGTGATATTGCCCTAAGAAGCCTATTGTCTGTGGGGGAGGGCATCTTGCATCAGGAGAGCAGTGACTTTAATACATGTGGTAGATACAGTTATGGGGCGTGGGCAGTGTGTGGGATGAAGAGTTGTCATTGAGGAGCAAAGGGTCAGCCTTGCAGGGACTTAGGGAAAGAGAACTTTGATGTGTCACTTAATCAGCATATCAAGGCTAGTTATGACTTCGCCATGCAGCAAATGAGGGGGAAAGGCCTTCCTAAAACACTCCAAAGCAAGAACCCTTAGGAGCTTATATTTCATCTCTGTTCTCATCAGTGCTGAGTTATTCTTCACTTTGACACACCCTCTCCCCCCCCGAGAAAAATGAAAACATCAGAGAGAAGAAAGAGTTACAAAGAACCCTTAGGAGCTTATATTTCATCTCTGTTCTCATCAGTGCTAAGTTATTCTTCACTTTGACACACCCTCTCCCCCCAGAAAAATGAAAACATCAGAGAGAAGAAAGAGTTACAATCCAGGCACTCATAAATTGGGTCTCCTTGTCTGGATTAAAGGATGAAACAAGGGCTTGTTTTCCTGCAGCTATTTCTTGGGCCACTCTCTCTCAGACCTGAGCCCTGCTCTGGATGGACCAAGCCAAAGCCAGTACAGGGAGGCAGTGGGGGGTGGACATGCGTTTCTTAATGAACAATCAAACCTCCTTGGAATATTCTTAAGCTTCCTGCATGTTTGATTAGTTCTTCCCAGTGACGAATGAAAGAAAGGAAGCAGCTATTGAGAGGGCTTGCTCTCTGCATGGCCCAAGACTGGTCTGGTGTACTGTTGATCTTCGGAATAAGCAGGGCGGTCAGAATCATTCTAGGGTTTAAGGGAAAGCCCAGAACGGGATGTGCTTGGTCTTTGTGGTGGATGGGGACACAGGAGAACAGGAGAATCTGAGGTCTCTTTGTGACTGCTCCACAGGCCCTTTGACAACCTTTTGTTTCAATTTTCCTCTCCATAGAAGGAGATGGAGATGTGTATAAGATTCTTTCATTCATTCATTCTCATAATAGCCCACAGATCACACACTGTGTATCAGGTCCTCTGGTAGGTGACAAGGGTATAGGATACAAGAGGGTGTAAGATACAAGTGCCATACAGCTCCCACAGCAGCCCCCGCTGAGAGGGGGTGGATAGACATAAAGGCTGTTGGTGTTTGAAGGATAATGTGAGCCCAGAGGAAGGGGCCCAAGGATTCTGGAAGACATGGCAGGGAAAGGGAGAAACCTGGTTGGTGGTGTGGATAAAGGACTGTTTGGAAGAAGAGAACTATTTCTTGAAGATCTTTAAATATTTTGGTGTAATGTGTGATTTAAGCCTTCGCTTCGAAGGCCTTTATGAAATATTAAGTAAAATCTATATTGTTTATTAATATTTAGAGGAATGGATTATTTTTGTCAAGAAAGGTAAGTACTGAATCCTGCTTCAGAGGCTGGACACAAGAAAACGAAAGCCAATATTGAATTTAAATAAATATATATGTGCTTACACACATACATATTTATATATCTAAATATATATGCACACACATATGATGCATATGTAATTTATATACACATATGTATGCATATCTGAATATATGCTATAAATGTAGATCCCTATGAAAAAGCTTCTTGGGGAACAAAAAAAGAGTGTTATTTGTACAATATGTTCTTAATGTAATAACATGAGCTAACACTTATAGTGTACTAGGTTCTTTTAAAGCACCTTCATGAGATAGGTACAAACATTATCAACCATTTTGCAGAGGAGGAATCTGGACTCAGAGAAGTTAGGTTACTTGCCCAAAGACACACAGCATGTAAGAAATAGAGTAGTAACTTGAATCCAGGCAGCTGGGATCTAGCGCCTCAACTGTTAACCACTATACCTTATTATATAAGATATGATTCATTTTTAATATCTTTGTAAGGAATTGAATCCCTAATGGAGCCTGGGGTCTTGCTGGAGAAACATTCAAGCATGGGGAATGGGGGAGGCTTCCTCTCTTCATGGTGGCTTTAAATGCACTACTCTCTGATTTCGATTGTAAATCTTAGATAACATTTACTAATTTGTTTTTTTCATTCAATAACAATTTATTGAGTAGCTACTATGTGTCAGAAACCATTTGAGGGTAGAAAGAGAGCAGTGAACACAACAGCAAGATTTCAATTATTAGGAAGTGCCATAGTTTGCATCCTGGTGGGGAAGACAGCAGAAAAGTAAATTGATGGTTTGTACAATTGTGATCATCGCTGTAGCGATAAGGGCCATAGTGAGAGCTCAGAGGAGGGAGAAGAGCCGCCCTATAACAGAGTGGTCAAGGCCTTATTCGCAAGGTGACTTTTGACCAGAGATCTAAAGGAAGGGAAGGAGCAAGTATGTATACATTTGGGAGAAAGAGCCTTGCAGGCTGAGGACATGGTTAGTGTGAAAGCCTGGAGGTCCTTGCGTGTGGCCTGTGTTAGGAATATGTGGCAGACTAGAGTCTGTAGAGCAGCGGTTCTCAACCTGTGGGTCGCAACTCCTTTGGGGGTCGAAGGACCCTTTCACAGGGGTCGCCTAAAACCATCAGAAAACACATATATAATTACATATTGTTTTTGTGATTAATCACTATGCTTAATTGTGATCATCACTGTAGTGATAAGGGCCATAGTGAGAGTTCAGAGGAGGGAGGGGAGCTGCCCTATAACAGAGTGGTCAAGGCCTTATTCACAAGGTGACTTTTGGCCAGAGATCTAAAGGAAGGGAAGGAGCAAGTATGTATACATTTGGGAGAAAGAGCCTTGCAGGCTGAGGATATGGTTAGTGTGAAAGCCTGGAGGTCCTTGCGCATGGCCTGTGTTAGGAATATGTGGCAGACTAGAGTCTCTAGAGCAAGCTGAGCTGGAACCAGAGCAGTGAGTAGGAGAGGAGAGATCTCATGGAGACTGGTTTTCATTCTGAGATCTGAAACCGCCATGGTGTTCAAGCAGAGGAATAAGGAATGATCTCTTTCTGCCTATGTTTTACAAAGGTTGCTCTGGCTGCTGGGTGGGAAATCGAAGATAGGGAAGGAAGGGTGAGTGCAGGGAGGGAGACCAGGTTACAATCCAGAGATGATGGTGATGGTGCCAGCGGTGGTGAAAAGGGTTTAGAGACACTATTTTGAAGGTAGAGTTGCTCAAACCTGGAAGCAGTAATCCAGAGATGATGGTGATGGTGACAGCGGTGGTGAAAAGGGGTTAGACACTATTTTGAAGGTAGAGTTGCTCAAACCTGGAAGTGGTCACCCGATCGGTGATAGGTAATATATAAGACATAAAAGGGGCTGAGATCACCTAAGGAGTGAGTCTCAGAAGAAAGGAAGAGTGTTCAAGAATGAAGACCTGCACAACTCAATGTTTAGAGTTTGAGGAGATGAGGAAAATTCAATCATTCCATCTCACTTGGGGTTCCCCACATTGAGTGGAGATATGGATTATTGTAATATGGCCTCAGTAGCATCATTCCTCATTTCCTTTTCTCATTTGGCAATGGGAAGAGGGAAGTAGAGTGGGTGATGGTACCCACTTAGACTATTCCTATTGTCTCTTTCACTACAATGTGAGCCCCTTAAGGGAAGGTATAGTGCATTTCACTTCTCATATCTGATGCCAAACTCAGGGCTTGGCCCAGTGAGAGGCATAGTCAATAGCCCTTGGAATGAATGGCTATATTGAGTTTACCACCCTGGCCGTGGGGCATACTACCAGGTATCACAACATGGTGGGATCAGAGATAAAGGACTTCTCTTAGGGTGGTCTAGGAGCAGAGACTAGAGCCATGGTTTCTGCTCTAAGAATCCTAGAGAAGGTCACAGCCTCCTAAAGACAAGCAGGCTGAGTATGAATTTCCCACTCAGACAACAGTGGTTCTCAAACCCTTGTCCACAGATTGGTACTGACCACTAGTGAAATGAAAATGAAAAGGGACAATGTAGTGATTTTTTTAAATGAAGCTAAATTTATGTTTTTATTCTGAGTGTGTGGCCTTCCTGAATATGTTGTCATGTCCTTCTGCACGGAAATAACCTTTTTGAAATTATGGTGATGGCAAATGGCAAATGTTTTTCTTAATGTTATTAGCAGGGGAAACATTGCCTCCCAGGTCAGTTTTCAGTTCAGTTCAGTTTTGACATTTTCCGCTGCCCGTGATTTCTCTAAGGGGCCTCATTGCAGCTGTGGCTTCTAATGAGACATGGACAATTTTGAGAATCTGAACTACAGTTTTAGACCCTTTCAGCAGAGAGATGTGTGTATGTCCCCACACACAAATTCTGCAGAAAATGTTGCACATATCACAGGCCTCTTTCAGACCAGCCGTGGGCCCTTTAAGAATCTACAAAATCCAGATTAGGAAATCCAGGACCAGAGGGGGTAGCAGTCTACTACTGTGTGTGTGTGTTTGGAGGGGGGGCGGAAGGGAGGCCTTTTCTTATTTGCTTTTTAATGAAACATTCAATGTAAATAAAAAGTTTCATATAACCACCTTTTGTACCATTAAAAGTCCAGGGAACCAAGGATCATGATCAGGAATTTAATAGATATTTTGCAAAAGCCAATGGCACTCTGTGAAAGGCAGCTGGCAGTCAGCCTTGTGTGGGCTCCGTGGGTACAGGAACCACTCTTCCCTTTGGCATTTTTTGCTGAGCATATGTTATGACCCATCACCACTGGCAGGGCTCTGTGCATCTCCCAGGCTGTCTCAGGGAGTCTTTTTGAAGGCATTTCAGCCATCTGCTAGGGTTTCCTGCTCCCCAGGGTGCTTTGATGCCATGAGGAGATGTAACATGACATTTGGAATCTGGGCCCACGTGTCACAATGCCAAGGGTAGGGACGGCCTGTTGTGTAGGGATGTGCATGTGAATCAAATACCAGGGACAGCCCCAGGGTGACTGACTCCGGCCTGTTGTGTAGGGATGTGCATGTGAATCAAATACATCTGTCTGGGTAGTCATACTGGCAGCTGAATCGCTGAAATTTAGAAGGGAGGGGGGAATGCATGCTCTTAGAAACCTTCAGAAGAGAAGGACAACCCCTCACTGCTCGTCTTCCTCGAGAAAAGCCTTGGGCAGAAGTAAAGACCACAGCTGGAGCAATGAAGTTGGAAGCAATTAGCATCTCAGGAGCGTAAAGATCATCATATCCAGAATTTCTCAAACTTGAGTGATTCAAGTCCCATAGCCATGATTTTTTGCTATCTGAATGTCCTCAGTAATTGACTTTATATTTCCTTTAAGTAGGGTCAGTTTTTATTTAAATACACATATTTTTAAAGAAACTGTATGTAACTAAATAAAAGCTAGCATCACTTGCTATAAATACAATATAGTCAAAAGTAGAACAAAGCAGTCTTTTGAAATTATAGCTTGACATTGTGGTCTGCTAGCTCAACGTGAGAGTGAGAAATCAGCAAGTCTTGGGATAGTTACAGACATTAACTTAGACTTACTCCTTGATTTACCTGTTGATATTGAAAGCAAATCAAAAGTGAATCATCATCACTTCATATGCTTAATATTAGTTAATACCACATTCAAGAATTTACTAATTTCATGTGCCACCTAAAATTATTTTGTATGCTATTGACGGCTAAATTTCACACTGTGGGGCACATGGATCTGATCCAAGCTTTTAAAGATTGAGGCTACCTGGAGAGTGGAAAAGACTTGTCTAAGGCAACTATGGTTCTATATCTATCATTTTACCTATACTGTTCGCCCAGTAATTTTGTAACTTCTGCTGGAGGCAGATTGCACATACTTGAACCTTGGCTTTGGGCTCTGCTTTGTGACTTGTTTTGGCCAGTGGTTGTTAGTAGATGTGATGCAGACTTGGTCTGCGGAGCTGTGCTTGCCTTCTTGCACTTTACCGTCCATCACCATGAGGAGGCCATGTCATGGTTCCTGTTGGTATAAGGAGGAGGAGAGACATGTTGGTCAGAACGAGGTTCTATCTGCAGAAAGATTTGGTATTGAACTCCTCAATGCTAAATCCCCTTTATGGTGAAGCATGGGGAGCATGAGCCTGTGTATGCGTACATGCATACATATGTGTGTGTGCATGTTTTTGGGTGTGCATAAGTGTGTATGAGAGAGACAGGCAGGCAGACAGAAAGAAGTAGGGGAAAGAAAAGAGAAGAGAGGAGGGAATGAAAGGGAAGGGGAAAAGAAAGGTGAGTAGGAAAGATCCATGTCTTTAGGGCAGGAACCATATCTCATTCATCTTCTTTATTCCCCAAACCTAGCAATGGCTCTTAATAATGCTGATGATTAATAAATGTTTTATATTTTATTCAATAACTGTCTTAATTTAAGTACTTACCAAAAACTCTGTTTTATGCATGGGACTGGGATACATAGAAGTCATTGTGGCGCTGTAGGACACTCCCATGTGTTTCGGTGGGAAGGCCACTCCTGCATAATGTGACTAAGCACCACTGAAAGTTGTACTGTTCCTGTGCATAAATGACAAGCACAGTGTCCCTCAAATATGAGTGTCTTCTTCTGCCACGCCTTGATTGTGCCGCTCTTTCAGCCTACAATGCATTTCTTTTTTTAAAAAAAAAATGTATTTTTATTGATTTTAAAGAGGAAAGGAAAGAAAGAGAGAGAGATAGAAACATCAATGATGAGAGAGAATCATTGATCGACTTCCTCCTGCAAGCCTCCCACTGGGGACCAAGCCCGAAACCTAGGCAGTTGCCCTTGACCGAAATCAAACCCAGGACCCTTCAGTCAGCAGGTTGATACTCTGTCCACTGAGCCAAACCAGCTGGGGCTGCAATGCATTTCTTTAACACCCCATGGATGGTACAGGTTCTCCACAAACTGAGTTATCTGTCTTCTTTTCCATGCAGACATTTCCATTTCTTTCCTTTTTTGTTCTCTCTGATTACACTCCAGAGTATACATGATACCTGCATACATCTCAATGTGTTGCTCTTCTGTCCAGTTGGTCTGAAGTCCAGGAATTGTCCTTCATGTTCCTCCCTCTATGACTGAATCCAGTGGAATTGCCTACAATTTGCATGTTGAGTCCATTTTGCTCCATCTCCATTGACCAGGGTGGGGAGGTCAATGCCCCTGTCAGGTCTCACCTTTCTTAGTTTCACCTTTGCGCAGTTTATTCCCCAAAGAATAATTGTAGTAACTTTGTAAAATGCTAATCTAATAATTTAACTCTCCTGTAAAAAAAAAACCTAATTAAAATGAGAAAAAAAGATATACTCTCATTACTCTGCTTTATACTACTGAGTGATGTGGACATTGAATAATTCCATTGGCAGATGAAGTCAAGGAGATTCCACAGTAAGTGACAGCGCCTCTGACTTCAAGGCTGTCTGTCATTCCTCATGCCAAATAATTACAGCCACAATTATAATCACCATTTGCTGAACACATACTGTAATATACACATGATTAAGTTCTTTATATATACTAACTTCTTTAATCCTCACAACAATTCTATGCACTAGGTATTATTATTATCCCAGTTTTTCCACCAGGAATCTGAGGCACAGAATGTTTAAGCAGTTTCCCCAAGGCCACACAGCTTGAAAATGACAGAAGCAGGATCAGAACCCAGGCAGTGTAGCTCCCTTACCACAACTGGGGCCAGGACATGACCACAAAATTGATAAAAAGGAGGGAATCTGATCAAACTACCACCTGCTTCTCCATCACTATATTTTTCTGACTAATCTGTATCTTACTGTAGCTCAAACTGGCATTGTCTCCCTCCACCCCTCAAAAGATAGCTGAATATATAACAGCAGCAGCAACAAAAACTAGGAATAAACTGTTTAAAATTGATAATGTCTCTGAAGGGCTGAGATGGTCTTCTTCCAAGGAGGTAATTACAGGAACTCAGTAAGGATGGAAGACATTTTTCAGAAAATAGAGTCTGAGCAATCCTAACGGAAATGTCAAAAGGATAATGTGTTTTGCAAATGTTTATTGCAAACAGACAAAAGTAGATTCAATTACTCATTACATCCTACACATTTCTCTTTTTCTTGTCTATAAAGCACTCAGGTGTTTTGTGTGTTTTTTTAAAATTATTTTCCAGGATGGCATGGAAGTATTTTTAGCTTTGAAATTTTGATTGTGAATTGCTATGGCCTATTAAAAAAATGTGAGGCAGCCTTGAAACATGTAAAAGGATGACAGAACCTGGTGGACATGAGGAATCCACTGGACTTCATATATCAGCTGTCCCTGGCCCCTCCCTCCTCCAGTCCCTGAGCTCTAAACACCTCATCCGTGATTGTGGGCACTTTAATCCAGAATCTGTTTTGGGCCCAGGTCCCTACATGATTAAATAAAAATAATCATCTTGCTCTACTGTTGCCTCTGCAGGAGAAAGTTTGCAACTCCGCCTCATCTGCCAGTGTCCCTGGCTGGGCCCCTTGGAGTGAAGTAAACATTGCTGGCTTTGGATAATAGTTAATTTTAAATCTTAATAGTGAGACTTTTGGCAAGTCTCTTGTCCTTATTGAGTCTCCACTCTTCTTATACCAGCAGAGATGATGGTGCCTGCCTCCCAGGGCAGGTGGTTGTGATGGTTGAGATGTATATTAAGTGACTACTGCCTGGTATTCTTTAATAAGGATGGTTTGAGCCCTTATTGTGTGCTGGCACTTTACCTTTATTATTCCATTTAATTTAACTTTGTAGAGTAGGTGTCATTATCCCTCTATACAGATAAAGAAACCAAGGCTCAGAAAGGTAAAATTTTGACTGTTCCCTCCAAAAAAAGGCATGTTGATGTCCTAACTCCCGCTACCTCAGAATAAGAGGTGGGCCCTAATCCAATATGACTGTAGTCCTTATACAAAGAGGGGGTTTAGATGCAGAGATATGACATAGACATGCACAGAAGGAAGACACTGTGAAGACCCAGAAGGAGAAGATGGCCATGTGACTGGAATGATGCATCTACAAACCAAGGAATGCCAGGAATCATCAGCAAATACCAGAAGTTAGAAGAATCAAGGAAGTATTCTCCCCTAGAGCCATCAGAGAGGCCAGGGCCCTGCTGATGCCTTGATTTCAGACATCTAACCTCTAGGTCTGACAGACAATAGCTGTCTGTTGTTTTTGTCCACCCAGTTTTTGGTATTTTGTTACAGCAGCCATAGGAAACTAATACTTTCCTTAAGCTCACACCATTAATTAGTACAAACACCAAGGTTCAGTTCCTGGTCTGTCTGGGCTGATAACCACTCCTCTACCATTGCTACTCAAAGTATGGCCCCCAGTAGCATTGGCCTCACCTGGGAGCTGTAGAATCTCAGGCCATACCCCAGAATCAGGATCTGCATTTTAACACAATCTCGATGGAATTCTGACGCACTTGAAAGTTTGAGAAACACTTTTGTGGACTCCCTTCTACAGTTACCAACAAATATTAATTCCCCAGTCTTCCTTTTTCTAGTTCCTCTTTCGTGTGCTATTGGAAGTGGTCCTTTCCATTTCTAGTATATTCTCTATCTAGTTCTTTTTCCACTCTACTCAGCATCCTTCCTTAATCCCCTAAGGTTTACTTCATCCTTGATACATGGTAGGGACACTGGGTACAGTGAAAAGATGACAGGCTTTGGACTCTGTTGAAATTGTTTTAAGATCCTGCTTTACCACTCAGTAGGCACAGGAAAGGATAAGTCACTTGTCTTTTTGGAGCTTCAAATTGTTCATCTATTCCTGTGACATTACCCTAGTTGAAGCCATAATCACCATCTTTTGCCTGGACTACTGAAATGGCCGCATAGGTGGATTTCCCATCTCCCCACACCGATCTGTCTGTTCTCCTTATTGTAACTTCAGTGACCTCTTCAAAACAAGCAAGTCTTATCATGTCATTTCCCTGATTAAAAACCCACTGTGACTTCCCTGACCTTAGGATAAAGCCTGAGTTCCAGAATGTGGCTTACAGTTCCTTGTGTGATCTGCCCATGTCTATTTCTCCCATCCCATAGCTCTTGCCACTCACCACCCTCACCTTCTTATTTATTCTCTAGGCATACTAACCTTCCTTGACTCTCTCAATTAGCAATCACCTCTTTCAGGAGCCTTCTCTGCACCACACCTCCCACCCTAAATTCCTATGTCTTGTGTGCCTTCTCTATGCTTTTTAAAAAATCATAAAAATGAATGAAGCTTTTTATTAATTGCATGTTGATTTGCCTGTATTCCTCACTAGTCTACCTGAGCATGCAGGCAAAGACCCTGACTATCTTTGTGATGTTTGTGTCCCAACACCTCACCCCATGTTGGTATATAGTCAGCCCTCAATACCTATTTGCTGAAAAGATAAAAGGAACTGGGAGATGACCCAGGTTCCAGGCAAGCATTGTGCATTCCCTTTAAGAAGCATTTATTTTCAAAGCCCCACTGCTGTTTCACAGATTAGGGGCCAGTTGTAGAGTGAGTACAGAAACCACCAGTTTATTTTTTTTCTGAAGTTTCTTTGTTCTTTCCCACACGATGAAGCCTCTTAGATCCCATCTCATTGAACAAAGCTAAAGTATTTACTCCTAATTGCTTTAAGTAAGGCCTGTGTGATCTAACAGCTAATCAGAGGCTTGCATTTAAGAAAGAAAGATGACTAATTAACAGGCTCCAGCACCCACAGGAGTCAGGATCCGCACTCTGTACTGTGGCAGCCTCGTGGTGGAAGACCCACCATGACTTCTGGAGCATCTTTGGGGCTTAAATGGCTTTTCATTCCCAGAGAAGTTGAAACAACACACCCAAACCTCACAGGGAGGAGGCATTCATTCCAGAGGATGAACCCATGAGCCCCTGGAACCTGTCCCTCCTGTACATTGTCAGTAGCAAGAAATGTTGAACATCTAAAGTAAAAATGTTAACAGTAGCCTGGCTGGTGTGGCTCAGTGGTTGAGCATCAACCTATGAACCAGAAGGTCAAGGTTCAATTCCCGGTCAGGGCATATGCCTGGGTTGCAGGAGGCAGCCAATCAATGATTCTCTCATCATTGATGTTTCTATCTCTCTTTCTTCCTTCCTCTCTGAAATCAATAAAAATATATATTTTTAAAATGTTAGCAATACAGCAGGAAGGCTCCCACACCACTTGTGAAATTTGTATAAGAACAAGAAAACAGGAAAAATAGAAAAGTTTTTTTCCCATGGGATGGACCCATTTGGGCCTTGCATATACCACATGCTCAATCACTTTTTGTTGAATGAAATTCTGGTGTGAGACATTTACGAAAGAAAAAGATATATACACATTTATTGAAAAGCATCAAAGACACCCTAAATAAATGGAGATTATACTCCCCTATTCACAAGTAGGAAAACTCAGTGTCATGAAGATGCCCCTTTTCCCCAAGTTAATCTATAGATTCAAGGCTATTTCAGTCAAAACCCCAACAGGGATTTTAAGGAAATTGACAAGCCAAACCTAAAATTCATGTGGAAAAATGAAGGGCTAAGAATAGCCAAGTGGTTTTGAAGTAAGGGGAGATGGGAAAGAAAGAGAACTGACTTGCTTTAGTAGATATCAAGATTTACGCTAAAGCTCTACGTAATTTTGAGGAATGGTTTTGCTTTGATGTTTGTTTGCTTATTTTGAAAGCTGGTCATTCAGGGAACTGATTCTTAGCAAACTTTCCTAGAGTCACTCTGCACTGAGGGGTTTTAGTGAAAAGTGAAGGCTGGCAGCATGGATCTGCTCTCTTGGAGCCAGCTGTGAGCTACAGCTCAGAGTAGGGGAGAGCATGGGCCACATGCACCAGGCTGAGCCCCTTCTCTGGCCCCTGACTTCATGTGCTCTGAGATCGTGGGTAGTTGCTGAACTTCTGTGCATCTCAATTTCTTCATTTGTAATTTTTTAAAATTTTTATTTATTAGAGAGAAAGAGAGAGAGAGGGAGAGAGAGAGAGAGAGAGAGAGAGAGAGAGAGAGAGACTGACTTGTTGTTCTACTTATTTTTGCATTCATTGGTTGCTTCTTATATGTGCCCTGACCAGGGATCGAACCCACAACCTTGGTGTATCTGGACAACGCTCTAACCAACTGAGCTACCCAGCCAGGGCTTGCAAAATTTAATTGATAAAAAGCTAACTAGACAAAAGTACAGTTGAGCTATATTCTGGTGCTTTTAAAGTCTATTTTTCTATATTAGAAATAGCTTTCTGTAAAGTAAGGATTGCAGCCTCAAATGTCTGCAGGGGCCAGGCAAATCATGCCCACGTGTGTAGCAGCTGTAGAGAAGACAGTGTGGAGGGGGACTTATGACAACTGTGAGTGAGCATAAGATCGGGCCACAGCCAATGAGCACACACCCCCCCCAGTGAGCAGTTTCAGTTCCGGAGTGAAGAACCTGGCATGGGAGTTAGAAGAGAGACAAGAATTCTTGTGTCTTGGCCTTGGACAGTGGTGTGACCCACGGCAAGTTTTTCACTCTCTGAGCCTCATTTTCCCACCTTTAAAATGGAAACCTAGCCCTCTCTAAGGATAATTGTAGCTCTAAAATTATACAATGCCTGTCCATGACTCTGATTTGCAGCTAGTCTCACTTCTCCAAATGGAAGTGAAAGAACCTCACTTCTAGAACCGGATGACCAGGGTTCA
The DNA here is from genome assembly GCF_000412655.1 of Myotis brandtii. Lineage (NCBI taxonomy): Eukaryota > Metazoa > Chordata > Mammalia > Chiroptera > Vespertilionidae > Myotis > Myotis brandtii. The sequence goes on from NW_005361607.1 coordinate 2,258,529, forward strand.
AATCTGAGCTCTGCTACTTAATAAATAAATGTCACTGGAGAATGGCCCAGAACCTCACTGCTCTTCAGTTTCTATCACTAAAAATACAAAGGAAGAGTAGGAATTGTCTTCTGCACAGTCAGAGACTACGAGTGTGATAATTAGCTATTCAATGTTTTATAAACTGGGCAACAATGGGGAGGGATGTGGATAAACATAATGGAAAGGGATACAGATAACTGGTTTACCAAGTCCCAGACACTAATACCTACACTGTTTGAAAAACTCAACCTTTTTGGGATATGGGCCCTGTTATAGTCATTTTTCCAGATGAGAAAACTGAGATTACAAACAGTGGACTCAGAGATTGGAATCTTTTCTTTCTGGTTCCAAGGCCCATGATGTACTTCTCTACCTGTGCTTCCTCAGATGGGCCAGCCATGTCCAGTGCCAGGAGTCTAGCACTTGTCTTCAGGTTGGGGGCCAGGCCAAGAGGGGTCAGCTGAAGTAAGAGCAACAGACACATTTTCAATCGCTCTAGGCAGGGCTTAGGTTCCCAGAAATGAGGTAATCGGCATGTTTGTATAGAGTAAGACCAAGGACTTTCCAGACACCCGCTGTTCTAAATGTCAGGTTGAGGTGGGCAGCCTGAGACCTACAGGACTCGATTATGGGCAGGAGAAGGCCACAGATCCCAGGTGAACTCACACCTGACTCAGGCAGAGCACAGCTGCTGAGGGGGATCACCTCTCATTCTCCTCATGAAACCAACATGCTGTTCTGGCCCCAGGGAACACAGGTCAGGAACTTCATGAATTACCCTTTTGATTGTAACCCAGTTGCAGTGGTGAAATATTATGTTGCCTAGGGCAGGGCTATTCCTGGCTCTTTAGTTATTTAAATTATGAAGTTTCCTTTAAGGAAGGAAGATTTATTGAATGCCTACCAAGTGTAAGGTATGGTGCCACTCACTTTGCATTGGTGATTTTATCTAATTGTTACAATAACTGTATACATTAGATTCCCTACCTCAGTTTATCAGGTGTTAAAAGGGAAGCTCGGAATAAATAAACTTATCAGAGGCCACAGGTTTAATAAGTGCTGGAGCCAAAGATCAGAATTTTTGGCTCTCTGACTCCAAACCTAACTCTTCCTACAGCACAGGTTTGCCCATAGGTGTGATGCTGAGGACAAGTATGCCTGTAAAATCCAAATAGAGTTCCACTTGTCAGTGGTTGCAATGGACGAAGATCACCAACCCAGCAGTGGAAAACTCATTTGTTTGTTAAACAAAGAATAATTCATTCATTTCCTAATGCTCTCTCCCAGCTAAAACCTGAGCCAGTTCTGTTTTTAATCTGTTATTATAGCTTGAAAGCAAGGATTTCCTCACACCCCATGCCTTAGAAGATCCCATTTGGGACACAGAGAAATGGTGCTTCCTTTGTCTCAACATCAAAGCATAGTTTATGTCTTGACAGGTGTATGTATGTGTTGAAAAATATAAGTCAGTGCAGAAAATCAAACCCCTCTGCTTGCCCAATTGTCCCATTTCCCAAGAAAATGAAAGAGAGGATAACTTAAAGTGAATAAATATAGACTCCCCATTTGGAGGTCTGGAATTGATAGTGTTTACCATAAATTACATGAGAACTCGTGCTTCTATTTGATTGTGGGTTTGAATCCGCGCCTGGCTCTGAGATTCTTCCTCCGTGAGTGATTGCTGTCGCTGGGGGATTTGGCAGTGTGACCAGGCCGAGGGAAGGCATAAAATGATTAGGTCTAAGACTTCATTGCAAAACTTCTTCCTCTGAGATTTAGAAGCCATCTCTCTTTCAGCCTCTTAATGTTTCCTGAACACCGTGAATTTCTCCAGGGGCTTTATGGCTAGAATTGATCACATTCAGTTCTCCAGGGAGGAAATAGGCAGGTTTGCGCTCTCTCTCTCTCTCTCTCTCTCTCTCTCTCTCTCTCTTAAAGACCAAGAAATGGAAAGAAGAGTCCTCTTATCTTGACTGTAGTGGTTGAGGAAACCTGAGAATGACTAGCCCTCAGCCTGAATCTCTTCTCTATGGGATCTGACTGCCCCCTACCTCACTCACCCTTCTCATTCCTCTTTATCCTTTTTATTCTATGCTTTGTTCTTCCCCCTCCTTCTCCTCTTCTCCTTTCTCTTTCCTCTTCCTTCCTCATTTAATCTTTTGCAACAGACTTTAAGCCTCTGGTGTGGTCAGCCTCTTCTAGTCTCACTCAAAGTGTCACAAGTAAAAATAGTTGTACGGAAGGACTGGAACCAGAAAGCAATCAGGGCTGAGGTGGGTGGCTGAGATGGAGCCTTCATCATCCATCTGCCTCCCAGGAGCCCTCTGGTGTCCACTTCCAGATTCATCAATGGTTCAGCACCTGCTCTTTTCAGGAACTTGGACTTTCTGCAGCCCCTCAAGGTTGTGACTCTTCTTCATGGCCCTGGCTCCGCCTTACCTTTTCTCTGGTTCCTTTCACGTTCATCTCCTGCTTCTAATTATATCATCCCCTTCACAGTTTCTAGTTCAGATCCCAAACAAGGAATCTGATTGTATTAGTCAGGGTTCTCCAGAGAAACGGAACCAAGAGAATGTATAGATGCGTGGATGGATGGAGAGACAGATGGAAAAATATATATTATATCTCTATATATGTATCTATGAAGAGACTTATTACAAGAAATTTAGTCACATGGCTACGGATGCTAAGTCTCAAGTTCTGCAGTTGGCACACTGCAAACCTGGGAAGAGCTGATGTTTCAGTTCAAATGCCAAGGCAGAAATAAACTGATGTCCCAGCTCTAGGCAATCAGACAGGAGGAATTTCCTCTTTCTTAACCTTTGTGTTCTATTCAGTTTTTAATTAATTGGGTGAGGCCCACCAACATTAGGGAGAGTGCTTTACCTATTTATTGATTTAAAATCTAAACTCATCCCCAAACCCCAGAATAAAGTTTGACCAAATATCTGGGTATCTCACAGCCCAATCAAGTTGGCACATAAAACTACCCATTGTCCCAGGTGACTCTCTGGTGCTCTCTCTCCTTCCTCTCTCTTACTACTTCCCACCTGGCTGCCCCCCAAGCAGTTGGTCTGTTTAGACTTTGGATTGGATGTCACAGGTCCACATCTATCCAATTACCTGAGGCTAAAATGGTAAGCTCAGGGGATACATTCATCAGCCACCTAGCCTGCCCCTTAAATAACAGGGGAGAGGTGATTTTCTTTAGAAGAGCCTGGGCTAGGACTCCTGGAATGATCAAATTGTTACCAGGAGCCTACAGTCCTAAGGCCTCTGACAATGAGCATATGTAAGGAGTTTGAATGGCTGGAGCTGCCAAGTTGGTGATGAAAGCAAATATTTTATTGAGTCACAGAGGGTCATGACAGGCACTATGGATACAAAGATAAAAGGACGTGCCATCAACATCCAAAGCTCTCACAAGGGGTAGGAGAGGCAAAACAAGGATCCAAGCTCAGTAAACATAAAACATTTGATTACAAGACATCTTGGAGATCTAGTCCAACCTACTCTGTTTCCCAAGTCAAGAAATGGAAGCCCAGAAAGGTTAACTAACTTACCTAAGGTCACACAGCTAGTTATAGGTAGATATTTCATTTCAATGGCTATATATTGATATATAATATGTGCTAGAAATTGGGCTAGACCTTTTCATATTTATTTAACCCTTGTTACAAAAATGTGAGGTAGGCTTTACCCAGAGGAAAGACCTGAATTCAGAGAGGTTTATTGATTCACTCAACATCATACAAGTGGGTGGGAAAGAAATGAAAGAAGGTCTCCTGTGATGTCAGTGTTACCAAAAAGGTAATATGTTCAAAAGTATAAGTACAACCTCAAAGTATCTTTAAGAAAAGCATCCAGTACTCATTAGTGTGACACTCTGTTGCTTTCTAGGAGAATGATATCAAATGGATAATAAAGAGCAGCAGGAAGGGCATTTTTGAGAGACTGGATAAGGAAGGAATGTGATAGAAACACAAAAAGCAAGGTGGGTGGACGTCAATCCCAGAACTGTCTTATTCAGGATTTTTGAATATTCCAGGAACAGATTCATTTTACAGGTGACTAAGATAATTTAGCAACAAGGAAGAGAGGGAAAGAATCAGGCAAGGCAGTGAGGTAAGGCCTGCTCAGTGCACCAATGAGACATTCCTGAAAGACCAAAAGCCTGGCCAAAGGGCCATTTAAAATATCACACATATGAATTTTTCCCCCAGGCTGGGTTTGCAATCTTTCCTGAAATAAGGACATTCAGACCAAAATGAGTACTGAGCTCCTAGCTTCTGCAAAATCAGAAGGTTCTCCTGGTCAGCTGAGCAGAACACAGAGGCAGGATAACATCTCAGGGCATGGCACTTCAAGTTCTCTTCTGGGCTCAGACATCTTCAACTGCCTTCTCTCCCCTCCCCCTTTTTCTGCTCTTTCTCCTATCATTCTCTACTTCTTGCTCTGTATTTTTATAACACAGTATAGAGAGCAGGGATCATGACTCAAATTTTTACATAGGTCAGTGGGCCACTAAAATTAGGATGTAATAATGTATGGGATGGAGAAGACTGAAAGTGGATGCCTAACCTATAAGGGTCAATGTTACTCAGCAAGACCTAATTGTTGCCATGCTTGACTGTGGACTCAGTACTGCCAAGTCTTCCAACTTTTCCAAAGAACCTGAAAATCTAGATTTATCTTTTATGAAATACTCTGATTTTTAAAATTTTAGCAGTGAATTTTGTTCTTTTTTAAAGTCTTGTGGGCTGGTAATGATCTATAAACCACCAGCTATGTTTACTGGTTCTATAGTAAACATAGTCGAACTCCTTGCTTCTAGCTGTGTGACTCTGAGCACATCTCTTAACCTCTCTGAGCCTTAGTTACATGACTATTAAGTAATATAGAAGATGGCATAGTAAGTGCTAAGCTTACTGTCTCATACAGAGTAGATACACCATAGATAATAATTCCCTCCCTTCCCCTCCACTCCCATGACCATGGTGTTTTAATCATGTATACATCTGATTCCAGAGAGGAGTATACAATCAATTATAAGACCAGTGGCTTCTGCAACATCAGCCTGAGTTCCTTCTGTGAGTGATTAAATCAGAAGAGCTCACAGTATATTCTTACCCTGCTTTGTTGCAAGCCATTTTCCCAAAATGCATCTTATATGAGCAATGAGTCTCTATTCATACACAATTTCACATGAAAACATTTGCTCTTTTCATTGTACGCATGGCTTGAATCAGCCAGCCAGCCTGAAAATATTTCCATTCATTAGCAGGCTGAATGATGTCACTGGCCTGGAAATCACTTGGATGTTGCCATGGACTCAGAGAATGCTAGCATTCTAAGGACCTCAAAGAAGGCCATCTAGTCCAGCCTTCCACCCATGGCCCTTTAGATGCAGCTTAAAGTATCTTCATAAAGTGTTACGGGCTCATTATTCTGAGAAGCTGCCCTGATTACTCTAGTTACTTGAAATGTCTTCCTTGTATCAAATTTAAATCTGAATTTCAGTAACTTCACCCATGGGTTCAGATCTACCCTCCAGCAATACTGAAAGTAAGTTTAGTCACCACAACATGTGATATCCCATTCAATAATCATAATAGTGAGAACTCACATAACATACATGCCAGGACTGTACTCAGTGTTTTACATATATTTACTTGTTTAACACTCATAAAAACTCTGTAAGGCAGATAACAAAGCTTTCTCATTTTAAGGATAAGAACAGTTGAGGCACAGAGCAATTACATGACATCCCCAAAGTCTCATAGCTTGGAAGTGGGAGAGGCAGGAAGGAAGCCATGGCAGTCTGGTCTTAGAGACCACATCCTCATGTACCAAGGTCTAGTGTGCAGGACCAAGGGCATGGATGTCATCCAGAGCCAGGTTTCCATCCTGACTCTGCCCTTTCCTTTCAGAGTAAATTGGGAACATACTCCATATCCCAGACTTTTAATGAGGTTTATGCCACCTCTCAGGGTTCAAGTCTCTGTAAATTATCTAGAATAGTGCCTGGCAAGTAGTAAACACAACATAACTTTTTGTTGAGTAAGTCACATTTATCAAGATCCCAGGCAATGCATCACCAGGTCTTTCATCTTTCCTTTCATGGCGGACTTTCTAAGAGCCTTGTTCATACTAACTGTTCCCCCTTCTATGGACACTCTCCAATTTCCTCTCTCTTTTTAGCATCATCTAAGCCAGTGATGGCGAACCTTTTGAGCTCAGCGTGTTAGCATTTTGAAAAACCCTAACTTAACTCTGGTGCCATGTCACATATAGAAATTTTTTGATATTTGCAACCATAGTAAAACAAAGACTTATATTTTTGATATTTATTTTATATATTTAAATGCCATTTAACAAAGAAAAATCAACCAAAAAAATGAGTTCACGTGTCACCTCTGACACGCGTGTCATAGGTTTGCCATCACTGATCTAAGCTAAGATTCTGCCAATTCACTTTTCTTTCAAGTATCTATTCTGTTCCAAGTATTACATGAAGGGCTTAGACTAAATCTATGAATGAAGACAAAAGCTTTGCCCTAAGGGCCCCTCATATAGAGTAGGATTCATGATACAAAGACTCATGGGAAGGATGAAAGGGGACTTGAAAGGGGGAGGACAATTCTACCAAGGGTGGGGTGAGGCAAAACCATTTTTTAGTAAAAGAGGGAAGGGAAAGAAGGAAAGAATATGTATGGTTTAGGATATAGGGAGAATCTAAATGTCAAAAAACAAACCTTTAAATTATTATGTAAACTCATGGAAGAATATCTAAATGCTCTTAAAATGGGTTACAGGGAAATTCATAAGTCTGACAAAAAGTATAACATGCAAAGGATATGGTTATTAAATTGTACTATTTAAGAATGTAAAATGAATGTATGACCAAAAAGAGAAACAAACAAAACAAAACTGATGTGTAAAAAAGATGTAGGTTCATGAGATCACTCACAGATTCAAAGATATCTACAAAGAACAAGTATCCAGGGAAACACTACATCAGTGAATAAAAGCCAAAGCTACATAGAGAAAAATGAGTAAAGAAAATGTACAGGCAATTCACATAAAAGAAATGCTAAATTCCTAATAAATAACCAACCTTAGTAATCTTGAGAATTCAAATTGAAATAATAATGAGAAAGACAATTTTTCATCCATCAGACTAGCAAACATTTAAAGGTGTGACAAGATCAAGTGTTGGTGAAGGAATAAAGAAAGGAAAATTATCATGAATTGTCGGAGAAATATACATTGGTAATACACCTGCAAAGAGCAATTTGGCTGTCTGAGTGTATGCATTCCCTATGACCCAATAATTTGCATATCTAAATATATTCATATATATATGTATGCATATACATTTATATAGGTACTCTGGAGACTATTATAGACATGTGAACAAAGAGACATATACTAGAAAATATATTGCAATTCTATTCATAATAAAAAAAAATACAAACCATCTGCATGACCATTATTTGAGGAACAGATGACTAAAGTGTTGATATAATGGATACTTAAAAAGAATAAACTAAAAATGAGATCTGAAATATGTAATTTAAGTGAAAATGTGCAAGATGATATTTAGCATATGCACAGCATGATATCATCCATGGAATTTCTTTTAAATCTACACAAACATAAAGCATCACTGTATATACTTCATACATAAAATATATTACAAATAGACTGGAAAAGAGAGGTATATACTTGATTCTTAAAAGTAGCAGCTGCTAGAAAGGGAAGAAGAAATGAGATTGGCAGTGAGAGCCAGAGGGGACTTCAATTTTCTCTGAAATGTTTGATCAGTTTATTAGGAAAAGATTTAAAGCAACTATGGACAGACATTAACAACTATTCATTAATGGTGGGTCCATGGATGTTTGTTTTATTTCATTGTCATTTTTGTTACTTTTATATATGTCTCAAACATTAAAATACAATCCCAGGAGAGGAAGAGCTACTTGAAACGTCATATCTGATTGGTGGGTGAGGGTGGGGATGCAAGTCACTTTCGTGGTTTTCTTGCCTTCAAACGGTCCTAGGACACGCCATGCTCTAGCTCATGGGAAAGGAAAGTCGTACAAAATCCACGTGATTCTGACCATGGCTTACATCCCTCACAGGAAACATAGTGTGTGTTGTTTGTGGATTCTTGTTGTTGTTTGCTAAAAATCAAATATAAAAGATTAAGTAAAAGAAAATTTCACATTTCTGTATCCAAAATCATTTTATTAAATCATCAGCAAACTCTGGCGAGTACCTTCCCCTGTGGCAGGTGCTGTGCTAGGTGGAAAGAACCCACAGATAAACCAGTACCTTGGAAGTAGAGAGCCAAAGCTGCATTTGACTGCTGCATACCCTTGTCTCACAGTTCTCCCCCAATTCCACTTTTGTGAGTATTCACTTCAAAAATCCTGAGAAGTAGGTACTACCATCCCAATCTGCAAATTCACTATATTGATATTGAGCCAGCCCAAGGTCATTACTAATTACTAAATGGCAGAGTGCATTCTCATACTCAGATTGGCAACACGAAATTCTCCGTGGCTTGAGCAGACATTGGGTATTTTCAGAGAAGTGAGATTAGTGCTCTTTAGAGACATGTGCAATGTTCTATAAAACACAAAAATTTCCAACCTTTGCTTTAGTCCTTGAAACTGAGAAATGAAATTGTACGTGGGACTAATAGCCTTTGGCGACAGGCCTGCCTACCACTTGGCTTTGGTTTCCAGTAGACAGAAAGCGTCATCGGCAGTGGCTGGGACACGGACACTCAGATGGAGGGTTCCCACACAGCGTGCCCTGCACCTTCCAGTGATGAGTTGTCATCAGGGAGGCCTGCAAGCACCTAACTGACCCTTCTTCGTTCAGAGGACACACCCCTACCCCAGTGTCACAGTTTCTTTCCAGCTTCCTCTGTGACGTTAGCCAGAATGAACTTTCTGATCCTTAAATCTCATGCACTTAAAATAGTTCAAGTTCTTAAATCACCAATATAGGCAGAGGACTAAATGAACAGGATATGCTGGATAACAGAGGAATTATTGAGTCTTTGTTTGTTTGTTTTTACAGAGAGAGGAAGGGGGAGGGAGAGATAGAAACATCAATGATGAGAAACATTGATAGCTGCCTTCTGCATATCCCACACTGGAGATAGAGCCTGTAACCCGCAACCTGGGCATGTGCCCTGACTGGGAATCAAACCTGGATCATAGGTTGATGCTCAACCACTTAGCCACACAGGGTGGGCTGTTGAGTATTTTCAAATGGTCCCTCTTGATCCCCAAGGCAGTCCTGTGATATACAAAGGGAAATTCCTAAAGCCTATATTTTGCAGAGGACACTTGGAGAGGTTACGGAACACTCTAGTCTAGTAAGTGGATCTCTGGTCATCAGAGCTGGGTTTGGACTCTAAAATACATGTGAGCCTTGACAAGCTAGGCAACAATTATTCTAATGGTCTGATAACCGACTTCCCAGGTTACCTAGTGGTTTTGCCTTTTCTCTCAGGGAGGTGTGGCTCACCCTACCACCCACAGGCCCTGCTCAAGCACTGTCTTTGGGGGTGATACCTGCACAGTACACAGGGGTAGTCACTAAACAGTGGTTCTCAACCTTCCTAATGCCGAGACCCTTTAATACAGTTCCTCATGTTGTGGTGACCCCCAACCATAAAATTATTTTCGTTGCTACTTCATAACTGTAATTTTGCTACTGTTATGAATCGTAATGTAAATATCTGATATGCAGGATGTATGACTAGAAGATCTTACTCAACGTACCCTTTCTTAATAGCACCTGTGTGTCAATACCTCTTTTAACTCAGGGCAGCATAGGAAAAACTCGGAGCAGATATGAATATGGAATGCATTATTATATGTCACCAGTAATTGACATGTGTACCAAGGGCCACTCATCCTCATGTATAGAGTGGCACACACTACACACTATGAGGGCATAGCTGTAGCATGCTTTGGGCATTACCTCTCTGTTGGGCAGAGTGGTCAGACATTGATGGTCCCCTTGCTTCCACATTTTTATGCTTGTGGTTCTCTCTGGTCCAAGTACCATCCTGGGTCACCTTAGCTTCCCATCCCATCATCCTTGTTAAATCCTACCACTCCTCACACGTCGGCCTTCCTGGCTCCCCACCCCCTACCTCTGGATTTGGTCATCCCCACTCATACTCCCAGAGAGCCCCGCTCTTCTTTTGTGACCTGTCACTCATCATGTGGCTAGTCATTGTCTGTGCTGGAGAAGGGGCTGCCAGTCTAGGAGAGCCCAAGCATTTCTAAAGTGCATTGGTCTACATCTATGTTTTTACACAGAATCAGGTTCCTGCTTCAGGGCAGCCCCACAGGCCTCCTGCCTCAGCACCATATCAGGCATGGACTTTCCTTGTTATCATAAGGAGAATGGTGTGAAGCTCAAAGCTAGCTGCCTGGTCCTCTCCTGTTATTCCTGCTGACACCAGCCAGGTTAGGGTAACGTGTCCAGGTTTTCACTCTCCCCTATCCTGTCCATCCTACGTTTTGATAGAAAACTATTTCCCTAGATTCACTGTCCACATTGTTTCTCAAATACCATGCTATCTATCTTTATTATTTTTATCTTATAGTCCACTATCTGCTACTCCCTGGGTCTTGGTTTCCCCATATGTACAATAAGAGATGTGGAGAAGATAAATCTCCAAGGTCCTTCCAGGCTAATATTCTGAATCTGTGAAACACCACCTTTGTGGTATGTGGAGCCCAAAGAAATATCGCCCTATGTTAAGTGACTTTCATCTAAGGGCCATGGAAGGTAGTTTAAATGAACACTATTTACCGAGATTCAATTGTCCTACTTATTTTTCTCCCTTTCCAACCTGCTCCAGGTGGTCGAGCCTCCACCCCCATGGGCCTCATAGAGGATTAGTGCTCCTGCAGAGATCTGATATGTATTACTTAATGAAAGCATAACACAGGAAAGTTAACAGTGATTAGAATCTATTTGCCTTCACTTCATCTTATTACAAATTATACTTGTATATTAAGTTCATAATTCTCTGATTGCCAAGGAGTTCAGCTGAGGTCCTGGGTCTCCTCAGTTCTAATTAGCCTTGGCCAGCTGAGCACGTGCTGGGCTGAACCCTCACACAGCATTTCTCACTGGGCAGCGGAAGGGAAAACAATTCATTCTGCGAACCAGGTCTCTGTTGCTGTAAACTATTTTCATACTGTGCAGACTTGCATGGACCTAGCCTATGCCAGGTCCCAGAGTGGTCTGCTTCAGTCCCCACCCCCACTGTCATGTATCTGAGAATGACTGTACATTATTCAGTAAATGGTCCCATCCAGGTAATTGACATCATTTTCCATGAAACAGAATTTAAATTTAGACATTTTGAGAGGCAATGTGCCATAGGGGTTGTATACACATTCTTGAGACAAGTGGGAGGCATCTTAGGCTAGTGGTTGATTTTGGAAGAGTTATTTAAGCTTTATAAGCCTCAGCTTACTTATCTATAAAACTAGAAGCCTGGTGCATGAAATTCGTGCACAGGTGGGGTCCCTAGGCCTGGCCAGCAATCAGGGATGATTGGGACCAGGCCAATCAGGGCCAGGCTAGAGAAGAGGCGACAGTCGCCAGGCCATGCACATAAGGAACAGACGCTGGATGCTGACACTGCCATCTGTGGTGCCCTGCCACCACATGATTCCCCGCCTCTCCCCCTCCTCCTCCCCTCACTGCTGAGCTGCCACCACAGCAGGTGGGGGGCAGGCCGATCAGGGCCTGATGGTGGGGGGGGGAGAAATGGGCATGGGAGGTTGGCCGCTGGCCCTGAGGAGGGAACCAGCCCTAAGCCCCCCTGGGAAAGGAGCCTCATCCACCGCTACCCACCCCCAATTCTCCTTCCTAGCCTGGGGGCCAGCCAGGGGGAGGGACTGCAGGAGATTGGCTGGCAGGGGGAGGTTGGCTGTGCGAGCACACTGACTACCAGGGGGCAGCTCCTGCATTGAGCACTTCCCCCTGGTGTCATAGCAACTGGTCATCCCAGGTGTTCCGGTCGTTCCAGTTGCTTGGCTTTTATATATATAGACTAGTAGCCCAGTGCACGAAATTCGTGCACTGGGGTAGGGGGGGAGAAGGGGCCCCTCAGTCTGGCCTTCACCCTCTCCAATCTGAGACCCCTCAGGGAATGTCCAACTATCTGTTTGTGCCCACACTTTTAACAGATAACAGCTCCATTGTTGTTCCTTTCTTATGCTTAAAACCATTGGAATTAGTAGGTATTCAAAGTGTGTATACATTTTGGGGGGACACCCTGTATATCTCTAGTCAGTGGTGAAAGAAACCAACAGCAGATTTGGAACCCCCAGACAGGGAACCTTGCTCATTCCCCACATGTCTCCCCACTTCACTTTCCCACCCCCATGGGCCTCATAGAGGATTAGTGCTCCTGCAGAGATCTGATATGTATTACTTAATGAAAGCATAACACAGGAAAGTTAACAGTGATTAGAATCTATTTGCCTTCACTTCATCTTATTACAAATTATACTTGTATATTAAGTTCATAATTCTCTGATTGCCAAGGAGTTCAGCTGAGGTCCTGGGTCTCCTCAGTTCTAATTAGCCTTGGCCAGCTGAGCACGTGCTGGGCTGAACCCTCACACATCATTTCTCACTGGGCAGCGGAAGGGAAAATGATTCATTCTGTGAACCAGGTCTCTGTTGATGTAAACTATTTTCATACTGTGCAGACTTGCATGGACCTAGCCTATGCCAGGTCTGCTTCAGTCCCCACCCCCACTGTCATGTATCTGAGAATGACTGTACATTATTCAGTAAATGGTCCCATCCAGGTAATTGACATAATTTTCCATGAAACAGAATTTAAATTTAGATATTTTGAGAGGCAATGTGCCATAGGGGTTGTATACACATTCTTGAGACAAGTGGGAGGCATCTTAGGCTAGTGGTTGATTTTGGAAGAGTTATTTAAGCTTTATAAGCCTCAGCTTACTTATCTATAAAACTAGAAGCCTGGTGCATGAAATTCGTGCACAGGTGGGGTCCCTAGGCCTGGCCAGCAATCAGGGATGATTGGGACCAGGCCAATCAGGGCCAGGCTAGAGAAGAGGCGACAGTCGCCAGGCCAAGCACAGAAGGAACAGATGCTGGATGCTGACACTGCCATCTGTGGTGCCCTGCCACCACACGATTCCCCGCCTCTCCCCCTCCTCCTTCCCTCACCACTGAGCTGCCACCAGAGCAGGTGGGGGGCAGGCTGATCGGGGCCTGATGGCAGGGGGGGGGAAATTGGGCATGGGAGGTTGGCCGCTGGCCCTGAGGAGGGAGTCGCCCCTCGGCGCCCCCTGGGAAAGGAGTCATATCCACCGCTACCCACCCCCAATTCTCCTTCCTAGCCTGGGGGCCAGCTAGGGGGAGGGACTGCAGGAGGTTGGCTGGCAGGGGGAGGTTGGCTGTGGGAGCGCACTGACTACCAGGGGGCAGCTTCTGCATTGAGCACTTCCCCCTGGTGTCATAGCAACTGGTCATCCCAGTTGTTCCGGTTGTTCCAGTTGCTTGGCTTTTATATAGATAGATAGATAGATAGATAGATAGATAGATAGGAATAATAATAGTGCTCACTTCCTAGGATAAAGTGAATAATAGCATATAGGAAACATTAAATATATGTTACTTTATATTACTGTTAATATTAATTAGTATTTTTCTGTGAAGTGATGGAATAGCATAGTAGCAACAGAAAGAATATTTATTTTACATATAAAAAAAATCAAGCTAGGTGATGAGAAGTGGCTTCATACTTTTTATCAACTTTTATAAAGCACTTATCGTGGGACAGTCCCACCCCATTTAAAAATCAATGTTCAATACCAGTCTCTGCCCCTCAAAAAATAAGTAGCCATCAACTGTGCCTGTAGGATCAGAGAAGGCTTCCTAGAGGAAGTGTTGACTAAATTGGTCTTGATGAATCAATTTCATCCTCAAGAACCCCACCTCAATCTTTAAAACCATACCTAATGTCACCTCCTTTGTTAAGCCCTTCTTGATTTCCTCCTCCCTGCCTAATAATAGTTAATGATGTCATCCTTTATTAGCTGATGTCTGTACTTAGTCTGTACTGACATGTTTGTATATGAAATGCACACAAAAAGTGTGCATTTTTAAAAAAATATATTGATTTCAGAGAGTAAAGGAGAGGGAGAGATAGAAACATCAATGATGAGAGAGAATGATCGATTGCCTGCCTCCTGAACACCCCCCACTGGTGATCATGCCTGCAACACAGGCATGTGCCCTGACTGGGAATCAAACCATGACCTCCTGGTTCATACATCAATGCTAACCACTGAGCAACACCAGCTGGCAAAAGTGAAGATTTCTAATGTATTCGTCAGTTTTCTGCATCATGAGCACATAGCCTGCTGTCTAGAACATAGCAAAGGTAATCCTAATTGCTGGCATCTATGATGTGCTTACTATTTATAGGCACTCCTCTCAGTACTATATTTATATCGACTTAACTTCCTGGCAACTCTGTGAGGATGCTGAAACACTAAGCAGTTTAGTGATTTTCACCTGATTATTCAGTAGCCTTGGTTTTGAACCCAAGTAGTCTGGCCCCAGACCCCTTGTTTCCAGCCTTTATGTAATAACTCTCCATGAGCATTTGCCGAACTGGATATGATAATGGTCATCTTGTGCTGGATACTTTACCTGTATGATCTTATTTCATTTTCATTACAATTCTCTGATGCAAGTACTATTCTGATGTTCAAGTTATAAATGTGTAAAGTGAGGCCTAGCATTTTTATTTACTTTGCCTAAGGACCCATGGCAAGTAAGTGGCTCGAGTTTAAATCCAAGCCTATTGCTGAGCCTGAAATATTATCTACTACACCAATATTCCCTAAAATAGTATATGGAAATCCCCAGTAGTATGTGAGAGTACTGTTATGTGGTTCATGGTTCATTTTAATCATGATGTATCTGTTTTAATGTTTGCCACCAATGGTATGACTAGATAGATTCTACCCATGATCTTATTGGTGTAAATGAGTAGATATTTACAAGTTAGAGTGTGTTCTTTGAAAAACTGCTAAGTGAATGATAACACAGTTGGATCATAGATATGAGAAATGGGTCCATAGGTGTCTTTGGGAAGCTCTGTATTATACCCCCTTGCCTCCCTTATGTGTGAATAGGACAGCGAGAGAAGGAGACAGGAGAGCATTCCAGGTGGTAAAGCACCTGCAAAGGTATGAAGTCAAGAACATGCTTGTCCGTTCCACACAGGGAACTGTCTGGACTTGTATGTCTGTAATTTGAACTTTATTCTATAGAAAGCAGAGCATCTTGAGAGATTTAGGACCATGGCACTGTCTATTCATATTTATCATTTAAAGTCATTGAGTCTTTATTATCCATCTGGATTTATAATAACTCGACCATATCAATGAGTAAACACTCTCAGGCTCATGTTAGCAGCCCCTTGAACACAGTGCTCAGGAGGATGTGCTGGAAACCCAAACATGCTGTTGCAGCCTCGCCGTGTATGTGTGATGCAAGGCCCACCTCCGCCATTCACCTGCACATCTTACCAATTAGGGCATTAGCTTCCTTTTAGAAAGCTGTTTACAACCACCAACATTGGTAATCTTGCATCTTTTTCTATTTGAAACCGTAAAACTAATTGAACAATTCATTGAACCTAATGGCTTTAGAAAAATCAATAATTGCCTCCCATTGTTGATATAGGGGGAGCACACGGAAGGAATTACCCAATACAGAAATAAGCCAGTGAAAATAAATAATTCAACAAGCTGCCTGGAAATCTATTCAGATTTTGAACTTGAATGATTACGTGGAATTTCTTAAGTATAAATAATGAAAGAAATGCACTCCGGGCTGCCAGGGTGTGGAGTGAAGCTACGGACAGCAAAGATGCCAGGTCCTGGCATTTCTCCCACTGGCTGTGTGTGGTCAGTAAGTAGTCTGTTGGCTGAGAGGTATGTGTGGGGGGGATGAACACTGGCTTCCAATTAGTGTGATTAGAATTTGAGGTCAGAGCATGGCAGTAATAATATGTTGTTAAATACATTTAGTAATTTACAAAGCACTTTCACATCTAGCTATACCTAGCTATAAGCCAGGTAGATATTTTGCAAATGGGAAAACTAAGGTTCAGCATGGATTAACTCATCCATTGTCATGTTGCCAGTCAATGTAGGAATTGAAACCGTAGCACAGGTTTTTAAACTTCTTGTCCATTGCTCATTTTACTAAAAGCTTTGGCTTTCCCCACCTCTTACATTTAAAATAATATGCAGAACTCAAGTCCTTGTTTTCATCGAAGACACCAATAGTTAAGAAAGTAACTGTCATTTGGTCAAGGTCACGTAGCTCAAAAGGATAGTGCTCCTTTCTTATACTCCTCAGCCATTAGTGGGTTTCTTCCCAAGGCAAGGGGCTGAGAACCTGTGATGTTCCAAAGTAGTACACGGGACTGAGGGGGACTATCAGCCAGGTCCTTAGGGTGACCCATTCCTCTGCTCTGGTTCCAAATCATCAGGGAGCAAGACACATGTTCATCGGTGACAAAACCTGGGTTGTGAAGACAAAAACTATAGCAGTATGGTGTGAGGGGAGACTAAAGTGGAATGAAATATTCTTCTTCCTGCTATTCTTTCTCCCTTATGCCACCTTCTCAAAACAGGGTGAGGTCTGAGAACAAGAGAAAAAAAGAAATCATCAGGGGGTGGCCCCGTGCAAGTTGCAGTGCAGGACACTCAGACAGCCTTTCCCTCACTCACTTTTCTTGTTCACCATGTGTGTCCCATGTGTCCAAGCTAATGCTCAATACAGCACACGGGACATCCCGGCCACTCTCTAATTGGCTATGAATTAAGTCATTTGATCCTCCCCATAAGCTATGGCTACATACTTTACTATAATCATTTCACAGGTGAAGAAATTGAGATATAGAAAGAGTAAGTGCCCATTCTAGTTACCACAGTGTCGGGGGCGAGAGGAGGGACAAGGATTCAATCCAACACAGGCCAAGAGGCTGGAGAACCCAGGTTTTAAACTGCTACACAGTACTCTGATACCAAATAGTCCGTGTGTGCTTCTTCAGATCCAGTCTCCATCCTTGTCCATGTGGCTCTGTGCCCAGCTCAGTGGGCTGTGTCACCGGCCCCCTTGCCTCTGGCTTCTGGTTGGGTTTGGCCAATGGAAAGGACCAGCAGGAAATTGGAAGGAAGAAGATGCATCAAGGCAGTAAGTCTTCTGGCTCCCTCTGTGCCAAGGCCAACTTGAGGCCTCAGGTCCTATTGAAAAGCCTCCTTCTGTAGCACCAGCCAAACCTACCATGATCCCCTAGCTCTTCCCCATTATTGTTAGTCTGCAGTGCTTCACCATCCCACAGGCTTCCCTTACCCTGTCCATACCTATACATACAGTCTCCTCATTAAACTCCCTTCCATTACGTTACTTCATTTGAGTGAACCACTTGTTTCATGCCAGAACCCTGACTGATACAACTTTCCTAGCAAATACATAAGTAATAGCCATAATAAATGTAAATTGGAGAGAGAAAAAGAAGAAGAAAGGGAGAAGGAGGGAGTCAAGGAGAAAGGGATCGAGGGAGGGAAGGATGGATGGAAAGACAGTAAGGGGAGAATGAAAGGCCCCTGTTAAGAAATGTAGAATGCCAGTCCACCTCACCACTCCTGGATTAGTTATTTTCTTGCAAATAAGAATCACTTTGGTGATAAAGCTCTAAGAAATGTTATTTCATTTCTAGCATGTATATTGTCACCCCCACTTCACAGGTCACAAAACTGATCTTCAAAGAGATCATTTGTTTAAGTTCACATTGAAATTCTGATTCCAGCCAGGCCAGCGTGGCTCAGAGATTGAACGTCAACCTATGAACTAGGAGGTGACAGTTCAATTCCAGGTCAGGGCATATGCTCGGGTTGTGGGCTTCATCCCCAGTGTGGGGCATGCAGGAGGCAGCTGATCAATGATTCTCTCTCATCATTGATGTTCCTATCTCTCTCTCCCTCTTCCTTCCTCTCTGAAATCAATAAAAATATGTTTTTAAAGAAATTCTGATTCCAAATCCAGTTCACATCCTCTCATTTCCCAGCTGCAGTTTCTGAGTGTGAGATGTCTCCTCCCTGACAGTGATCCAGGTATGCAGGGGGTCACAGCCACCTTGGAGGAAGAAGGGCTTTGGTCACAACGGGAATTTGATTTAGGGTCTGTCACATCATCACTCAGTCTGCCTGTTTGTGTTTGCACCTTGTTCTCTGGTTCCTGAGCACCAATCTCAACTGTTTCTTAGGGAGGGGGAGCAATGCCAGTGCTGAAAAGTATATTTGTTCTATGAGGTTCCTTTCATCTCAGTCTTCCAAGGCAGGCCAAGAACCATTTTTATGAGCAGCACATGGCGGTCGATGCAGAGAGGCACTAATGCACATTTCTGATTGCCCCCTTTGAAAAATGTAGGTCTTTTGTTAAAACTTAGATATTGATATTTGTACAGATGGGTGACATTTGAATGTATCATCCTGATATCCCCGAGGACATGGAAAGTCCCTCTGAGAAATGTTTATTTGAGAATCAAAAAGGCCATCACTTCTCCACATGCCGTTGATTTCATTCTCCTGGAAGTACATTAATCCTGGGCCCAGACAGTGCCCTTAAAGTAGACTGGAAATACCACTTATTAAGAAGCCACATTTTTTTTCTGATGGGAAGACAATTTATGATTATGTCTGGGGATGTTTAACATTCCAAACAAGTGGGCAAATAACAAACCATGTAAGCAGCTATTTGTGTGAACAAAGGTTCAAGACATGAGACTGAATGGATTGGTTGGGGCTAAACCCAGCAGTTGGTTCATTCTCTATAGAGACTCTAAAATGGAACTTTCTAACTAAAAGGAAAACTACTGGACAGAATGGGGAAAAGAGCATGTATAGTTGCTTCAGTCTTTTGTCTTCTCAATTCTAGAGCAAGTTTCTTACTAGAGAGGTGATGTATCTGTGCCTGTTTTCTCTCTAGCTGCTAGTGTGTTGCCTAGCATGTAGTCAGTGCTATTAAATAATGACTGAGTGATTGGCTGACTGGCTAAATGAATGAATGGTTTTATAAAGCTCATTCTTATTTTCATTTAACCTTCAAAAAATCCAGTGAGATAATCAGGGGCAGGAATTTTCCTTCCTCCCATTTTATAGATGTGGAAACTGAGGTCCAAATAGGTAATATATCTTGCCCAAAGTCACACAGCAAATCAGGGGCAGAACCAAGAGTAAAAACTTGGTCTTTTCATGACAAGGCTGGTGGTCTTTCCATTCCCTTGACCTGGTCTCACTTTTTTCCCTTCCTTTTAGCCCTCATTTGGTCTATCAACTAGTACTGTGGAGCAGAAATGGCATTTGGGAACTGAAGGAATGAAAACAAAGCTCTTCCTGAACCAAGACCATGAAATCCCCAAATGAAATGGGAGGCATTGCATTCTCTGATATAGGGATCAATGTACTAGAAGTTAAGTGAATGACAGATATGAAATTAATGACATTTAAATTTATGCAGTTACAATAGAAAACAGTTCTTCTGGAATGCTTTCCTGAGGCTTTGAAATGTAGTGGTAATTAAAAGAGCTCCTTTAAATCATTTATTATAATTATATTTTAAATGATATAGTCCTGAATGTAATTCACTTTTTGGTGTTTACCGATAGCTGGTGACATTTGGAATTGACTAGAAATTTGCACCAATTTCACTACTTTTTGTATACAGAGAACCTAACTGCCTCTTGCAATTGAATTGGGAAAGCACACCAGGTCCCCTTCCCGCCTGCATTCATGATCTGAGATTCTCGCCAGACAAAAAGGAGTCAGAAAAAGTTAAAAGTGGAGCTTAAAATCAGGCACATGCTGCCACTTCAAAAGCAAATGATTTCATGAAAAAGTGGAAACCTGAGTACATGCTTTAGTTGGGAGATTTCACCCTCTTTAGGTCCAGGCTGATTTCGAATGAAATTTGCAGAATTGGCAAAAACCTTGTGCTAATGGGATATGGGTTATAAATTAAACTACATGTGAACCATTTTCCTCTCCATCGTTGTTATCTCTTATCTTTGCTTACTTCTTGTGGCTTACAGGCAAAGAAACTGGCTCAGGGAAGTTGAGAGTGTTGCCTATAGCCACACAGCTCATGGAGGTGGAGCCACTTTGGGCTCTGAGTTAAATGCTTTCTCCAGCTATGCCCCAAGGGCTGCTCATATGATTATGCGGTGTTTTACAAGCAACATCACAGTGCCACGCTTGTAAAAGTGCACCCCCATTTGAAAGGTGGGGTTCACAGCAGTGAGTTGACTGATTTGCCCAAGGCCACACCTTGAGTTGCTAGGACAGGACTTTGATCCAGGCTCCTGAGTCCAACTCTAGAAATCTTTTTATTAAAGCACAGCTTCTTGGCTTAAAGAACTCAAGCAGAAATGTGTCCTGGGTTATCAGGGGGCTGAGTGAAAGTCATAGTTGGCTCAGTGATAATTCATTCACTCTGGATGTGGAGAAACGCTCATATTCCCTGAACTCCTGGATAACTTCTGGGACAACTTCCTGTTCATTTCCCTTCCTGGAGCAAGCCACCTAGAACTCTTCTTCTTTCTCTTTGCTTTTCTCCTTCTTTGGACTCTAATTCATGTGTGTGTGGAAAAATGTGGGTTTTCCCTGTATTAACATTTGGCAAGAAACCTGACCTGTCTGAGATTCAGGTTCTTCATTGTAAGGGGGTCTCTCTAAATTTCTAATATCTAAATTGAGGGTGGACCCTTGATTTATTTATATTTGTGCCCTTGGCACTAAAGGTAGCTTTTACACATAGTAAATACATGACCAAATCTTGCAAGGTTTTTGTAAGGGTTGGATGAGATAAGGGTTGGATGAGATAATTAATTTGCATAAGGATCTTAGCGTTATTAGGTGCTTGATTCATTATTTTCCTCCGTAGAAAATCCACTGAGGGCCTGCAGGATGCTAGGAGTTGTTAGGCACACTGGATACGACAATGAACTTGTAAACAGCTGAAGATTCCAGACCTCTTGAGCCATATGTTCTAGGAGGGCAAGATACAATACATAATAAACACTAAATGAGTAAAGTGTATGGTATGTTAGCAGGTAGTCAATACTATTGAAAGTGTTTTGAAATAGAGCTGAGTAATGGAGATCAGGAAACGGGTTGGAGGGTGCAGCTGCCTGGCTGCCGGCTGCCATCTTGGCTGACAGTTAATTTGCATAAGGATATGCTGATTAGCCAATGGGAAGGGTAGCGGTCGTATGCTAATTACCATGTTTCTCTTTTATTAGTGTAGATAGGCCTCAGCAAGGAACCGACTGGGGTGGTCTTAGGCAGCCTTAAGGAAAAAGAAACACTTGAGTTCAACAGTTAATTTCCTTACTTGCATTCTTTTCTCCCTGTCTTTTTCTTCCTCCATCCAAGTTCTTCCTATACAGTGCTTGTCTCCCTGACAAGATTAGGGCATACCAGAGAACCCAGGCGCTCAGTCCTATTGTCCTGTCTGCAGAACTGGCTACATAATTAGCAGGGCCCAATGCAAAAAGGAAATTAGTGCCCTTGTCCAAAATCATTACAGGTTTCAAGTCGGCAATAGCAGAGAGGTAAGCCAAGGGCAGGGCCCCTCTCACACACACATGAAGTGACTGTCTGTGGCCTAGAGATCTGTCAGGTCAGGGTTGAAACTGCATGGACTCAGGGCCAATTCCTCCTCTGGTCTACAGTCCATGAGGCAGCCTCAACACCTGCTGGCTACCTGCACCTTGTCCTAGATCATTTCTCACCGCCTTCCATGGGCTGACCCTTGCCTCTTCTACTGTTCTGGAGTGGGCTAAGCCCACACACAGGTACTGATGGATTCTTAAAGCCAACAGCTGCCCTTAGGAGTCAGTTAACCTTCCTACATAGGGAATTTATTTTCTCCAGATTTAATGGCAAGTAGGTGGAGGACTTCAGGATTTATTTATTTATTTCTGATAATCAAGAGTACTCTCTCCAGCAGGGCCATTTACCTGATAAATCGTAGCATTAGGTGCCTCCCATCAGCTCAGGCTACTGCCCCATCCTGACACTGAGCAATCTATTCCTACCAGGCCTAGCCCAGCACTAGCCTGAGCTGCTGAATAATGTAGTTATGGAGTTGCCTTATAGGAGCACTGCACTTTACAGTTTGCCCTTTTCCTTAACCACACTTACCCCTCCCCCTCCTCCTCACAGGTGAAGACACTGAAGTTCCAAAGGTGACGTGACTTATGCAATACCCCATGGTAGTTGTCCTGGGATTTTTCAACCAGGTCTTCTATTCTTTCCAATATTGGTTAATTATGTGCCTATTTCCTCTGAAAGCACTGGACTACAGGATTCTTATTCCAGAATGCCCTTCCCCATGAATGTCCTTATCCTAAAATTCTGTGAGATCCCAGAGATTAGAGGTGCTGGAATGCAGTCGGTTCCTTGCTGAGGCCTATCTACACTAATAAAAGAGAAACATGGTAATTAGCATACGACCGCTACCCTTCCCATTGGCTAATCAGCATATCCTTATGCAAATTAACTGTCAGCCAAGATGGCAGCCGGCAGCCAGGCAGCTGGAAGCGAACATGAGGCTTGCTTGCTCCAGTGACTGCAGACTCCAACGTTCCCCGCCTGACTTGCCGGCCTCTGAGTTGCAACTCTAAGCAACTATGTACTATGTTGCAAATAAGAAGCTAAACAAAACCCCAGAAACCAGCTTTCAGCCTGCCGGGATCTCAGAGCTGAAGTTATACATTGTTTCGATTATAGAACGGCAAACAAACCAGATACGAAGCCTCAGAGCTAGAGCCAGAGCTAAAGCTGGCCCAGAATAAAATAAAAAAAGAGAAAAAAAAGGAGCGGTTGGGAGCTTCAGTCAACAACCGCCAGCCTGAAAGCAGCCCTCAGCCCCTCACCCAGACTGGCCAGGCACCCCAGTGGGGACCCCCACCCTGAAGGGGGTGTGACCAGCGGCAAACAGCAATCATCCCCTCATCCAGGCTGGCCAGGCACCCCAGTGGGGACCCCCACCCTGAAGGGGGTGTGACCAGCGGCAAACAGCAATCATCCCCTCATCCAGGCTGGCCAGGCACCCCAGTGGGGACCCCCACCCTGAAGGGGGTGTGACCAGCGGCAAACAGCAATCATCCCCTCATCCAGGCTGGCCAGGCACCCCAGTGGGGACCCCCACCCTGAAGGGTGTGTGACCAGCTGCAAACAGCCATCATCCCCTCATCCAGGCTGGCCAGGCACCCCAGTGGGGACCCCCACCCTGATCCAGGACACCCTTCAGGGCAAACCAGCCGGCCCCCAGGCCTCTATCCTATATAGTAAAAGGGTAATATGCCTCCCAGCACCGGGATCAGCGGAGCCGCGAGGCCTCCTGGCACCGGATCAGCGTGACAGGGGGCAGCACCCAAACCCCCTGATCGCCCTGCAGCTCTGTGTGTGACAGGGGGCGGGGCCACAACATCCCTATCCGCCCTACTCTGTTCGTGACAGGGGAAGGCGCCCCAACCCCCTGATCAGCCCTGCTCTGTGAGTGACAGGAGGCAGCGCCCCAA
>NW_005361607.1:2282347-2306248 GCF_000412655.1 Myotis brandtii
GGCGCCCCAACTCCCCAATCGGCCCTGCTCTGAGCCCGACCAGGGGCTGCACCTAGGGATTGGGCCTGCCCTCTGCCACCCAGGAGCAGGCCTAAGCCAGCAGGTCGTTATCTCCTGAGGGGTCCCAGACTGCAAGAGGGCACAGGCCGGGCTGAGGGACCCCCCCCACAGTGCACAAATTTTTGTGCACCGGGCCTCTAGTAATATTATAAAGAAGCAACGATAATTCTAAAGCATATGCACACTCCTAAGTAAACAAAAGAGACAGAAATAGAAAAAAGCTGTAAGAAGTGCACTTATGATATTCATCCATCCAGTCATTGATTTTTTTTCATTTTTCTATTATGGTAAATATATATGACATAAAATGTATCATTTAAACCAGTGGTTCTCAACCTTCCTAATGCCACGACCCTTTAATACAGTTCCTCATGTTTTGGTGACCCCGAACCATAAAATTATTTTCGTTGCTACTTCATAATTGTAATTTTGCTACTGTTATGAATCATAATGTAAATATCTGATATGCAGGATGTATTTTCATTGTTACAAATTGGACATAATTAAAGCATAGTGATTAATCACAAAAACAATATGTAATTATATATGTGTTTTCCGATGGTCTCAGGTGACCCCTGTGAAAGGGTCATTTGACCCCCACAGGGGTCGCGACCCACAGGTTGAGAACCGCTGATTTAAACCATTTTAAAATGTATGGTTCTATGTTATAACATACGTCTACACTGCAATCATCAACATCATCTGTCTCCAGGACATTTTCATCACCCCCAGCTGAAACTGTACTGTTAAACAACAGTTCCCTCATCACCTGCCCCCACTCAGACATTTGGGCTGCTTTCCCCTTTTATTTATTGTGAATGCTGCTGCTATGAACATGGTATACAAATACCTGTCCAAGGTGCTGCTTTCCGTTTCCATTCTTCGGGGTATATATTGGAGTTGCTGGATCATTTTGTAATCCCGCATATATATTTTTGAGGAACCGCCATACCATTTTTCACAAGGGCTGAAAACACTATTTTACATTTCTACCTGAAATGCATAGGAGTTCCAATTTCTCAACATCCTTGCCAACATGTTATTTTCTTTTTCATTTTTTGTAATAGCCATCCTAACTGGTGTAAAGTGACTGTTGACTCTCTTATTCATCCATCCATCCATCCATGCATCCATCCATCTGCCAAACTCTATTTTGGAGCTTAGTTCGATCCTGCAAGTCAGAAGAAAGAAAGCCCAGTTCTTGTTCTTGAGCAGTTCAGCACGTTCTGTGAGAGGCAAAGACATCAGTATTCAAACTTCTCCACCCCAGCATGGAACCTATGGGCCCTGCGATTGACCTTGGTTTAAAATAACATCACATCTCTTTTCAAAACTCCTCCAATAACCCCCCTTCTGCTTGGATTCATCTGGTTTGGGCTTGGATTAGAGGGAGGGGAAGAGTTCTAGTTGCCTACTGCCCAGACTAGTCAGTCTTCATGTATGTTGGACCCATCCCCAGATTTTCTTCTTCTAGGCCTGCCCCATGGGAGGAAATTTGAGGGCTGTTGGTTAGGAGCCAGGAGCCCAGGTCTTTGGAGCTGGATCTCTGGTTGCAGGTTTCTGTTTCACTATCAGATAGATGTGACAGTATCCTAATAGGACAAGTCACTTATCCTCTCTGAGCCTCTTGTTTCCTCTTTCTGGGTTAACTGAAAGATTGAGTTAAGAGAGGCCACTGTCTGTGGGACATCTGCCCTGACCACTTCAGCCACAGATACATATTTATATAAACTTCAGGATGCTGACTCACACCCAGTAGGTGCTCAGTTTGAGAGGGAATCGGAATTCAATGGCTGGTGCCCAGGTACAGTAGCATTGCACAGAAGGTGAGACCAAGGACAGTGAAACCGTCAGAGCCAGGCCCGCTGCCAGCTGGGTTACTTTATGTAAGTTATTTAATCTTGTTATGCCTCTGTTTTCAAAAGTGGGAAAAATATCAGTGCCCTTTTCCTAAGGTTCTTATATAAAACACTTAGAAAATAACAAATGTGTTGCCCTCACTGATGTCACCCTCCTGGTAATGTTTGCAGAAGCAGCAACAATGCAGGCATCTCATTAATTATCTGCCTGTCTCCTGGCTGCCAACATCCCTTTCTCTGTCTCTCCCAAGGCCATCGAAACATGGGCACCTGGAGATCAGGAGTTTTTGTGAGGTTGGAGAATAGGCAAGGCTTTTATATTGTCGTCTCTGTCACTCATGTGGCTTTCTTGTTCCCCCTCTCCTTGTCCCCGCCCACCCTGATTCATACCCCCAACTCCCCATCCCTGCCTAGATAGCTTTGGCCTAAGTGCTGCCCATCCCTCTGCCATGTCAGTGCAGGGAGAGTGGGGCAGGAAGCAGGGACAGGCTGCTTGAGGTCCATCACCTGAAGCAGGGCCCAGGTGATGGGTAGTTAAGAGAGGCCACTGTCTGTAGGACATCTGCCCTGACCACTTCTGACACATATTTACCTAAATTCAAACCCTGCCTCTGTCACTGTGGAGCTGAGTACTCTTGAGCATGCTACTCAACTTTTCTGCAGCTCAGTTTTCCTCATCAGTAAAATGAGGATGATGAGAATAGAAGCTAGGATTGTCATGAGGGTTAAATGAGGTCAAAGTGTATACCATGTTCAGTATATAAAGTGTTTACAACAGTGTCTAGCTCAGAGTAAGCACGCAGTGCTCATTAGCTGCTGTGATAGTAATGATTTATTTCCTCAAAATAAGGGCCAAGATGCTCCACTTTCATACAAAGTTCTCCTTCACATGCACATGCTGTCTCTGCACCCTTAATCCCGATTTCCATCATGTAAATGAGGTGGAGTTCCCAGTGTGCCCAAGTTGTGTCCCATGCCCCTGGCACTGCCCATTCTGTTTCCTCTCCATAAAAGACTCTTCCTGTCCCATATTCCTGATTGTCTGGCACGTATCTATTCAGCCTCCAGAATTCAGGCCACTGGATTCTAGGGAGAGGGGTGGTGGGAGAACTGGGGAAAGCAGGCCAGCCAGGCAGGGCTGCTCCCCCTTCTTGATCAGGGTGAGGCTGGACCACACTCTCCAGGGGGCTGCTTCAAGCAGGAAGGTCTTGTGATGGTGGCTCAGGTAAAGGGAGGGAATATATTTCTCAGGCAGAGAGCGGAGTCAGTAAGATGACAGAAGACTGGAGTTTGCCACATTACTTTCTCATTAAGCCTCTGATCTTTAATAAAATTACTAAGCACACTAATTTTTTAAATATGTTTTTATTGATTTCAGAGAGAGAGAGGAGGAAGAGAGAGATAGAAACACCAATGAAGATAGAGGCTCATTGATTGATTGGCTTCTGTATGCCCCCCATTGTGGTTCAAGCCCACAACCCAGGCATGTGCTCTGACCAGGAATCGAACTCTGACCTCCTGGTGCATAGGTCAATGCTCAAGCACTGAGCCATATCAGCCAGGCAAATGCACTAATTTTAGAACATCCCTCTTGATTTGATGCAGGGAGTTTGCAAAGGTTAAGAGGTGTTCTGCAGGAAGCAGAAGACAAGAATCAGTAAGACCAGGCATTCTGCTATGGGCACAGTGGTCTAGTGACCAAAGGCTTGAACTCCCAGGACATCTTCTATCTCTTCAACTCTCCCTTCTCTCCCCTCCCTTTACCCTCCCTCCTTCCTCCCATCCTTTATTTTTTTCTGCAGCATCTTGATCTGCAATAGCTCTTGTTCAGAGAATATGGAAGTGGCAGTGAAAAGGAGATCGGTTATTAGTATGATTTTACCTTTTAAACCAAGATTAAAAACCACACTGCCACCACCACCCCTGCTTGCCATCCACCCACAGGATTCGCACTTGCCCTTGTCTCTGATGGTTAGCTACAGATGTTTTCCTGGACTTCCTGCCCCAGCTCATCTTCAGCTTTCATTTTGACAGGGTTGGAGCAAAGAATAGGCAGAGGGGGGTCTAAACGAAAGTTGGAATGGAAAATCATTCCCATTTTGTTGTTGAATACAAAATGCTTCAGGCTAACACAGAATGTGGCCCACAATGGTTTCAGTCATCTGTCGATTTAACAAACTCTCACAGTCTGGGAATGAGAATGGGCCAATCAGCAACCTTCCAAGCTGAGCCCTGACAGCAGTAGAAACAGAGAGGCCAAAAAGTTTAGCCACAATCAGCTAATTGAGGGCATCACATACCTGCATGTAGGGACACAGGTTAAGATGAGAGAAGCCAGAGACCCTGCTTTTATGAGCATGGGCTTTCCACTCCTGTCATTCCTCTGTGGATGCAGAAAATGCCATGTGTGAGAGCAGCTTAACCTTAACTGAGCCTGCCTGGGAGAGGGCCCTCCCCTGCATACCCAGAGTCTTCTTCATAAAGGACAAGATATTTTTCCTGGACGTGGGGCATGAGAATAGGAGAGAGACCCAGGGACATAAGCAGACAAGCACAGATCAACAGCATAATGCTGGGAAACAGACGTGCATTCAGAGACATATGACAAACACGTCTGAAAAAAAATAAAACCCACAATTAAAAACCACACAACTTCTGACATCTATGAGTGGCAGGTGCTGTTCAAAGTGAAATGAGAAAAGCTCAGAGAACTTAAGGAACCTGCTCATGGTCACACAGCGCGTTGGGGGAGCTGCGAGGAATCCACTCTCACTGCAGAACTTAAATGTGTTGAATTTAATTTGGAAAGCCTGCGTGTTGAGAACAGGATAACAATATCCATGGCAGGTCAAGGCGCTCGGTTTTCATCCTATAGGCCCCCAGGAGCTGTTGGAGTCTTTTGAAGAGGGGAGTGACATAGTCACAAAAATGCATTAAAATAATCCCTCTGACAATTCTTCCTTCGATGCTTTGGAGTGGGAGGGGTTTTCTCGTGTGGAGAAATGTGTGGGTTGGGAAGGATAACTCAGGTGGGCTGAGTCCCACAGGCATAAGGCTAATCCTATTCAAAGTGGCCTCAAACCCATCATTTTGCTTTCATTTATCCATGTCAGCTCTGAGGAGCCCACTATGGGGCCTGTTGCTCTGCCCTTTCACCTTCTAGAGGAATCTTTCTTGCCTGAGGGTCACAGGTGAGCTCCTAAGCTCCCTCAGTTGGAAAGGCACATATGAAATGACAGTGCAAAGATGGTACTGATTGCATCACGTGGGTCCTGAGATGGTATAAACCTACTGGAAATGCTTCTCAGGTTACTCAGGGATGGAAAATGGGTTTCGCTCCCACATGCCCAGTCTAATCAACAGGTAGTGGCTGCCAGGTGTACCATGTGGAGATGTTTGAGAGGATGCTCTGCTCAAGTTGCACAGACAGCACTTTGCTGGTTCTTTGGGCCTTTCGAGGGATTGGGGAGAAAGGGGGAGCACATATGCCAAGTGTTTGCTATTCTTGGGCTACTAGGATAAGCCAAGGATGCCCTCGGCCTCTTTGGAGTTCTTCCCCATGGTTGAGCTGCAGCTTCTCAGGCTCTATGAAGGCGCTGGGTGCCACTTAGTTCAGGAGAGCTCAGCATGTGTGTGGGAAGCACCAGTTCTGCATGCCGCACACCCGTTGCTCTGGGCTCTGTGTCAAGTGTGAATCACTCCCGCCTTCTGGATGTTACACCTATTCTTTTGAGACAATGCCCATGAGAAATGGTGACAGCACTTGTGTCTTTGGAAGGCAAAGATGGTTCTAGAAATTTTGCATGTTAAGACTGGTGCAGTTTTGGGAGACTTCATGCCACTAGGAACCTTCAGAGGACAGTGGGCTAAGGAATTGTCAGTTTGGCTTAAAATCCTTCCTTGGGCAAGTTATGTATCTGCTCTGTGTTTGGTTTATTCTTCTATGTAATGAGAATAATAATTATAATAATGTAGTAATACAGAAGAATATATCTTAACATTTTATTTTCTTAACTACTGGCCAGACTAACCAACACTCTCTTTTCCTTCTATATGTCACACTGACAGATGCCCACCGCATGCTGAGCGCTCATGGCTGGGGGCTACTCCTTAGTATGTCCACTTGCTTCTGCCGCAAGTGGCCATCTACTGGTCCTAACCATATTTCCTCAGAAGTTCCTGCTCTCTCTGTGCAAGAGGGAACATAGTGTAAGGCTATGAGCTTGGATTCAGAACCTAGACTTCCTGGGCTCAAATCCTGCCTTTGTCGTTTAACAGTTGTATGGCCTTGAGCAGATTACTTAACATCTCTCTACTCAGTTTTTCTCATTTGTAAAATGAAGAAGTTAATCATCTCTATCTCATAGGGTTGTTGTGAGGATTAAATAAGTCAGTATTTTAAAGCACTAGAATAGTACTTGGTACATACTAAGTGTGTAGTACTTTTTATGAGAAGAGTCTGGCACATAGTGGATTCTTGTACATTAGATCTATCTTTCCTTCTGAATCCAAGTTCAATGTTTTTTTATAATTTCCTTCTTTGTTGTGAAGGAAAGCATATGTTCAAAGATGTTCTTTGTTTCAATTCCAGGCAATGGCATGGACTGTAGGTGTGCTCTGTCATGAGCAGGATTCGGATTAATGACTCAACTATTTTCCTGCCTTCAGTAAACACATTGTTTGCTTATGGCATCACAGGACACCACTGATCACATTTGACAAGGTGGAGTTCCTGGAGGAAGTTGAATCGGAAGAGAGGGTACCTGCAGGTCAGGCGTGAGGAGCTGAGGTGAGGTTGGGTGGGTGAAGAGTTGACTAGAACATTGTAATATCAGTATTAGCAGACAGGCTAATGATCTGCAACTTGCAGGTACCTATCTCACACTTTTCCTCCATTCAAGGATGATAGCATATGCTAATTGGGATCCTCTAAGTCTGACCCAGGATCCATGCAAGTGCTGCCTATGAGAGAGTACTTTGAGTGTGGGAGGTTGACCTCCCTACTTTGAACACATAGTGACCTTTATATGTTTGAAATATCTGTAGACAAACCAAATGCACTAATAGAAGAAACAGAAAACTAGGAAGAAATGAGAATACAGGAAAGGAGAAGGCTGAGAATAAGGAAAATAGCTCATATTTATGTGCTATGCAACAGGCATTCTGCTAAGCATTTACTATTACTACTAGCTTATTTTGCCTCAATGCAACCCTGTTAGGTAAGTGTTGAAACCACCATTTTACAGATGGGCAAACAGGTCCGAAGATCCCAACACCATACTAGTACCATGCCCTGTGATCTTTCTCTTATACTGCACTCCCTTCCTGGGATTAAAAATAAAGTAAAATAATAAAACCCAGGGACATTTCCCTGTTGTTGTTATTGGTAGGGTGGGGAAGTGGTTAAAAATTGGGGAGCCAAAGTCATCAAGACCTAGGTTCCTAGTTCCACTTTGACTGCTAACCACTTCTTAACTGTCTCCAGTTCTCTGAGCACTGATTCCTTAGTCTGTGTGTCACAACCTAAAGCACAGGATGACTTTGAAGTTTGGATGAAATGATGGGTAGAGAGTATGATAATCAATAAGTAATGGAGGACCATGCACAGTGCTTCATAAATGCTCAGTAAACAGACTACTCTTCTTTTTGGTATGTTTAGTTTTCTTATTTCCATTATTAAGTTAATCAGCCTCACTGTGCCAGTTTCATTAATTTTGTGTAACTCTGAGCTCCTTGAGGATTGTGAGCCAAAGTAGAGAATCACCAAGATTTTAGAGCCAGAGAAAATCTCAGAAAAGACATTCAATTCCAAGCCCACATTATACAGATTGGAAAAAACTAATATCCAACAAAAGGAAGTAATTTGTCCAAAGTCACCTAGAATAAGTCACATCTCAGATATCATCACACCTATCATGCTTCTAGGTGTAGGGGAAACAGTCTTTACGAAATACTTATTCAATGAATTCTGATTCCTTAGTATCCTTCAATCTCAGATCAGCCCATGAGGTGCTTCTCATTCATGAACTGGTTGCAGATCTTTCTAGGAAGCAACGTCTGAATCTGGGAAATGTGATCATGGTAGTTTTGGCCCATCAGCCTCTGACTATGGCTTTTTAAAAATATTTTTTAAATTGATTTTTACAAA
The DNA here is from genome assembly GCF_000412655.1 of Myotis brandtii. Lineage (NCBI taxonomy): Eukaryota > Metazoa > Chordata > Mammalia > Chiroptera > Vespertilionidae > Myotis > Myotis brandtii. Next base: position 2,290,415 of record NW_005361607.1, read on the forward strand.
GAGAGAGGACGTGAGAGGGAAATATCTATCAGCTACCTCCAGCACACCCCCTACTGGGGGTTGAGCCCTTAACCTGGGTATGTGCCCTGCACAGTAATCAAACCAATGACCTCTAGGTTAATGGGGCCTCATATGCTCAACCAACTGAGCCACACCAATCAGGGCATCGCTATTCTTTTAATCCACAAACCTGGCTTCAGTTTTCTCCAGAGGAACACAGGAAATTAGCCTTCATGCGGCCCCTGTGAACAGCAGAGCAGTTTTAATGGAAAACAGGGAAGAGTTTTCAATGCTGTGGTAATTTGTGTCATTTCATCAGCCAACAATGTAAATTAAATTAATTTGAAAGTATTGTACATTTTTAATTCCAACACTGGATTTTCTCAGTAGCCATGGAAATTTTAGAATAATGGATAATAGTCATCTCTAATTTCTCAACATATTTTTTTTTCACTTACACAGCTGTGAAAAAAAATTGTATTTATATTTTTGTTGATGCATAATTTCCAGCTTGAAAACAGAATTCATATTAGCATTAAACTGCCAACAGGTGTCAATTTTTTTTTCCTTCTCTCTCTTCTAGTGAGCTGGAATAATCTCTTCTTTGGCAGGAAGTCAGTATTTTTTCACAGTCATTTTTGCATCTTTAAGAATGCCTTTAAAATTATTTTCTACTTCATGAAACACATCCTTGCCAGGCTTCATTATTTTCACCCTGGTGTTATCTGATTGAATACTTCAATCACAAAAAACTTGGGAGATTTGAGTCATTCCTACTCATGACTGCATAGAACTATGGCTGGGTGTGTTGATAACATTTTGAAGTTGTTGGGGTTTTTTGCTAAGAAATAATCATGACTTTAATGATCCAATCGCATTTTAAGGTTGAATACTATTTATTTAAACTGTTGATTACAGAGTATCTTTTCTTTATTTTATTGAAATATTTTTTTTTAATTTTGTTTTATCGCTTAAAATATTACAAAGAGTAGTACATATGTCTCCTTTTTTCCCCCTTGACCTTCCCCCGGCCTCCCCTACCCCCCAGTGTCTTGTGTCCATTGGTTATGCTTATATGCATGCATACAAGTCCTTTGGTTGATCTCTTACCCCCCTCCTTAACCCTCCCCGGTCTTCCCACTGTAGTTTGACAGTCTGTTTGATGCTGCTCTGCCTCTGTATCTATTTTTGTTCATCAGTTTATAATAGTCGTTATTATCCATAAATGAGTGAGAACATATGGTATTTTTCTTTCATTGACTGGCTTATTTCAGTTAGCATAATGCTCTCCAGTTTCATCCAGGCTGTTGCAAATGGTAAGAATTCCTTCTTTTTTACAGCAGCATAGTATTCCATCGTGTAGATGTACCATAGTTTTCTAATCCATTCATCTGTTGATGGGCACTTAGGCTGTTTCCAAATCTTAGCTATGGTAAATTGTACAGAGTATCTTTTAGATACAAGGTAATCAAGCCAAGCACCATTGATTACAGCATTCCATTCAAGATGACCTGTGAAGAAGGATAGAATCCATGGATCTATGAGACCTGTCAGTCAGTCTCTTCAAAACTGCTTCCCCCTTCTCCCTAGCAGCCCCCTTACACACACACACACACACACACACACACACACACACACACACACACACAACTCTCCTGGACTCCAACAGAGTTTAAGAATTCAAAGCAATAGATCCTTCCTTTTTACAGCCACATAGTATTCCATTGGGTAAATTACCACAGCTTTTTTTTTTTTTATCCACTCATCTACTGATGGGCACTTGGGCTGTTTTAGATCTTAGCTATTGTAAATAATGCTGCTATGAGCATAGGGATGCATATATTCTTTCTGATTGGTGTTTAGGATTCTTAGGATAAATTCCCAGAAGTTAGAACCATGGGTCAAATGGCAGTTCCATTTTTAATTTTTTGAGGAAACTCCATACTGCTTTTCACAGTGGCTGCACCAGTCTGCATTCCCACCAGAAGTGCATGAGGGTTTCCTATTCTCCACATCCTCACCAGCACTTGTTAGTTTGTTGATTTGTTGATGGTAACCATTCTGGAAGATGTGAGGTGATTGTAGTTTTAATTTGCATCTCTCTGATGATTGTGACATTGAGCAATTTTTCGTATGTCTATTGGCCATCTGTATGTCCTCTTTGGAGAAATGAATCCTAGACTATTTAAAGGTCCTCTAATTGTTATTTTTGTGGCTCCCCCACCTCCCCAGTCACAGATCCACTATTATGGTTGAGTACTTCTGCATAAAGGCACATTTAATCTAGATTGTCTTGGTCAGTACCCTATAGTGGCTCTCCCTCATCCTGGGGATGAACTTGGAATTTTCTGAGATGTACATACAAACTCCTTCAAGCAAGACCTGATCCCCTTTGCCCCTAACTCCTTTTCCAGTGTCATCTTCAGTTACTAACCTCTTGAAATCCATATTGCAGCCATATGGAGCTTCCTGGAACACGTTTGTGATTCCATTTCAAGCTTCAATGACTTTGCTCAAGCCACCTCCTCTTCCTGGTTGCCCCAAGCTATACTTGTCACTGTCTTCTTCAAGACCCAGCTCATTGGGGTTTCTCCCTGGCAAAGCCTTCCCTGTTTATCACCAATACTATCCTCACCCTTACACCATTACACCCACACTGTAGATGGAGTGTCTTTCCCCTCCGATGTTTCACACTACCTTTTAACTTCAAAAAGGAGCACATCATAATAGTTAACAGCTTGAGTTCTATAGCCACGTTTCCAGGGTTCACATCCCAGCTCTGCCATTTACTAGCTGTGTGACATTAGGTAAGTTAATTAACCTACCTGTGCTGTGCTTGATTTGTCCATTGAAAAATGAGATAAATAATTATATATGTAAAGTACTTAAAATAGTAGCTGGCAGATAGTAAGTCCATAACTACTGATCAATATAGTTTGGTTCTTATCTCTATAACCTTCTGTAATTGTTTAGAGCAGCGGTTCTCAACCTGTGGGTTGCGACTCCTTTGGGGGTCGAAGGACCCTTTCACAGGGGTCGCCTAAGACCATCGGAAAACACATATATAATTACATGTTGTTTTTCTGATTAGTCACTATGCTTTAATTATGTTCAATTTGTAACAATGAAATTGGGGGTCACCACAACATGAGGAACTGTATTAAAGGGTCGCGGCATTAGGAAGGTTGAGAACCACTGGTTTAGAGTCTACTCCCCCCACTAGATGGTGAGTTCCTTGAGGGCTGGAATGAATGCAGTTCCCTTTTCCTTGTATCTTGAGTGCCTGGTAATATGCCTGGAACATAACAGGTGCTCAGGAACAGATGTAGGTGGAAAGAATGAATAAATCAATGCAGACAGACAATCTGGAAATTCAGCAAGCAAAGTTATACTTTTCCCTCCTCAGTTATAGAACATAGTCATGATATCTCCAACATATCTTCTTCTTTGTACTATAAAATTATTCTTCCATTATTGCTAGCTAAAAACATGGGATGAGTGTTTTGAACATTTGCAATAGTGTTGGAGTCTGACATCCGCATCCTGTTGTCCTGCCTTGTCCTATTTTACTTGGCCATTGCCAAAAAGCATATCCATTGATGGGAGTTCTAATATTCATCACATGCAGCCACCAGATGGATCTGAATAGTTTCTCTATCAACCAATTTGCATTTGGACTCTGCTTCCAAAAATGCCTTCCCATTATAGCTCCCATTCACCCTCCATGCACTCGGACATCATCCACTCTGTTCCAAAGGCCACACCTCTCATTTTGGAAATCTTGGATCTAGTTGGTACAACGGAGTTGTTCCAAGTTAAAACAAGAATTGTATTTGATTGCCAAATCATGGCTTGCTCATATAGTTCAAGGTCTACCATGTAATCTAACAAAACTGTTCATGATAATCATTTTTTGTAAAGAGCCCCTGAGGTATTATCACGAGACTGATCCCCACTCCCCCTCATAGCTCCAAAAACTTTGTCTTTGGGTTATGTTACCTAGTGGGCATGGTTCTTGAGCCAACATCTTCTTGTTAAGGTCATTATGCTTATTTGGGGCTCTGTTAGGTTTCATGAACTTAAATGAAGAGTAAGTAATACATGCACAGAGGAAATTGGGTTAACAGAGTGATTAACATCCCGGCTGATGCAGGCGGGTGTACCAATGATGGAAACATGTGCTTGTATCGTGATGAAATGCAGATTAGAGGCCCTGGAGCCAACCCAAGGATATCTGCCCAAAACTGTTTCATCTCTGTCAGCTTTAATCTGATCGAACCAGAGCATGCTTCAATGCAACGGGGAAAATGTGAACTCCTAAAATAACCAAGAGGCACTTTCTTCTCCACTTAGATGCTATTAAAATTCTCACTTTTCATTGTTGTATAGTAGAAAATATACTGACCTGTAATTTAGACAACCTGAATTCAGATCTTATCTCAGCCACTAAATTATGCTGGGGAACATCAGAGAGCCTTAGTTTCTGCATCTGTAAAAATGAATGTGGTAGGCTAGACTGATGGTTTTCAATAGGTTTTCTTTCCTTCATAAAACAAATGACAAATGATATTCGCACACTCCCATGGGCCGCCCCAGGGTTATGCACAATTACCTATGCACTAGTTATAGCTCAGCGCCTTTCCTTTTGCTCAAGTAAGCATATCAGAAAGCACATGAGATTGACATTTTAAGATAACCTTGAATCCTGGTCTGTCTAATTTATTTTAAAAATTAAAAATCAAGTAATTTGGAAGCTTGGGTACATCATTATTAATTTTTAAAAGGTGATTTGCTACATAATTCCCAAAAGGTATGTCACAAAGCTTGATTTTAACATTCCCTTGTGATGCTATCATTCTCTATCTGTGTGAGCTAATCAAGGTGCCGATAGAGAAAAGCCCAAGGCCTTGAGCCTTTAACTACTTGGAATAAAATAACAAGGAACACATTTCTGTAGGCAGTCCTTGCTTTGGTGGGTATTCTCATTTTCCCTTGCAGAATTGCTAGTGGCAATAGTAACTTCCTGATTCTTACATTAGCATGTTAAGCAGAGCTATGTTTCTAAAATGAGGTAATAATATCATCACTTGAAAACAAGATGAGATTTTTTTTTTAGATTTGAAAATATATAATACTTGACTAAAGCAGTAGTGAGTCATTTTGGGGGATGTCTCATTGTGGGATATTTATCTGCAGGGGAAAAACACCAAAGTTTGTTGTATAGTGGCTATTAAAATTCTGAGAAACATCAATCAGTTGCCTCCCATACATGCTCTGACCACCGGTCAGATCTGCAACCTAGGTATGTGCCCTGACCAAGAATTGAACCTGCAGGCTTTTGGTGTATGGGACAATGCTCCAACCAGCTGAGCCACCTGACCAAGGCTGGATAAAGTCAACTTGTAAATGCAAGACTGAGGTTATAAGAAATAAAGGGAAACTATGGGAGTCCTAAAATGAGGAATGGATCAAAAATAAAACCCAGCAAGTTGGAATGGTGACAATAAATATGTGGGGTAGAGAGAGAAAAAATGCCAGTATCAATAACTCAGGGACTTAGGTCTTGAGTCCACAATGGAAAAAGAGAATAGTCCTTAGGCTCTCTCGTGTTTAAACTAAGAAAATCCTCATAAAGCCTGACTTTATGTAAAATAGTGGACTAAGAAAAGTCTACCTATCAGCACAGAAAGACAATAGTAGATTATGTGCATTTTGTTTGGACATATGGATAAAAAAAATCAAGAATTAAGAGCCATGGAATTAAATTGGTGACTTAAATACATACTATCCCGTAGTAGAAAACTCAAAAACAAAATTGACTCTGGGGTACCTTGAAGAAATAAATAGAAAACCATTGAGGGATATATTTTCCACAAAGCCTTCACAAGAGTTCCACTGAGAAATATAATGATAAAAATCAAAATCCAGCCTGACCAGTGTGGCTCAGGGATTGAGCATTGACCCAGGAACCAAGAGGTCACCAATTCAATTCCAGGTCAGGGCACAGGCCTGGGTTGTGGGCTTAATCCCCAGTAGGGGCATACAGGAGGCAGCTGATCAATGATGTTTCTCGCTCATTGATATTTCTATCTCTCTAGCCCTCTCCCTCCCTCTCTCTCTAAAAATCAATAAAACATATTTTTAAAAATCTAAATCCAGAATTACAAAAAAATATAAGGAAACACACTACCATGAGTGAAAGTCAGCAGGCACCAAACAAAAAGATTGACTATCCAAGAACTTGAGGTGATAGTAACAATGAGTAGAGATTATAAAAGAGAGATGTTTAAGTTAATAAAATTATATAAGCCAATTAGAAATATAAAAGCTAATGAGGACACATGAAAAAAGAAAAGGAAAATATTTGAAATTATTTAATGGAATTTCTACAAATGAAAGACTTAGTCATTAAAATAAACTTTAAAAATAGCGTAAACAGGAGTACATCATAGTTGAAAATATAACTACTCTATTGGAGTATAGAAATACCTGCAAATCATAGAGAAATAAAGAGGTAAAAACACAAAAGAGAGCTCTAGCTGGTTTGGCTCAATGGATAGAGGGTCAGCCTGTGGACTGAAGGTTCACAGATTCTATTCGGGTCAAGGGCACATGCCTGGGTTGCAGGCTTGATCCCCAGTAGGGTATGTGCAGGAGGCAGCCAATCAATAATTATCTCTTATCATTGATGTTTTTTATCTCTCTTTCCCTCTCCCTTCCTCTCTGAAATCAATAAAGATAGATTTTTAAAAAAACACAAAAGAGAAAGAAATAGATATGGAGAATAGAACAAAAATGTTCCAACTTACAATTTAATGGGATTTCCATGAGATAGAAATAAAATTAGGTATAAAAATATTGCAAGATTAATAGTTAAAATATTTTCAGAATTAATGAAACTACTTGAATCCTCAGGATTAGAACACATATAAATATATAAAACATGCAAATCTATACTTAGATACATGGTCGTGTGAACTGCACATGAAATTCCAAAAAAATAACCAATTCTAGGGTTGTTTCATACTTTTATGGTTGAGATAAATTCTTCATAGGAGCATGAATACTGTGGCAATAAGTAAAAAGAGAAGAATATAACAACTCTCTGGTTTACTATTTCCTGTTTTTATAAATTAGGACCATTTCTTCTCCCAGATAATATTTGTACACTTGCCTTTTCATTATCTCAGAACTTACACACACACACACACACACACACACACACACACACACATGTCAACTTACTTAATCAAATACATTTTTTACTGGCCAGGAGTTCATAACCTATTTGGACAGACAGATGTGTACAAATAGTTACAATGCCTAGCAAAGAGTGAGGAGTTCTAAAAGAAGTAAAACCACAACCTACAGGGGCATAGGAAAAGGGAGACTCCAATTGTGAGGATGTTGGAAGGCAACTAGGAAACCTACTCCTTTCTGTGCATTGTAGATTATACATACTTCCCTAGCATTGTTTAATTTGACTTTGAAGTGTTTAGGCAATTATTCTTCCTATTTTACCATCAAATATTCTGAGATATGACCAGAAGGCAAGCCACTTAATGATTTGGAATGGAAGACCATTTGAGAGTAGTAGTCATTTAATAGTATCCAATGGATTCATTGAGTACTACTCAGAGCAAAATACTATGCAAAGGACTGTTGGGTAACAAAGATGATGGGCCACTGCTTGTAGCCACTCTCCTCTTATAATGCTGTACTATTTCTATAACACTACACTAAAGAGCCCAGATTTTCCTTTCCCTACATCTTTAGCTATTGAGGGGGAAAGTCATCCTTTTGTGCTGAATATACATGCCTCTTCAGAAGGTGTATACATGGAGTTGTGAGGGAGGAAGAAGGTGGTCCAATTAATCAGATCAGTCAATTCTGCTCTGGAACTCAGTGGAAAAGCAGGTGTTATAGCAGGTTATAGCCAGATCTCCAAGTCAATCCCTCATTGTTCAAATCAGGGCTTTGAACAAATCAGGACTAGTGTCCAGGCCCTTAATCTGGACTCTAGTCATTTTAGTTAAGTGTTTACATTTATAAAAAGAAAATAATATTTTCAAAAGAATCAGGGCATTTCAGAGCCACACCAACATATAAAGTTTAATAGATTAATAGAATATTGGAATCATTTGCATAATGCAATTAGAAGCCTTTAGAATTGTCCTACCTTTCAAATTTTGCTTCCTGTCAGATAAATACAAAATTACATATCGATCAACACAGAGAGTCTGCATTACTTCCTTGAATTGACTCCTTCACTACAATGAGTTCTCATAAATTTGTATTTTAAGCGACTTTTTTCAAAAGACCAAATAAGTAATGATATCTTGACTTATTATGATTTAGAAGAAATACAAAATTGGAGTTCTCCAGGTTCCTATGTTGATCAGGGTTGACTTGGTTTAAGAATGGTATTCAGTATTATAGCACCTCAAAGTTGGAATAAGCCATAACTAAAATTGAGTTCCACTCTCATCTCCAATTGATGCTACAAATGGTGTCACAAAACAAAAGGCCATCAGAGCCAAGCAGATAACTAATGGGAGTGAACCTAACTGGGACTGCAGCTAGCTGGAGAGTGCTTAACCCTTAGGGAGTATTTTCTGTAGTGGAGCAGGTTAGGTCCTATCTTGAGATATCTTCCAAATTTTCAGAAGAATCTAGAAATCTGAATTTTATAAAGAATTACCTGAGTTGTTAAAACTAATTCAAAAAAATTAGTGTCTTCCATTTGCCAAGCATTATCTTAATTCTGATGATAGAAAGATGACTAAAACACAGTCCATATCCTCAAGGAGCTCAGACTGTTGTAAAATAAAATGCATAATAAAGAAAGTGAAGTCATCCTATAAGTGCTAACATAGAGATAGGTGGAAAGTATTAGAGGAAAACATGAGAATTTGAGCAATTTTTCCAAGTTGGGGGAAGGGTAGGATTTCTTGGAGGAGATAGCTTCCTGGAGGAGCTATACCTTTTAAATTATGCCTAAGATGAACAAAAAGAAATAAAAGGATACTTACTTTTGTAGGAGCAAATGAATAGAGTTATACATATCCATGGCATGTACACCAAAAGATGAGAGGGATGGAGTAGCTGGAAATAATGAAAGTAAAATAGGTAGTAGCCAGTCTGGGGATGGATTTTTATTTTAAGGGAAGTAGTTTGTTCTCTGACCTGGGAGAATAAGGTACATACAATGATTGTAGCCAGGGTTGTTATTTTTGTGTTAGAATTAGTGATATCAGTATTTTATTTGAGAAAATACCATGATGGTAGCTAGGAATACAAATTAGGGATATTAAACTAGAGTCAGGAAACCAATTGTGAGATAAAGAAAATTTGAACTCAGGTAATGACTGTGGGACAGAGTGAAGAAGACAGGTTCAAATGACCAATTGTACCAAAGAGGCAAGGAGAAGCAGAAATCAAATTAAGTGGAAAATGAGTGCCAACAAAGAATAGGAAGCAGGAGAAATTCAGGAGGGGAGGAAAGCAGAAAATTGGTAGAAAGGAAGGGTGATATTCTATTATAATGCCATCTTTTCTATTGTACACCAGAATGTTTCCTTATAACTTCTATTTATGGTCCTCCTCTTTGTTATTTTGAAATTAGGATTACTTTTTCTATGAAACACAATCTGTTCATTTTGTTTTGTACCTTCATCATTCCAACACTCCATCTGAAGACTTCTTGATAAAGTGTGGCAGCCTAGTTGGGGGTCATCAAGGTTGTTCACAAAACAGGTATTCACCAGCTCAGGGTAATGAGTCTTTTCTGTCCTGGGGCCTATTAAAATAATCCTGGAGAAGGAGCCACTCTCTAGTCAGGTGACCTAGGGCAAGTTTCTAAACTTCTCTTTGTCTCAGTTGCTGAACTGTAATAATAATGGCCCTTATTTCAAAAAGATGTTGTGAAGTCTTAATGAGCTATTGTAAGTACTCACTACTGAGAACATAGGAAGTAATCAATTACTGTCAATTTGTTGGTGATGTTATATTTAGTGAATCTAATTTGGATCATAATCTAATGTGGACACTAAATTAGAATTGTGAAGGTATCACATGGCTGTCTGAATTTAGGAAGGAGAAAGAGAAGCTCCAAGTGCCAAAGACATATGGCTCATGGTCAGACTGTCTGAACACCTGAGCTGCAGGAGCCATGTGCTGATGAACATGCTCATTCATTACCTTGTTCACTTTTTAATCACTTATCTCTGTCTACTCATTGATTTGCTCATTCAACAGATAGTTGTTGCAGGTCTACCGTTTGCCAGGCAGTCAGCTACACATTAAGAACCCTGAGAAGACATAGGCTTATTGGAAATACTATAATGGAATAAGTGAATATAATATAGCATGGCAAGTGATATATGGAGCTCCCCTTCTCCTACCCCCCAAAAAAATCCATAGGGAGAACAAAGGATTGATTTGTTTTAGCTGAGGACAAAAGTGATTTGAGTTGGGTCTTAAAAAGAGAAGAAGTTTGTCAGGCAAAAAAGGGTAAAGTCTTTAAGACAAGGAGACCTGTCTTTGCAAAGTCAGAGACACAGAAGAGCAAAGTGATTAAGAGGAATAGCCTGCATGTAAATTAGTTGGGAGAGGTGCTCAAGGAAAATGGAGGAGCATTTAAGAGATAAAACTACAAATCAAGAACTTTGAATTTAATGCTAAGGATATCGGGCTCTTTACTGTAGGCATTGGGGGAACCCTGGAGGTATTGAGTGACACACGGAAACATGCAGTTTTAGAAGAATTTCCCTGATAACATTGTGCATAGTAAGGAAGGACAGGCTAGAGACAGTTCTTAGGTATCACTCTTCAGCTCGCCAAGAACACTGGAAAGTGATTATTCACAGGGCAGGTTTGTTGAGCCTGTAAAAACTGAAGGAATTTACTAACAACTCCTCCCTACCTTTCCTCCAAATCTTTAAAATTCAGTAAGTCTGGATTAGAGCACTTCTTGAGATGTTAATGACTAACTAATTGTCAACACTGGCAATTACAGTGACTGATACCTTGTCATTTCTTACAATGAGCAATGCTAATTAAAATTGATTGTGCTAGAGCTTTAGCAGCAATTGTAACCCCCCCCCTTTTTTTGTTTAAAACATGAGTTTATTGTGCTGATTTGGTGAACCACACAAAGTAGGCTTATTACCCCAGTATTTATTTCCCAGTTCTGCTTGTGAACCTTATTAGCAACAATTATGAAATGTCAGGAAAACAGTAGGAAGAACTGTATTTGTGGCATAAGAAAGATCCCATATTTTGATTGATTGATTGATTGATTCATTCATTCATTCATTCATCAGACAGAGCCTTTATTGGACATCTATTATATGCCAGGAAGTGTGTTAGGCTCATGGGAAGAAAATAAATAAGCTATGACTTGAGGAATTTGCAGCCTACTGAGAAACACAGGCTCATTACAAGATAATTGCCTATGGTATGCAAATGCCATAGTTGGCAGACTTTAACTCTGCCTGTGAGAGTACAGTTAGATTTCTCAGAGAAGGTAACATTGGGATGGGGACTTCAAAACATGAGCAGAGACTTCTTCATTTGATTTGTATTATTACTATTTGTCTAGACTCAATGAATTTGCAAGAGCTTATAAAGTATCCCAAAAGAAGAGCACGTGTAGTATCATAATGATAAATTAGCCAGAGAATTCATGAATGATGACCTGGAAAGGAAAAGTGACATGAAATATATAAACACCTAAAGAAGTTAAAGGAGTTAATCACCTGTTCCAAGGAGGATGAGATGACCATGCTGAAGTGCAGGGTGCCTAGGGACAGTGTGCAGTTCAGTTAGATCAGCGGTTCTCAACCTGTGGGCCACGACCCTTTTGGAGGTCGAACGACCCTTTCACAGGGGTCCCCTAAGACCATCGGAAAACACATATATATAGTTACATATTGTTTTTGTGATTAATCACTATGCTTTAATTATGTTCAATTTATAACAATGAAAATACATCCTGCATATCAGATATTTACATTATGATTCATAACAGTAGCAAAATTACAGTTATGAAGTAGCAACGAAAATAATTTTATGGTTGGGGGTCACCACAACATGAGGAACTGTATTAAAGGGTTGTGGCATTAGGAAGGTTGAGAACCACTGAGTTAGATGAACACTGATTGGGTATTATAGGGGTACTCTACCCATAGCCTCCCTTTAGAGCTGAGGTATTCATATTCCCCCAGGTACTGGGAGCGCTGGCCAACAATGCTCAAAGCTAAGTCCCTGTGGAGACACTGCCCTTGGTACAAAGGACTTGTTTTGCCCCAAGTTAAGCCTCTGCCTTAACAAGTAGCTTTTACTCAAGGACTGCTTGTTGCGGGTGGGGTACAATAACCCACCCCTTGCCTAGATTTGGGACAACTATGCAAAGTCATCTGGACCCCTGCAGTTTTCTGTAGGATCAGCTGAGGCCATCACAGTTCAATGCCTTTCTCTGTCCAGTCCTACTTTCCACATCTGTTAGAGAGATCTTTTCAGAGAGCCTTCTTTGGCAAAACTTCTTCCTGTAGCTCTCTGGGTCTCAGGTCCGTTTCCTCAGGTACCAGGTGAAAAACTGGCATCCACTATGTGCTCTATTTTGGGGATTCCCCAGTGAAAGAGGGAAGGTCTCTGACCTCAAATGATTTAGTTTTTTGGGAAGCAAGGCTTCTAAAGGCATTGCAGAGGCTTGAAAAAATTGTCAAACCTGTGAAATACATAAACAGAAGAAAAGGGAGGGAGAGAAAAGAAAAAAGGACTTCTGAGTACACCATCTAAAATGGTGCTCATCAGATATAGTTGGCGAGTGTAAGGGTTCTCTCTGCAATCATTATGTCTTAATGAATGTGGGTTATTAAAGGCCATAGTGGGGGGGGGGTCTCCCTCCTAAGACAACTTGTCATCCAGGCTTCATTTGCCTATTTAGAAGGACATGGATTTGTGACCTCCCAAAGCAGCACATTCCAACAGATTTTTTGATTGAACAGTCCTTTCTTATATTTTGCTGAAACCTTTTTTCTACCTCTGTTTTCTGTAGTCATGCAATTGACTCCATTTTTTATTTTATTTTATTTTTTAAATTTTGTTTTATTGCTTAAAGTATTACAAAGAGTATTACATATGTCTCCTTAAGGTCCTTTTCTTTATTTTAAAAGAAAAATGATTTAAAATTTTAGGAAATAATGGAAATTTGAGCATTTACTGGATATTTGTTGGTATTAAGGGATTTTTAAGGTATAATAATAGTTTATACTTAAGTTTAATTTTTCTTATATTTTAGACATATATACTGAGATACTTAGGAATGAAATAATATGATCTATAGGTTTTTCTTCAAAATAATATGGAGGATAAATAGGTGGGGATTAGGTGAAACAAGATTGGCCATTGTTGAAGATGAATAACAGGGGTTCATTGCACTTTCTAATACTTATTATAAATGCTTGAAATATTTCAAAATAATAACACTTTACTATATGTTATTAAAATAACATGTGCACATCATTGAAAAAATCTTAGGGACAGAAAGGCTTAGAATGAAAAGCAGCATTCCCCTGTCTACCTCCTTTCACAGTCCCATCCTCCAGAGGCAACTAACTTTAACCTTACTGTGGAGGGGGTAGGTATCTTTCTGCAGGTTCCCTCCATGTATCTAACTGCTTATCACATTTTTAATCATTTTCTCTATATTGTTTGTGAATGAAACTCTGCAGTGACCAGTGAAGAATGTATCCATTTTATAAGCCCACTCCTCCCAGTACATATTCTCAGATCCTTCTCAGGTCTCCTTTCCTTCTCACAACAGGCTTGACACTCACTTCTTGTCCCAACCCTCATAGCCAGTCTCTCTTGACTCCCAGTTTTGTAAGTCAGTGCCATTAACGAGCGTATCCTTCCATCCATATTTCTCTTCTACATTCCCAATTGATAGATCTGTTTTCTGCCCCCAAACCATGACTAAGTCTTCAGTTTATTATTGGCAGTTTTATTCTAGAACTTAAAAATAGATCACAGAACTTGAATTATTATCAGTATAAAATAGAGTGCACAGCAGAGCCAAATATCATGCCCAGATAAGGCCTCCTCCTCTTCAGATCCTATGTCTCAATTCTTATATCACCCAGAGAAGAGAGATCTCAGCATCAAGTTTAAATGGAATCGCCTTTTTCACACTCAACCAGTTGCCTTTCTTAAACACCAGTATTTCCTAAGTTCTAGATAATACTATTCAATCCTTTGAATCCCATCACCATCTCCACTTCTACCGCCACTTGATTTTACCTGGTGACTTCTTTCCTGGAGCCTGGGTCCTGAGTCGATCTGGACCCTACCCTTTGACTTTCTTGGATAAGATATTCTGTAGATGGTCCATGGGTACAGTTTTCAGAATGAGCAGGTAGCTGTTAGTTAAAGGCATCTAGTCACTGCTGAATGGGCTGCAGACTTTAGAACAGGGCTTTTGCAAGGGGGAGTATAAATTAACATAGAATTAAGGTTGCTCCTTAACTAACCTTAAAATAGGGGGATAATCTTCAGCCCAATGTAATCACAAGAGTCCTCAAAAGTGGAAGAGGGAGGTATCAGATGAGTCAGAGAAAGAGAGATGATGTCAGAAGCAGGTCATTGGATCATGGAGTGATGTGCTGGCTTCCTAGATGGAGGAAGGAGGGCCCAAGCCGAGAAGTGTGGTGGCCTCTAGATGCTGCAAAAGGCAAGGAAACGGATGCTTCCCTGGAGCCTTCAGAAAGGAAGGAAACCCTCCAGGCACTTGATGTTAGCCCAGTGCCACCTGTGTCAGACTTCTCACCTGCAGAACTGAGATGATAAATTTAGAACTGAGATGATAATTTTGCATTGTTTTAAGCCCCTAAATTTGTGGTCATTTGTTACAACAGCTGTAGGAAACTAATACACCATCTCTCTTGAAATGCAGGCTCTGAGCAAAGCTAGTACCCCAGCTGAGTACTAGCCATTGCTGAGCACCCTGGAGTTCTTCTCTTTTGTGTCCTGGATCTTAATCTAATTTTATAGCCAACATTTGCTTTTGTAGCTGCCACCAGGTGTCATTTTCACACACTGAATTTGCAGAAAAATGAAAGCCCAGAAAGCTGTTAATGTACATGGAGCATTATCATAGCATACTGTCTAAGGACATAGACTATGGAGTCAAGGAGAGCTGGGTTCTAATCCCAATTCCACTACTTACTAGTTGTATAACCTGGAATGGGCCAATTTGCCTCTTGAAACTTCAGTTTCTTCATCAGTAAATTAAAGCTAGTAACAGTACCAACATCTTTGCATTCTTGTGTTGCCTCAATGAGATGTATTTAAAGCACCTAGCACAGCACCTGGCCCATGGTTAGTGCACAATAAATAGAACCTTACACTTGAAAAGTGAAGGAGAGAACTGATGTTGGGTTTACCCCAGAAACTGTTTCCTGTTCCCATTCCCAAATGCTTAGACTGAAAAGTATCTGACTGTCCCACTTTGTTCTTTATATAAGACTAGAGGCCCCGTGCACAAAAATTTGTGCACTCGGGGGGCGGGGGGAGAGGGGTCCCCCAGCCCGGCCTGTGCCCTCTCGCAGTCTGGAACCCCTCGGGAGATAACGCCCTGCTGGCTTAGGCCTGCTCCCAGGTGGCAGAGGGCAGGCCCAATCCCTAAGTGCAGCCCCTGGTCAGGCTCAGAGAAGGGCCGATTGGGGGGTTGGGGCACCGCCCCCTGTCACACTCAAGGCAGGGTCGATGGGGAGGTTGCGGCGCCACCCCCTGTCACGCACAGAACAGGGCCAATCAGGGGGTTGGGGCGCT
>NW_005361607.1:2307077-2315702 GCF_000412655.1 Myotis brandtii
TTTTTTTTTTTTTTTTTCTGGGCCAGCTTTAGCTCTGAGGCCTCGCTGCTGAAAACATCGATACAATGTTGCGGTCCGAGCCCGGCTGAATGGAAGCCCTTTTCTGGGGTTTTGTTTAGCTTCTTATTTGCAACATAGTATATAGTTGCTTAGAGTTGCAACTGAGAGGCTGGCAAGTTAGGCGGGGAACGTTGGAGTCTGCAGCAAGCAAGCCTCGTGCTCGCTTCAGTGCCTGGCTGCCGGCCGCCATCTTGGCTGACAGTTAATTTGCATATACTCACTGATTAGCCAATGAAAAGGGTAGCGGTCGTACGCTAATTACCATGTTTCTCTTTTATTAGTGTAGATAATATATATGGTATCCTCACATACGAAACAGGTGTGTGTTTCTGTGTGTGTGTGTGTGTGTGTGCGCGCGCGCGCGCACTGAACCCAAAACAATTCACAAGTGCTGTGAGCGTAACAAGATAATGAGATTTAAATTATCAAAATACATACTTTAACATTAATTTTGTGGCTAGTGTGTGCTAATTACTCTTTTCTCCCTCATTCCACCTGCATGGCCCTGTTCTGAAGTCTGTCCACAGTGCTCTTGGAATGGCTGAAATGATACAGTGCCTGCCCTGAGCTGCCACCCAAAACCCCTTCCAAAGCCCTGTTCTAACATCTACAGCCCACTTGGCATCAATAGATGCCTTTAGCGATCAGTTACCTACTCATTCTGAAAGCAATACCCATCGACCACCTACAGAATCTGTTCTGATTTCAAGACTTGGAGAGGAATCTTACTATCTTTTTTTTTCATCCTCACCAACTTATCTCCCCACCTCATTCTCCCTTAAAAGAATGCCTAAGGTTATGAGAACTGGCTATAGCATCTCATTCAGATCAAACCTACATTCTAAACCTAATTTGGCCACTTGGAAGCTGTTTGCCTTTGAGCAAGTTGCTTAACTTCTCTGTGTAACTTCTTCCTCTATAAAATAGGAATGATACTTGCCTCATAGAATGACTACTAGAAATGACACAAAGCAAGATGCATTGCATTGTAAGGCTGAATAATAGTAATAGTAATAATAAAATCATTATTCTTTTATTGTTTCTGTTTCCCTCCAAAGACACCCTCCTGCCTCCCTCCAGGCCTCTTTTCCCAGCCTGTCCCCTCAGGCCACAGTCTAGGGGCATCCATCTGCTATGATGGGTTATAATCCTTCTGATAACTGTCTAGGTGGACCCAGAGTTTCTGTTAGATTGGTTTCTGATTCAAGCAAAGAGTGTACGTTAATATGGCATCATTTAATAAAAGTCTAACCTGCCCCCTACCTGGCAGAGATGAAGGGAGCTTATTAAGATAATGTCTTTCTAGTACTTACAGCCCCTTGAAAGACATTCGCTAAATAAACAGTGGTATTTGATTTTTGCGTTGTTTGTTTTAATTCTTAATACATGCTCTCTGAATCATATTAATGGGTCCTCTGCAGTGCTTCTCATAATATGGGCACTTGCTAAATGCCGCTAAGTGCACAATGGTAGTGAGCGTTGCTTGTACGTGCCTGTGCTTTACTCTTGCCGCCTCCCTCCCTCTTTTCCTGTCCACTAGACCTGGAATCCCTCTCCTCCTTTCAGGATCCCAGTCCACTGGTTTCAACCTTGACTGCACATTAGAATCACTTGGGGAGCTTTTAAAGGCTCTTGCTAGCCAGACCATACCCCAGACCAATTAGCTGAAAGTCTCTAGAAGTGAGAACGAGGCATTAGTGTTTTCTAAAGTGTCCTGGATGACTCCAATGTGTAGCCAAGTCCAACTCCTACACATCCAACCAGACCCCAATCATGAGAACAGAAAAGTAACAGTGTTTTATTTCCACTCAACTGTGAGTTCCTGGAGGTCCAGTATGACCTCTTATTGTTCTTTTCTCCCAGTGAATAACAGTATCTGGCAAAGAGTTAACACCGGTGCTTTTTTTTCTGCTTTTTTTTTGGCTGAAAGTGTACCCTACCCAGTCTCTGGTAGCATTTCCCCATGCCTCTGGTGTCTGTAGCACTTGATGAGAATACCTCTTATTAATTCTAATTATCTATCAGTTTGGTTGTTCAGATTCTCTCAGGTAAACAATTGTACCATTTGAGAGTAATTTTTATTGTACTGTTTAGTGAGGAAGACAGACCACTGCTGTGTGGTATGAAGACTGCTGTCACCCAGGGGTATACTAGGTACCACTGTGGCCATCCAGAAAATGACCTGAGATGCAGGGATGTGGAGCAGGAAACACAGGCCTTCAATCGCAGGCTCAGGTTCAAATCTCCATTCCACTATGTGCCTACGGGTATTATATTACCTTTCAGAGCTCTGGTCTCCTCTTAGTGAAAGGGGGGAAATGATGCCGACCTCAGTGGTGAGGGTCACTGAAGGCCATAATGTAGGAAAATAAACACAGTGACTGTTCTAGCTCAGGCTACCATAACCAAATGCCACAGAGAGGGTGGCTTAAATAACACAGTGTTTTTCTCACAGTTCTGGAAGCTGGAAGTCAATATTTATTAAGGTGCCAGCATGGTTGGATTCTGCTGAGAACCCTTTTCCTGGCTTACAAATGGCCACCTTTGCTGTGTCTTCACATGGTAGAGAGAGAGTAAGAACAAGGTCTCTGGTGTATCTTCTTAAAAGCCACTAATACTATCATACCAGGACCCACCCTCATTTAATTTTATTTCTGTACTAGAGGCCTGGTGCACAAAATTCATGCAGGGGGGTAGGGGGATTCCCTCAGCCCAGCCTGCACCCTCTCCAATCTGAGATTCCTCTCACAATCCTGCACCGCTGGTTCCTAATAGCTCACCTGCTTGCCTGCCTGGTCACCCCTCACTGCCCCCCGCTGCCAGCCTGATTGCCCCTCACTGCCTCTGTGTGCCAGCCTGATCGCCCCAAACTGCAACCCCCACTGGCTTGGTCGCCCCTAACTGCCTCCCCGCTGGCCTGGTTGCCTCTTACTGCCACCCCTGCTGGCCTGGTCACCCCTCATGGCCCCCCGCCAGCCTGGTCACCCCATGCAGCCTGCTGTTCAGTCGTTTGGTCATCCCTCACTAACCCCCCTGCTGGCCTGGTCATAGTCAGCCATATTGTGAGGGTGGGATGGTCAATTTGCATATTACCTCTTTATGATATTAGATAGTCCCTGTCCTCAAATACAGTCATTCCAGTGGGCTAGGGCTTCAACATATGAATATTGGGTTATATTATTGAACTCATATTGAATAATATGAGTTCAACAATATTAGAATTCTCTCTCCCTCTCCTCTCTCTCTCTCTCTCTCTCTCTCTCTCTCTTTCTCTCTCTCAACTTGTATCTCTCAGTTTCCTTTGAGAGAATCAGAAAAGCATCAGGGAAGCAAAATCACGATTTGATCTTGTAGGTTGAGTAGGAATGTCTTAGGCAACAAAGGCTTTCAGAGGAAAACAGGGGAAAGAGCAATATCAAATCTGTTAAAAGATATGGCATGTTTTGAAATCAGTGAAAACTTCACAAGTTTTCCACCAGCACTTTGAGTTGAGGAGAGAAAGGTTCATGGTAGCAAATAACAAGAAATGTAGTTTGGGGCAAATCATTAATAGTCAAGGCCACCAAGCTGAGGACTTGGGATTTTCCCCTTGGGATCAAGGATGACTGTGCCAGTAGTTCTATTTTTCTGATACCTCTGCTTTCCCAGATAACTGGATGAATCCTTGAGGGCAAGACTCTTACCAAATGTTCCTTTGAGGTCTACCCCTGAGCCTAGGACAATGCCTTAAAATTATAACAATCATTAATTGCTCCATGACCTTGGCATATAAGAGCTGTTATTTTTTTTTTCAGTTGTTCAATTTGAGTCAATGCCAGCTGTAGCCTCCTTCCTCCACGCTGGCATAAAATCGGGCATTACTCTTTTAGGCTTCATCACTCCCATCTGCTCCCAGACTGTCCCTGGGTCTTCCATGTTGCAAACATGAGGTCTTCTCTCCTCAAATGGGAGGACCCTGCTGTCTGCTCACTGCAGCAGGTTTTCCGTGTTGCCTTTTGGGTGGTCGTCAGCACAGGGACAGCTCTACTTCTCCTTCCTTATCTGTCTGCACTATTTATGCTATAGTGATATCTCCCTGGCCGATGCTGCTGCTGGCTTCTTTCCCATTACAATAAGCTCTACACCCCTCAAATGCTCTGCTCCACCCAGGAAGCCAGGCTCCAGTCCTTAGACTTTGGCCTTTAGCCCTTGGTCCGTACATTTTCTAAAGCCATGTTCTCCACCCTTGGGTGCTGCTGTGTTACTGCCTTGGCCATTGGGCCCTTCCAGTTTAATTTCTCCCTCTCTCCTTTTGAGACTTGGGATATTTTTGTAAATAATCTTCAAAACACAAAGCTTTTCTTTCTCTCCTACACTTGGGCAATCTGAATTAATTGCCTTGATGGGCCTGACCTCTGAAACACAAATGCCTATTTAAAATAAAAGGCTGATTATTACATAATGAACTATATTCAGTTTACTAAATAGTTAACTTAAATGTAAATATATGTATATATTTATGCTGAATAGATCTATAATTTATGCTAATGATAATTATAACTAATACAAAGGCATAATAACTCCACTGGAGCTCTGGTATTCATTACCAATGCTTCATTTTGCTTCTGCTTGACAGCCATATACTGACAATCTGACATGCCCAAGAACTGTGCTGGGCACCAAGGACATTGAGATGGCTATGATATTATCCTTGTCCTCAAAGAGATTAGACTTTAGTAGGGGCATAAGGCAAATATATGGTAATAACTAATGTATTAGGATACTCTTAATATGTGTTTTTTAAATCGATTTCAGAGAGAGTAAGAGAGTGGGAGATAGGGATAGAAACATCAATGATGAAAGAGAATCATTGGTTGGCTTACACCTGCATACCCCACACTGGGGATGGCATCTGCCACCCAGGCTTGTGCCCTGACTGGGAATTGAACCATGACCTCCTTGTTCATGGATCAACACTCAACCACTGAACCACACTGGCGGGGCAAAGGATACTCTTATTAAGGAATGACTAAGCTGACTTTTTTTTATCACGACTCTACAGAGCTTCCTTATTTATTATGCTGTTTCTATGTCAGAATTCTGTTCATCTTCTCCACACCTTATTTCCTTTGTCACTTCCTGGTGAGGTATGACTATTCTATGCTATTGAAACACAATAACTCCCAAATCTCTGGAGGTGGGATTGACATACTAAAGGTATGTTTTCTCACTCATAATGAAGCCCGTTGTGATTAGGGAACATAGGCTGTGGTCACGTGGAGATCCAAAATAAACAGCATCCCTTTTTCCTGCTAAGTTCTGAGTCTATTAAGCAAAATAATAATAATAATAATAATAATAATAATAGCCAAAATATCATATATATTAATAATCTAGGACAGGTTGTAGGATGTGGCTTTATTATCCAAGTGGTATCATTGATGGGATTCCAGAATTAGGCTGACTCCTGGACCATGTAAGACTGATGGCATGGAGGACTCAGTCTTCTCCAAGACTACTGGCTCCCCAGAGAGGAGGACGAACAGTGAAGATGAGCATCTTTGGTTACTCTTTACCTACTTACAAATTAGGGAGGTCATGTCACATCTCTAGGAGGTAGTATAAGTAAAGGAGATAGAAGAAACACTAGCTCCTAAAGAAAGCACAGAGAGAGGGAAGAGTTTGTCATTAACTCTTACTAGATGTATCATTTGGGCCAATCACCCAGCCTTTCTGACCATCAAGCTGCTCATCAATAAAATGGCCATCGAATACCTCATGATATCTCTCTTGGGTCTTTTATAAGTGCTAGAAATGAGAATATGTGCTGGACTTGTAATAGGAAAGAGTTCTTCAAATGTCTTCTATGAAATGCTCATGAATACTTGAGATAGAATAATTTACATGTTTATGAGACCAGATGGCTTTAAACACAGCCCCTGCCCCCAACATGCACATAATTTTTAAAATCTTCTGAGCTGGTTTACTCTGAAAATCTGCCTGGTTATTACTCAACAAGCATTTCCTCAATAATCCTCTGGGGCTATTCCAGTTCCTAACAGTAAATGTCTGAAACCACCTTTTCCAGCAAAACCAAAACTATTCACTTAGTGTCTCTTCATGGAGAATTGCAGTTTAACTCTTTCCTGCCTGTTTCCATATGGGTTTGATTGTCACTACAGAATGGAAAATACCCAAATCAAAATAGTCATATTTAGAGAAGAGAGCCTTTTATTTTTTTCAGTGAAAGATTAATTAGTTTATGGCCCAGACTAAGGTTGAGTCTTCTCAGATAAGAAATTACTTTTCCAAATCTAAATGATTTTTTAAAGTTGAAATGGTTTAAATGAGAGTATTAAATTATACAATTACATGTGTAGACTCTGCCATTGAGGGAGTTATTTTCATGGTTTAGGCCGAATCTAGCATAAAAATATTTACTGCTCTGAAATGTCAATATGAAATAATCAGAATCTAAAATTAAATATTTACTGTTTAATCAGCCTGCATTCATCCATTCACAATATTCCCTGAGAAACACTGATTACACTGAATTTGACCACCTGGATTTTCCTAATATTTTCAGGCTTGGGGAAAAAAAAAAACTGCCAAAGTCTCACTCACAAGCATTTTCTAACAGCTTGTCAAGAAAAAAGACTGTGTAGAACAGGAAGTTATGTGATGACAATGACTTAAGTAAGTTCCAAATAACACAACACACACACACACACACACACACACACACACACACACACACACACTCACTCATATGCATCCTAGAAGATGAGTCACCCTTTGATCTCCTTTGGCCACATCTCCTAGGTCCAACTTCAATTCAGTAAGTCACCTCCACCGATCTTCACTAACTTTGTGACAAAAACAGAGCTAAGTAATATGGATATAAATAGGGATAGTAATAGGGTTTCAGAGTCTAGTGAGAGAAACAGATAAATAACCAAAGACAATGCATTGTGATAACTCCTATGTTAAGAGTAAGCCTGGTGTCAGAGGGTTACAAGGGTCTTGAAGAGGACCATCAAACCCACTCTAAGATACTGTTCCAAACTGAAGCCAAAGGCCATTTTGTTTATTTTATTAATTTTATGCAAGTGAAAGAACAAAACCCAGTATTAACTATTATAAAGAACCTATTTTCAACATTGGTTCCAATTCAGTCTACCAATTCAGTGATATGGAATGAGGTTGACTATACCTGACAACTTTGTGAATCTAAAGATGGAAAGAGAGGACCCAGGATGTCCTAGACTGGACAGCAGGAGGTCAGGGTTTCAGTTGTGTGATTTGGGGTAAAAAAATAAGTGCTTTCTAATCCCTACTGTATTGTTATCTGAAAAACCAGGGAGCTGGGCCAGCCAATCTCTTAGGTTTCCTCCATCTCTCAATACTTAGGATATTAATTGCAAACCATTCTCATAAAAAAAATAAATAAAAAGAGCAACACCAACAACAAAACACAATCCTAAAAATGCTCCAGCAGGGAATGGTATTAGCCTAATTCAAGTTACAGATTTCATTTGCTTCTTCAACAATCAGTGAGTCAGCATAACAGGTCAAGAGCATGGACTTTGGGGTCCATCAAAACTGAGTTTGAGATCAATCTCTGTCATTTTATTGACTACAAAACCATTAGCAATTCCTTTAACTTTTCTGGGCTTTCCATCTGTAAAATGAGGAGATTAAAGCTTACTTTACCCGGGAGTTGTTAGAATGAAACAACATAATGAATGTAAGAGCACAGGACAAGACACAAAACAGATTCTCAATAAACAGTATTGTTTTTAATGAATACTTCTTTGAGATGCACATTGTCCAAAGTGCTGAAGAAAAACCCAGCCCCTGTTTATAACTGGAGGAGAGAAAGACATGTGTCATCATATCTTGTGCACATGAAAAGTATGTATGTAGTCGAGGCAGGAACGAAGTAAAATCAGCAGGGAAGGAGTGGTATTGATTAGAGCGGGAGGTAGAGGCAGGGTGTAGAAAAGGCTAAGGATAGGAGGTAATATGTCAACTGAATTTCATGTGGAAGCAAATTATCAGGCAAGCAAGGCAAGAAAGGGCAAAGAAAGGAGAATGAGCAAATGTGCATAGGCCTATAGTATATGTGATTAGAAAATAATAAGCAGCCTGATTGATCTCTAGGTGAGATCAACAGGGCAGCAGCCTGGGGTCACTTGTGAAAGGTCACGTGAAGACACTTAGGCTTCCAATAAATAGGGACCCATCAAAAGTTGATTTAATTTCAATTTTTTAGACTTCAGATTTTTTTCTGGAGTCAGACTCCTTAGTATTCTGTTGCCTCATTGGTCTAAATCAGGGATAGACAAACAGCCTGCACACCAAATCTGGTCTGAGGCTTAAGCTAAGAATGGTTTTTACATGTTTAAGTATTAACATTTCATTTATTCATTTTTAATTTTTTTATTGATTAAGTTATTACATATGTGTCCTTATCCCCACATTATCCCCCATCCCCCCACTCATGCCCTCACCCCACTGTTGTCTGTGTCCATTGGTTAAGCCTATATGCTAGCATATAAGTCCTTTGGTTGATCTCTCCTCCTT
>NW_005361607.1:2315820-2338741 GCF_000412655.1 Myotis brandtii
GGTTTGACGGGATTGATGCTTTTCTGTCTCTGGATCTGTTTTTGTTCATCAGTTTATGTTGTTCATTATATTCCATAAATGAGTGAGATCATGTGATATTTCTTTCTCTGACTGGCTTATTTCACTTAGCAGTAGTAACATTTTTAAATGGTTATACAAGTAACTATATAATATACTTGACTTTGCCTGTTGGTCACAAAGTGTTAAGTATATTTATTATTATTATGTTATTACTATTATTATTATTATTATTATTATTATTTGACCCTTAAAGAAAACTTTTGCTGAGCACTGGTCTAAATGATTAATATTAAACTCAATATTTTTATTACAAAGCTGAAATGTCCATTAAATTTTACAAGTATTTGTTTTGTGCCTACTATGTATCTAAAATTGCCGTTCCTCATGAAAACATTCTGTCATGTTCAGCCCACCCTTTTGCATTAGTTAACAGGTTCAGGACTGAGTGACTAGCTCTCTTCTTCCCAGAATTCTTTGACTTCTTAGATATAGATCTTGTGAGTGATGATTAATAAAACTGGGAGTTTTATTTTGTTCACCTTTTCTTTTTCTTCCAAACAGTTACCCCAACAATTCTACTGGTGTCTCTCTCTCTTTTTTTTTTTTTTTTTTTTGCTTGAAAAAGAATTTCCCTCTTTTCTAAGTGACCTAGATTGCAATTTTGTACAGGATCTACATTAGCTGGGCTTATTGATGATTAACACACTTATAAAAGAGACGCCAAACAACAGTGGATTAAACAAAGTACAGCTATTTCTCTTCCTCATATAAGAGTCCCTGGGTAATTGGTCAAGGCTGGCCGGGTGGCTCTACTCCATAAGGAGTGGCAGAGATCCCGGCCTTTGCTGT
The DNA here is from genome assembly GCF_000412655.1 of Myotis brandtii. Taxonomy (NCBI): domain Eukaryota; kingdom Metazoa; phylum Chordata; class Mammalia; order Chiroptera; family Vespertilionidae; genus Myotis; species Myotis brandtii. The sequence continues at coordinate 2,316,691 of NW_005361607.1, forward strand.
CTTATTGCTCCTCCGTTGTTACAGGTTACCATTTTCTGAATGGTGTAAGATGACTCACCACCACACTGTTCTAAACACTTGGATAAAGATGGTGAGAGCAAAGTATTGGCCTGACAATATTGTTGCAAAATTATAAATATGTGCTGAACCAAAACAAGTGCTACAGCTATCTATTATTACTAAGAAATAGCTAATTGTAAAGGTTGGTGAAGTGCCAGTTATTTAGTATGTGCTGAATAAAAATAATTTTAGTGGAGCTGAAATGTGAAATAAATATGAAGATGCATTTTTAATCCTCGCCATGTTTCTGGGAATGTGATGGCTATTGTCATAATGAGTGTACCAGTATAGTGACACATGAGAGGAATTTTTGTTTTGTTTTGTTATGAGCCAAGGAGGGTCTTAAGGATTTCAATTCTAGTAAATTCTGAATTCTATGCATAACTCAACAGCAAATTCTTTGAATCCCTATACTTTTTTTTCAGACTTTTTGCCGGTAGCAAAATCCTATTAAATATATTTCCATGTCATGTTGTGCTTAAATAATGTGGCAGGACAGGGCCTTGACTTAGAAAATGACATCCTTCCTTCGAGGAGGTTTCTATCACAATCTCCTCATACAGAAATCAAATCTTGTATTTTGCCTCTGTGGAAAGGAACTGCATTGTTAAAAATTTATTTTTGCTGCAAGAAAATCTGATTCTTGGTTTATTGTGTCAAACAGCTGCTAGTATATAATGTTGGGCAGCTGTCCAGCTGTGCAGTTCACATAAATTAATTTAACCCTGGGGGATATTTTGATGCCAATTAGAATGGTCCCTCCAGGTGCAGCAGGGAGTTAAGAACACTTTTCAAAGGGAGGGTGCGGGTCCAGATGATTTGATGATGCTAAAATAACATTCTCCAAATATTATGGCAAGTTATCATGTAAAGTATGTTTATGACAGCTAGAATATATATATATATATATATATAAAGAAAATCATAATACCTATGTGTATATCACTTCACAGAATGTGATGTGTGCTTTCTGGAGCAATCCAAAGCATTTGACTAAAACTGAATTGGGTTGTGCCAATCAAATGCACTTCTCTTTCTCTCTCCTCAGCTCCCTGTCTTAGCACTGAGATAGGGTTACGTTGGCTAAGTCTTGTGGGTTAACTCCCTTAAAAGTAAAACATATAAAATAACCTCTTGTGGACCTCTGTCTTGCCTTCTGTGGACCTTGATCCCAGGTTTAAGGAGCATTGAATTACAGGTTCAGCACTGCCACCACTCATGGTAATTACTGGAGCCAGTGTGATCATAAATGCAATCAAATATGTCATGGGAATCTCATAGTTTATCTATTTACAGAGTGTCTAGATGTATTATTTATAATATGCATATATCTTTGTTTAGAATTATAGTAAAATGTTTTAGAGATTATCATATGGAGTTCTCACATACTAAATAATAAGTCCAAAGAATGCTCCAGGGGTCATCAGACATCACATCAAAAGTGGCTTATCTTGTGGTTAAATGGGCCCATTTTAGGATCTGGAGAATCTCTTTTTAAGTCTTACGTTTCATTTCAGTTGATACAGATTTATTAAGAGGCAATATCATGTGCCGGTTCAGAGCACAGGCTTTGGGGTCAGAAAGGCTCACGTGTAAACTGTGGCACTGTCCTTTGCTTTGACCACCATGTTCTGCCGACTTCCCCTCTTAAGATTTACTAACTCTATTCATAATTCTCCTTTGGAATTTTGCTCAAACACATTTTAAAAGGAAGTCTTTCCTTCACTCAAAAATAAGAATCGGTCCCTATTATATATACCTGTATGCTCTATATTCATTAATTATGATAATAACTATCACAACAGCAATAATGATGCAGTAATGGCTAGCGTTACTGAGCAATTATTATGTACCAGACACTATGCCAGGTGCTATACCTCTGTTAACTTATTTAAACTCTCCGATGCCCCGATGAGGGAGATGCCATTACTATCCTTTTACAGATGAAGAATCTAGAACAGTGCTGTTCAATAGGACTCTATTGCAAGCCATACATGTGATTTTAAATTTTCTAGTATCCACATTACAAAAGTAAAAAGAATCAAACTTAAATGATACCTTACAAAATGCAATGGTTGAAATGAAATATGGTACTATAAAACAAATAAAGTTGATTTTAATGGAAAATATTTCACATCCCTTCCATTTTAAAATTTAAATTAACATAAAAATTTAAATTAATGTCTTGGTCACACTGGCTATATTTTAACTGCTCAGTAATATCATTTTGCTAGTGACTACCATGTTGGTCAGGGCAAGCCTAGATGCTAAGTAACCTACCATAAGTCATTCATACATTTATTAAGTATCTATTATAAGACAGGTGCTGTCCTAATCTCTGGAGACACAGTAAACAAAACAGGCCAGACCACTACTCTGGGGAAGCTTTCTTTACACAGTGGGCCCTTGGAAAACTTGGGTTTGAACTGCATGTGTCCACTGATTCGTGGACTTTTTTTCAATAAATACTACAAGTGTATTTTCTCTTTGTTATGTTTTTTATAAATAATGTTTTTCCCCCTTAGCTAACTTTATTGTAAGAATACAGTATATACTAGTGATACCTGGAGCATACAAAACATGTGTTACTCAGCTGCTGATAGCTTCAGTCAACAGTAGGCTATTAGTAGTTAAGTTGTGGGGAGTTGAAAGTTATAAGTAGATTTTCGACTGTGAGGGGATTTGGTGCCCCAACCCCCACATTGTTTAAGGGTCAACTGCACTAGGATGAGAGAGATAATAAACCAATAATTAGCTAAAAATCTATTTCTGGTAGCACTAAGTACTACGAAGAAGAACAGAGCAGGGTGAGATGTAGGGATGGACAGGGCTATTGCATATAGCTCCTTAGGCTGTGCACTGCCCAACTCCAAGGAACACAATTTACATTGACTATAATGAATGCTACTCCCTGGAGTTTTGCAAAGCAGTGGCCCTGGGGATGTGGGCTGAAATATTATGTAGAATAATCAGAGAAAGCTCTCCAAAAATGGAAGGTCATTTTAGCAGAGATATGAAGGCAGTGAGGGAGCAAGCTGTGTGGAATTTTTTTAAAAAACATGCTTTTTGATCAAGGAGAAGAGTCAGTTCAAAAGCCCTAACACAGGAAGAGTACTCGACATGTTGGAGGAACAACAAATGGAGCTGGTGTAGGAAGAGCGTTAGAACATTTTGGACCAGGAGACTATAGTAGGAGATGAAGTCAGGGCAGGAGCCCGCAGCTAGATCAAGGTAGGGGCTTGCTGGCCACACCAAGTTCTTTGGCTTTTATACTTAGTTAGATTAGAAACAATGGTAGGAAAACTCTCCCATTTTTTAAAGAGTCAGCCTTGTTATTTTATTGAGATGAGACAGATAGGGGATAATAATTTGCAGGAAATCAGTGAGAATACTATTGGGATAATCAAGGTGAAAGGCTATGGTTGTTCAGAATAGGGTCACAGCAGGAGAAAGGGTGAACATTGGAATCTGAATCTATTTTGAAGGTAGAGCCAATAGGATATGCTGATGGATTAGATGTGGGGTTTGGAAAAAGAAAAAGATAGAGTCAAAGTTAGCCTCAGTAACGTGTAGAATGGAGTAGCCATTTTCTGACAGGGGAAGATTTCAGGAAAACGGGTGTTTGATTAGGGGTGCGCCCAAATCAAGACTTATTTCTTGGACATTTAAACTTGGAGATAACTATTAAATGAATGGAGTGTTGAGTCTGAAGTTAAAGTGATATATCAGGCTGAAGATCTAAACCCAGAAATTATCATGATATAAAATGGTATTTATGGTCACAAGACTGGTGTTAAGAACCTAAAGGGCAAGTGTAGTTAGAGATGAAAAGAGGCCAGGCAAGGAGCCTCTGGAACACTAACATTGGGAATACAGATCACAGAAAAGGCCAGAAAAGCAGCATGAAGAGGGACTAACAGGAGAAAGTGCAAATCCAGAAGCCAAGTGATGGAAGTGTTTAAAGTGGGAGCTTCAAGGCTAGAACTGGCATTGTAACCATGGGGTCTTATTGCAGCACCCACTTTACACTCCTCTGCAGTGGGGTCTCCCCCACTAACATCCAAGACAGAGAAGGCCCCATGGTCTATCTTGTTTAAGTTGAATCCTGCTGCCCAGCACAGTATGGAGCACTCAGTACATGTTTAATGAATGAATGAACACATTGCATAGATCAGGAAACTGAGTCCCAAGGAGGTTGGCAATGACATAGTGACAAGTGGGATTAGGGTGCAGATCAGCCTGCATCTCTCTCCCAGTTTCTGTTGTCCAGCCAACAAGCATCCAAGCCAAAGCTTTATCTTAGGAAGCTCATTGGCCAGTTCCAACTTTGTTGGCCTCACACATGGCCCCAGCTTATTTTACAAATCTAGACTAGCTGAGGGAAGAACAGTGATGCATTATATTGTACCTGCCTGCTTTGATATTCTATTTTAATGCCTTTTCTGTACATTATGGTCACCCTCCTCCTTTTGTTCCCTAAGCACACATTTAAAAGATAAAGAAATATCGTTTATCTTCCTACTTCCTTGCATGGTTCTCTTCAGCTGAATATGCTTCCCATAAAATTGATTTAATATACCTACCAGACTTTAAATTGATTGCAAACTACCTTAAACTTCTATTGCCTTGCTTTTCCTCTAGAAACTTTCTTAACTTAGAGAGTTCAGCAGGCAAATATTTCTCTAACTCTCTCTACATTGAAGGCTAGCCCCTCTAGACTTTCTTAGGAGCTCAAGCAGACAAAAAATGATTCTATTTTTATTTCATAGAGAGATTTTTCCAAATTATAAAATTAACCCAAACTCAATCAAGGAAATCTCCCTCTCTCTCTCTCTCTCTCTCTCTCTCTCTCTCTCTCTCTCACACACACACACACACACACACACACACAAAGAAAAAGAAAACAGACAGAAAGAAAAACTGAATTCTACAACCCAAAGATAACACATTCAAAAATTCTTGATATATTTCCTTACAGGTTGTATTTCTGTACATGAGTGAGTGAACATGTATGTGTGTGTGTGTGTTGAAGTGTACACGTATATTTGTTGTGAGTCATGCTTTTTTACTTAAAATATCATACACATTTCATTTTACTATGTAGCATTCTTAACTATTGCTTTAATAGCTATATCCTGTAAAGAAAATGTCACTATCTCTCCCACAGACAGGCACTTATTTCCAATTATCTTGTCATAAATAATGCTAGCTGAACATTTTTGTTCATAATGTAGATTCTGTATTTAGAGTGATTTCTAAATCACTCCAAAAAGTAAAATAATTCCCAAATTCCCAAAGTAGATTCACTCATTTAGTCAAAATTTACAAATATTTAAGAAAGCTGATAAACATTGCTCATGTATTTTATAAAAGTATTGCACCGTTTTAAACTTCTACCTATGATGTATGCAAAAATCTATTTCTTTCCCTACTAACACTGCTTATTAAGTGGTTGTCTCTTTTTATTTAAATTATGCTAACTTCATACATTTTTTTAAATCACCACATTTTATTAATTTACATGTATTTGATTGCTTCTAAGCTTGAATATTTTCACATATCTGTTCATTCATTATATTAGTAATTTTATCCATGTCCTTTCCTCATTTATCTATTAGGGTATCAAAATATTCTTCCTGTCAATTTGCTTAACTTTTATAACATAAACATATTGCGTTTGTTAAATAGCTCTATACAAGTATTTTTTCCAGAGTGTTGTTTTTAAGTTGTTTATGGCATGGATTTTAATGTAAATTTGAGAGGGTCAGTAGCTTCCAAAGTAAAAAGTAAGTTATGCTAGAAATTTTAGGAAATACAAATAAGCAAGAAAAAGAAAATAAAATTCTCCCCCATACATGATAATGATTTATAACATTTGGGGCATTTTCTTTCATCTTTTTCTTTTATACTGAAGTAATTTTACAAAAGTAGTCATATCATACATTTTACTGTCCCCCTTTTTTTAACTTAGAATGTTAAGAATTCATTTTAATGACATGAAATATTTTTTATTATTCCTTTAATGGCTTCATAATATGAATAGATAAAATTTATTTATCCAGACCATTATTATTGAATCTGTTTCTAATATTTCACTGTTATAAAGATATATAGACATCTTTATGGCTGAAACATTGAACATATTGATAATTATTTACAGTGAATTTCTAAAGGTGGATCATGGGTTTAATCAGATTTTAAGGCTTTTATTATATTGCCCAAATTGCCCTTCAAACCTGTGTATTAATTTATGGCATGGGAATTATTTTGGCTTAACATTATAAATGTTTACATTGCTGCTTGAAATAATTTAAAAGGAGCAATTTACCCAGTGGTGCATGTGTTGGAAAAGAAGGATAAGTATTTCTACAATGTGGCAGGATCACAAATTTCCAGGGCAAATAGCTCACAATTTTAAGTCTTAGAGTTACTTGAATACATACGTATGGCTTCTTTCCTAATATACGACTAAAAATTTAGTTTAAAAAAATCAGCTCTTTGCTTTTTCTTCATCAACTTGTATTGCTCCCACAAAGCTATATTTTTTAGATCAACTACAGGTGTGGAGGCTGTGGCTCAGGGGACTAATAACAGATGTAAGGCTTACATGGATCAAGCCCTTGCTGACATACATTCTTTCATTTAATCCCAGAGCAACCTCATTTTATGAAAGAATAAACTGAAATTCAGGTGGTTGAAGGCTTGTTCTAATTCTAAGTTGTTTTACTCCAAAGGTGTGCACTCCTCACTACCTCACGTTGCCTTCTATGGGCACTAAGACTTCAGCATGGATTTCTCTTCTACCCCCATTTTATCTTATCAGCTAACATTTGCATTTACATTTATATTAAAAACTGACCTTTGAGAATTGAACTCAAGTTCTGGTTGCCACCTTTGATCTCATGCTGCTCTTATTTATTTTAATTAGCCATTTGAAAATTGTACATAGCACCCCAACAAAGAAGTTTATATTAATGAAGATTAATCACATGAATACTACAAAATAGTATAAGTTAACCCAGCAGTGGTTGTTTATATAGCCTGAGATATGTCTTAATATGCCTTTTATTCAACATTGAATGAGGCATTGTGGAGTTTTTCTTAAAATCATAGGATAGAAAATTATGGGAGAGAAAGCTATTCAACTCTGATTACCATAAATAATTTAAAATATGTAATTAACAAAGTAGGGTATTGTATAATATAGGAAGTCTAAAAAATATGAGCCATAAATGTTCAGGTTATTGATGTTTAGTAGAAAAAGTTGATGATCTGAGGTCTGAAGTTCTTTGAATCCCATCTTTCCCTCTTACTAATGTGTGGCTTTGGACAAGTCCCTTTTTATCTCTGAGCATCTATGTATACACCATTAGATATAATGTTGTTGTTTTTTCAAATTCTTAGGACAGTTGAATTCAGTATAAATATGATTGGTTCCCTTCAGTACCAATATTGTGATTCTAATTGCAAAGTGATGTTAAACCATTGGCAGGGGGAAAACAGAAAGAATCTGGAATTTCACTATGTTGGTCAGGAATAAATAGCAAAGGATTTTCCCCCAGCCTTGCATTTTCCATGGATTATTTGTCCACATACCAAACCCTTTGACCCCTGACTGCGATCTCCCTGAGTTGGTCTCTCCATCTTGACTGCACTGTTCCCTCTGCCATCAGGCCTGCACTGGTCTCTTTCACCTCTAACAGCCTATATAAACTACCAATACAGCTCGAGAGGCACTCCCTCCCTTGTGAAGCCATCTCTATCCCAGATCTACCACTTGACTTTACATGTTCCTTCCACTTTGCTTCCAGAACCCTTCAAACATGATTCTAAAGAGCTGTTGTCTCATTGCCTTACATGTCTGTGTACCAACTGAATGAGTGATGCAACAATTTCTAAACAGAGCTTTTGGGGCTAATAGATCTGTTTTACTTTGACTCAAAAAACTGGGGGAGGGGATGTCTCTTTAATTAAAAAACAAACAAACAACAACAACAAAACTCTGAGAAGCCAGAAATCTTTCTGACTCCCTAGTCAAGATACTAAATCTTCTCCCAATTTTTGGGTATTTCATTTTTACAGTCACCCTTAAGTCCCATCCTTCCTTCCATTCTTAAGACTTTGCTTTCGTTACTTCCCTCTACCAGAAGCCCACTGCACTGTGTCCTAGTGAGTTAGAGACAAAGCAGGGGCTGCACAAAACAGGTTTTAAGACTCTTTGGGTGAAATCATCATTACTGTAATGTTGCAGCATTTTCTCTCTGGGGATAATTCTAGAGAAGGGTTCACTATAAGTGGTGTGAAGGCAGGTGGTAGATGGTCAGAAAAGTCAATGCAAGATCAAGATTATCCTCATTTTGTAGTTAAGGAAACCAGGGCTCTGTGGGGTTCAATACCATGGCCAGGGTTATACAGGAAGAGTCAACATCTGACTGCAGCTTTATCTGGCTCCAAAGCTCCTGTCCTTTGCCTTTAGCACAGTGCCTCCCACCTGCCCTGGCTGGACTCCCCATCTCTACTGCACTATTCCTTTCACCATTGGCACTTGTGTGAATGATGTACACCAGGGCCAGCACAGGGAGCCACCACCCATGATATCTCTCAGGAGACCTGTGAGCTGCTTGGCAGTGAGTAACCTGGCCTGAAATCCCAATAGGACGCTGGACAATCAGACACATTTTGTGGAAAAGCCTTGTCTAGGGAGCAGGATACCCAGTTTTGCTGTTCTCTGTGGTGAATTTGGCCACGTTTCATTTGTTCTCTGAGCTTATGTTTCTTGAAGTTGATATGTGAATGTTAGCATAGCTCTTGGTGTATAATAGGCCCTCGATGAACTCAAGGTCTGTTCTCTTTTCTTCCCTTCATGTATAAGTGGATGATAGGTTAGATCAGTGGTCAGCAAACCGCGGCTCGCGAGCCACATGCGGCTCTTTTGCCCCTTGAGTGTGGCTCTTCCACAAAATACCACGTGCAGGCACGCACGTACAGTGCGAAGTTGACTTAAAACTTTAAGTAAAGTTTATTAAGTTAATTTTAGGGAACGTTATGGAGTGAAAGAAGATGTAGTGTCGAGAATTGAGAAAGGTATGTTGAGATGGTTTGGACATATAGAGAGGATGAACGAAAGGAGATAGATGAAACAAGTATACAAGACAAGTGTGCATGGGAGAGTTGGAAGGGGTCGACCTCAGCGAACGTACCTCATTCAGATTGAGGACATTTTTAGCAAAGGCCAGCTTAGGAGTACCCTAATTAAGTTAATAACAATGTACCTACCTATATAGTTTAAGTTTAAAAAATTTGGCTCTCAAAAGAAATTTCAATCGTTGTACTGTTGATATTTGGCTCTGTTGAGTAATGATTTTGCCAACCACTGGGTTAGATGTTTTCTAAGATCTCTCTAACTTTTTAATTCCATACTGGAATATTACAATGGATTCTCAGATCTCATTGATTTTTATTATGCATTATTTGTTGACTAAGCTCATCATAACCCAGATTGTGGTTTTTATTTGATTCCCAGAATCATGAAATGTCCTAGTTGGAATAAACCTAAAAAATCACCCAACCCCCTTATTTTACTCAAAAGTAGATGATCGCATTGGTGGTGGCAGGGAAGAAAATTGACTTATTCAAGGTCACACTGGAAATAATGACAGAGGAGAGAACACCATCCATGTTTTCTGACTCATCTCAAGACTCTGCACCCCCTTCCCCTTCCTCAGCCCCCAGCTGTTGCTGGTATGCTCAGCCTGCAAGACAGCACCATTTGCCTTTCTTGTGTTAATATTATTCTAGCATGGAATGTCTGTTTAAGGCAATGACCTGAGAAATACTTTTATTTCCAGTGATGCACTTATTTTGCAGGGTTTATTAATTTTATTTATGTATTTGGTCTCTCAAATGAAATAATAAACTAATTAGTGGGACAGTTTACTGGTGTGCTCCACAAGGATGTTTTACAGCCTCAGTGCAAGCTTGTTGAACTGTGGTGTCAGCAGATCTGCCTTCTGCCCCACTGCCCTTAATTTCATCCATCAGACGCCCATGGCAGGCAGCCCTGGGCTGAGTAGCTGTGCCTCCAGGGGGCATTTGGAAGTGTTGGGTTGTAGGACAAAGGAACTTTTACCTAGAAGCCTCCCAAAATTCATTCAAGAGATAGGCTGCTTCATTTGGCTTAAAGGGTTGGGCAAGGGGCTCCCAGAAAAAGAACTGGGCCAGTGCATTACCTGAAGTGCCCAAAATGACACTTCCCAGAGAATGGAGAGAAGTCATGTGAATAGAAGTGCTGAAAGCCACAGCTGAGGAGGCCCATAGTCCATCAAGACCAAGAGCAAAGCAGGGAACAAGACAGGGAGATTGATGTAAAGACAGTAGAAAAAGGAACATTGCCCGACTCAGGAGCAAAGGTGGGAGAGATGCTAGAAGACCAAGAGTAATTGGAATAGATAGGGCAATGGTGCCAAAGTTGATTTTTTGCTTTTAACTGGCTTTGAAGAGGAGTACATGGACTTTTCTCCAAGGCAGCCCCTGTGTTTTCTTAATAGCCAGTACTTAGAATCAATTACAATCTGTTGTCATTGTTTATTTGTCTGTCCCTGTTTGTGAGCACCATTGTGTAATAGGGATCAAAAATTTATTGAATGAAAGAATGGATTGTTGGATGGATGGATGGATGGATGGATGGATGGATGGATGGAAAAATGAATAGGTGAATCAGTCTGTCAAAGGTACTGCAGGGGGTCTAAGACATATGAATTGTATTATCTTTATCTGTCGTCTCTGATGTAGTAAGTAAAATAATCCTTTCCAATTATTTATATCTTAATATATTAAGAGGTAATATGCAAATTAGGCCAGGATGCCATAACAGATGACCAGACAGGAGGTGGTTGCATGCACAGGTGAGGCCCGGAGTGGAGACAGAGACAGAGACAGGGGAGCCTGCCCCAGCCTGTGCGGCAGCTCCGGCAGCCCAGAGTGGACACAGGTAGGGGGGCAGAAGCGGCCTGGGGCAGAAGTCAGGCATGGTCCCGGCCATCTGCGGCACCAGTCAGGCGCGGGTCCCAGCCGCCAGCAGTGGAAGCCCAACCTGATTCCCACAGTGGCCCAGTGCTGCGCGAGTCAGGCACAGGTCCTGGCTGCCCACAGCGGCGGTCTGGCCTGACTTCTGCGGCAGCCCGCAGGGTGCCTCCTTGCACAATTTTAATCACACGCTGGGCCTCTAGTATATTATGAAATTACTCAATATAGCAAAGAAGTATCCAACATAAAAGTACTTAACCTCTCTTGCCTAAATCCTTATTCTTATTAACACACACCACACACACACAAACATATTCATTTGGGTTAGAGGTAAAAGGTCACAGTACCCAAACATCTAGGTGGCACCTCTGCTGGCCTCCTTGTTGCCTTGTGGGTATGGATTTTGCCACTGCTTTGATTGCTGCTAAACTGACTCTGTGGATTGGATCTAGCAGGAGGATTCTTGCTAGAACAAGCTCCAAACCCTTAGCCAGACACTGCCTGGAGCATTAGGAGAGGGGAGGATCAGCAGGCCCTGTAGTGGGAGCTGTGCAAGCTCAGGGTCCTCACACTCCATACGAAGAACTTCTTCCCTGTGATTGACTCCCGTAAGGGAGTTTCTGCTCACACCTTTGCTTTGATTGGATGTATGCAAATTAGCAAACCCTAACATGTTGATCCTAGATATAAAGAATATATATACCGAATCTGTAACCCCCTTCCAAATGGCCATAGAGTTTGGGGGGATATGTGAATGTGGTAACCCTAACATGTAGCTGCTGTTTGCATGTGGCAGATCTCATGGGGACACAGGCAGCCCTCATGTGTTGGTGATGATACGGTGCTGGGACCAGAGTTGGAACTCCTGGTCCCAATTCCTATCCTTAACTTTTATATGGTCCTCATTTCCTACTTCACATTTGTTCATGCTACTTATCTCCATCTAACATACTCTAGATTTAATCACTCATTTGTGTGTGTCTCCATCCCCTGAATGGAAGCTTCATGAGGACAGGACTCTGTTTAGTTTGCTATTAAATCCCAGCGACCAAACCTGTGTCTTGAACATTAGGGTCTCAACAAATATTTATGAATAATAATGATGAATGGATCAATATATGGTTAAATGTATCAGTCATCGATCAATTGATCAACAGGTGGATCTACAGATGAATTGACAGATGGATAGGTCCTAGCAGCTGTGAAAATTTAGGATAAAATTTAGTAGTTAAGGTAGTATGAGTATTTTCTCAAGGAAATAAATTGTCCCAGAAAACTAGACCAATGGAATAAAATTTAGAACCCCAAGACAGACTATACTGACTGGACACTTTGTATATGATAGGTATGTTATAACAAATTAATGCAGAAATCATGAACTAAGATAAATGGTACTAGGACAGTATCTATACAGAAAATCTATTGGATACTGACCTCACATAATATAAAGAATATCAATTCCAAGTGGATTAAATGCAAACAGCATAACATTAAAAACTTTAGAAGTAACTATTGAATAAGTTTTATGATCTAGGGGTAAGAAAGGATTGATTTAATAAAACAAAACAAAACAAACCCAGTTACTTTAAAGTTAAATGCTAATTATTTGATTACATTAAAATTTAAAGAGTTGTATATGTCACTATAATCAAAGTGAAAAGACAAGCTTTGGATTTGGAAAATAATCACAACATATATAATTACAAAAGGGCTATATCTGAAGTGAGCAAATTAGCATAGAAAATAATTATAACAAATCCCTGTGTGCTACCACATATATTGATCAAATACTATCATTGTACCATTTTGCTGTTTCTTCCCATGGTTTGTGCCCACACAGATTTTAGGACTTTGCTAAATGTCACCTTCCTAGTAAGGTCTTTCCTAACTAACTTTTAAAATTGAACTCCTACCCCAGCACCCCTCATGCCCTGTCTCTTCCTCTGGCTTTTCTATGGCACAGATGATCATCTGACATACTAGGTATTTTACTTTATTTGTTTAGTTTGTACACTCTCTCTCCTATAACACTTAAATAGAAAAATGGATATATTAAAAAGCAAATTGCAGAAGAAGAAACCTAAAATAAAAATATTAAAATAACCTTTAATCTTACTAATAATTAGAGAAGAGAATGGTGTGACCCAGCAAGTCCACAAAGAAATCTCACACACATGTGCCCAAGAAGTCTAACAATCTCCATTGCAGCATTGTTTGTATTAGCACAATTTGGAAATACTGTAGCTCAAATGTCCATCAATATGGATGATTAAGTCAGAATATAAACATATGATAAAATACTATCTAAATGCTAAAATGAAAGAAGTAAAGCTAATCTATCGAAGTGGTAAAAACTTTAAAGTGGCAAAAACTGCATTTAACAAAATGAGCAGGCTTGAGATGGATGCAAAACAGTGATATATATTGTTTATAGATGCCAACATGTATTAGAAACAAATGCATGCATGAAAATTTAGGAGAAGAGTTGTCTTTGTAAAATTAGGAAAGAATGCATGGGAGATTTTGCTTTTATCCATAATAATTTTTAAGGGAAAGTCAGCAGATGGTCATATGTGACCAGGCAAGGTTGGCGATATATAGGTTTTTGTTATAATTATGTCTATCCTCAACTTCATGCTTGAAATATTTAATAAGAAAAGAAATAGGAGGCTACTTAAGTGTGACTATGAGGGAATAAGTTCAAGCCATAGCATATCAAATAATAGTAGGTGTGAAATAACAAAATTGTAAGCTGAATTTTGTTGTGAGCCAAAGACTGGATGTAGAATTGTAGACTCAGTGCCTTCTTCTCATAATTATTGATAAGACTGGGATTTGAAGACAGACATTCTAGGTTTGAATTTTGACTCAGACACAATAAATGTTTTTAAATTGGGCATCCATTGCCTTATTTTTAAAGTGTCAAAAGAAGACAGAATAGAGAATAGAGAATAGAAAAACAACAGAGAAAAATCAACAAAACCAAGAGTTGGTTCTTCAAAACGACCAACAAAATTTACAAACCTTTAGCTAGATTGGCTGAAGAAAAAAGAGAAGAGACTCAAATAACTAAAATCAGAAATGAAATTGGGTACATTACTATTCATATCACAGAAAAAAATATTCTATAAAGTAGAAAAATAGTACTTCCTCGTAACATATAATATGAGGATGAAATGAGACATTTGTGCAGCGCTTAGCATACCTCATGGCACATCACAAAAAGGAAGACCTGTGCACGTTTCAGAGTTCCCGGTGTGGATGTAAACAGACATAAGCTTAAAGTCTGGTTCCACAGTCATGCTTTCTCTGATTTTATTTGTTTTGTACAATAACCATATCAGGTTGGTATTATTTTTATCTCATTTTATACATAGGAAAACTGAGCCTTGGAGAGGTGAAATAACTTGCCCATGATTACCCCAGATCTGAAAAGACAGAGGTAGGATTCAAATCATGTCTGCCTCCAGAGGAACATAACAGCAAATTATCCGGGTGATATTTCCCTCATTTTATGAATAAACTAAATTGAATTTTTATAAAACATTACAATAATCTATCCGGTAGCTTTTTTTTGAGCAGGGATTCAACCAGCCATGGCTGATTAAAAGTAATAACAAGTATCTACCACTTAGTTTATGTATATGTAACTTCAAACATGTAAAATAACGGAGTTGCTGTAATGGAATATTGTACTAGATAAATATTTCTGCCTTAAACAGATTCTTGGTTTTGGAATACATTGGAAGATCAGTAGGCTGTGAGATTCCATTATGTTAAGTTTTTTTTTTCTAAAAACATAGGCTTTTTCTAGGTTCCACTGTCTTTCCTGAAAAATTGCTTTCTCTCTGCTTGCCATCTATCTTCTGTGAATCCAAATGGAACTTAACTTTTATTGTCACCGATTATTTTGAATGAACAGCTTTCTTAATGTAATTTTTGTCATGACAGTTTCATTTAAGTCTTTTATTCATTTATTCACTCACTCATTCCTCCTTTTATGCAGCAAACATTGATTGAGTGACTGCTGTGAGCTCATCTCTGGGATAGGTTCACAGAACCAAGGGTTAAGAAGGTGTGATAACTTCCTCAGTGGAGCTCAAAGCCAGAGGGAGGCAGAGATGGAAATGGATCATTTCAATGCAATGTTACCTTCAGAGTGGAGTTATTGCTTGGGAAGATGGCCATGGGGTTCCCAATTAAATAGAGGGGTTCAGGGAAAGTAGGAGAGAAATGATCATGATGCGGCTGAAACTGCTGTTTGTATGTTTGCTTTCTGTCTAGAAAAATAAGACATGGTCTTTATAGAAAATATGGAAAGCATAAAGAAACGAGAAAAATGACCTACAATCATGCTCCAAACAGATAACCACTATTTTGGCATATTTTTAAGACCAACTTTTAAAAGAATGAGCTCAAATCTTATAAACAATTTTATTATACATATTTCCCATATTCTGAATAACATTTAAATTACTTTGCATAAGATGACTCTGAAGACATGCCAGCGTTCCCCTCATCATTCCTCTGGTGATTGTTTCCCTCTGACGCGTCACATTATGATGAGCATCTCTGCGCATCAGTATTGGCCTGCCATCGTGGCTGCTTCCTTGGGAAGGAATCCCAAAGGTGACTTACAGGTCAAAGGGGATGATCACTTTTCAGGCTCTTGACCTTTTCTATGGTGCCCTCTTCTTTATGGAAAGAGCTTAAATTACAAATATGGGAAAGTTCTTTCCAAATTTTCCCCTGCTTCTGTGTATATGAGTGCGTGAGCGCGCATGCGCGCGCGCGCGCACGCACACACACACACACACACACACACACACACACACACACACCCCTCAGAAAAAAAACACTCATAGACACACGCACGCATATCCTGATCACTCCTACCTAAGAGGCATGTTGCCGTACTTCTTGCCCAGGAATTACAATAGGCTGCATTTGTTGATTGTTTTGTTGTTGGTGGTGGTGGTGTTTTGTTTTATCCATCTCTGTATTTCCATTAACTGGTGTATGGTAGGAACTAAGTAAAAGTTTCTTGAATGAAAGAGAGAGAAGAAAAATAAACCTATTACATCGTGAATGCTTACTTTTTGTTTAATGCTGTATTTTGTTTGATTTTAGCATTCTGCAAGACATGGTGGTGGTGAACGCTGACTCCAACTCTTCCTGACTGAGGGGCTCTGTTGCACAACTCAAAGGTAAAGCGGGGCTTGCTGGTGTGAGCAGAAACTTCCTCTCTGGGGAATTTGCTCTCTGATGTCTCAGGTCCTCTCCAAGTGATGGATTTCGTGCTTTGTGTTCCTCCCTAAAACACCCTGGGGTGGGGTCGTGGAGCCTTTGGGAGCAGGAGCTTGCCGTGGCTTTTCTCTGGCCTACTCCACGTTTGTGGCTAGAGAAAGAGAATATTGATTCTCTTTCTTCTTTTCTTTAAGTACTTATAGTAAATGTCATTCGGAGCCTTATGTTTCCCTGCCCGGATTTGAGCCTCACCTATTAGGCTGTCTCAGATTGGTTTGATTTTAAACACAACTGTGCTAGCATTCTTTCTTCAGATGCCCCTGTTTCAATATATTTGCCAGAAGGAACCACCCTCCGTAGTGGAAACTGAAGTCAAATCATATGTAAGATGAATGTTGACATGGGAAACAGACTGGGAGATTTACGAGCTTAAGGAGCAGGTGCTATTATTTTGAGGTCCGAAACTTTTAAATAATGGCAACACTGAATTATGTACTTCATCCAGGGAGCTGGGAAGACACAATTGAAAACGCCTCTTCTTTTGACAAATTAGAAGCATTCATTCCAGTATCTATTCCTAGTTTGCCAGGGATAATGCTGAATGAATCACAGGCTGGGGGGATGGATGTCCCTTCCAACACTTTTAATTAGCAGCACTGCCTATTAGGAGGGACAGAGTGCCGCTTCCCGGCCATATTTTACCCCCAACCCCCTTAAAGGGAATAGAAATCTTATTCTCCACAAGGTAATATTTATCTCTTCCCCAGCCAGACAAGCATAGAAAATTAAACAATGGTCCGTTAAAAAGCCCAGCTAATGTATTTATCATTTCCAGTTTATGTGAGTTTGCAAGGCAAATATGAGTGGGAGCTATTTGTTATGGGACCTTAGGGAACAACGGGGTTGGAGAGGGAGCTGGGAGGCTGCAGGATCTGAGACTTATAAAATTCATTAAAAATATGAGGCGCTATTGGAGACAGAGGAAATTAATTACTCTGCGGGACTCAAATGCCACTATTATTTCAGTGACCTGAAGAGGAGGCTGAGAACCTGTTTTCTGAGGGTTTCTGTATGGGAGAAGGTTGGGAGCTGGGATTCCTTGGCTGTCAATTTTTGCCTGTGCTTGGTGACTTATTGACATGTTAACCTGGCTTGTGCCCCAGCTTCCTCTAATGAGTAGAGTTAAATGAGAAATGAGCCTGGGGAGAAACACGCTCCCCTATAAGAGCTCACCAGGCATGTAAGTAACTGCGGGACGTAGGGGAAGCTGGTCATTTACCACAATGGAGACAAGAGGTGGATTGTGTGCAGCCTGACTGAGTTTGGTCTTTTATTATTGCTTTTACATCCACAAAACTATTCTCTGTGGTGGAGTTAATTTGGAAAGACAAATTAAGGTTTTCTACCTAAGGAGGACTGGGGAGCAGTAGCTTCTGAAAACAGTCATCTTTTCGAGATTGCTTGTCTAATAAATCTCTCTAATGCATTCTGCCTATAGACAGAGGTGGAAAATATATAGATATGTGATGACTTAAAAGTTTAAAATCGGTGAGCACCTAGAGTAATGTAGTAAAAAGCTCTCTTACATGTGTGCCTTACCAAGACTGAGGAACTAAAGGTTTTATTCTGAGCTCAGCCACTAACCAGCTGTGAGACCCTCCACAAGACACCATTGTGCTCTGAGCAACTGGTGTATATTTACAAAGTGGGATGATTGTATGTATCTTCTGTGATTCTTAAGATCCATGCTGCAGAAGAGCTTTGAAGGGTGGAGGTATGATACAGGTATACAGTGGCCGTGTCATGATTTGGTAAGTTCTGTTTTGAAAACCTTGGTTTTTAAACGTTGAGGCTGCTCAGTGATCTGTATTCCTACCTGGGTCAAATGTAAGGGCCTGTGCACTCTTCTGGCTTGGTTCACTTAGGAAGAGTAGATCAACAGGCCAACAAAGGATCAACAAATATTGCCTTGAGGACTGCTTTGGGAATATATTTCTCATGGTTTGTAAAATAATCCTATATAATAAAAGGGGAATATGCAAATTGACCCTAATGGCAGAATGACTGGGATGACCAGTTGCTATGACACGCAGTGACCACCAGGGGGAAGATGCACAATGCAGGAGCTGCCCCCTGGTGGTCGTTGTTCTTCCACAGTGGGAGAACCACTCAGAAACTGGCTCATGGCTGGCCAGCACAGCAGTGGTGGTGGGAGCCTCTCCCACCACCACAGCAGTGCTAAAGATGTCTGGCTAACGGCTTAGGCCCAATCCCCCAGAGAGCGGGCCTAAGCCATCAGTCAGACATCCCCTGAGGGGTCCCGGACTGCAAGAGGGCACAGACCAGGCTGAGGGACCCGCCCTTAGTGCATGAATTTTTGTGCACCAGGCCTCTAGTTAAAGAATATGAAGCATAGCTGTGGAAGGAGTTGGAGTCCTAGGTCTTCACCTGGCTAAGGGCTTAGGCCCAATCCCCCAGAGAGCAGGCCTAAGCCATCAGTCAGACATCCCCTGAGGGGTCCCGGACTGCAAGAGGGCACAGACCAGGCTGAGGGACCCGCCCTTAGTGCATGAATTTTTGTGCACCAGGCCTCTAGTTAAAGAATATGAAGCATAGCTGTGGAAGGAGTTGGAGTCCTAGGTCTTCACCCCTGGGAGCAAACCTAAGGAGTTACCACTTCTCCAATTCGAAAACAATCCTGTCCCTTTGAAGTGGAGACAAATCATGCATTGAAGGTGGTGGAGATGTTTGAAGATTATTCATCTTTTCCTAAAAAGAGATGATGATGAAATAAACTAGGGCAGGATCAGTGGGGATAGAGAATGTTATGCAAAGAGCTGAGGTTCAAGAAGGCCTCCGTGTATTGCTTGCCAATTCCAAAGAAATAACCTGGAGGATTGGCTACAAAAGACATGAGCTAATTAGGACTTATTGGCATACTTGGAGTGGCCTACAGGTGAAGTCTCTATAATGCAGGCTTTCCAGTACAGGGTTATATAGAGTACAGAAAACAAGCAAACCTGGGGATAAATCATGTATGCAGGGTGGATGTGCCTATGCGCAAGCTGTGTGAGATCAAAACGCAAGCTGTTTACAATTCGGGCTCAAGAACAGTTCCTTTTTGGCCATTCCTTGACCAAGGAGCTGGCCAGGCTCCCAAGGTCCCACATGTACTTAGAGATGGCCTTCATTATATTCCCACAGGACAGGAAGGGGAGTTAGAACTTGGGAAGGGGCCATGTTCTCACATACCACACAGAAGAGAAGAGATAACTTTTTAAAAATATACATATATATGTATATATTGTTGATAGTATTACAGATGTCTCCCATCCCCCCCCCCTTTAACCTCCTCTTCCAAGACCCTACCCACCCACCCCCAGGTCTTCATCACCCTATTGCCAGTGCCCATGGGCTATGCATATAAGTATATAAGTTCTTTGGTTTATCTTTTTTCCACCCCACAACCCCACATCAAGGCATGTCAGTCTGTTCCATGCCCCCATGCTTTGGGTCTCATTTTGTTGGTCAAATCAAAAGAGAGAACTTTGAGAGGCCTTGGAAAGGAAGGAGTCCCAGGCTTCTCAGTACTTAGGGTGGCACGCACTTATAAGCAGGAGCTGTGCAGTGACTTCAAGCTGGAAAGTGTTCCCAAGGCACTTGTAATGTCATTAATAGAAACCGTGTAAAATTGCAGGGTACAATCCCTTTGCTCAAGGAGCTCAGACTGGTACACAATTAATAATCATAGAGTAGACAGAAGTAAGCCCCGAAGAGCAGTGTTGGGACCGAGCTGAGAGGGAAAGGACTCCTGAGCTGACCCTCAGAGGAGGAGCGGCTCTGTGATGGGTGAGAAGGGTTGAGGCCGGATATTCCACAGAGTAGCTGCTTACGCAGCTCTGAGCCACAGCTGCCCAAGCGCACAGTGAAGATGCAAGTCTGAGAGTCGCACACTTGGCTTGTTCCATTGCTCCAGCAGCCAGGGTTTTACACACCAGTGATTTCAAAGGCTTCTGTGCTGTTGTCTCCTGGAAGTAGCCTTGAAGGCTCACCTGTCTGTTCTCATTAACCAACCCTGAAGTGCCCTAGGTCTGACTTGTCCTGAGAATGCTCAGGGGGCATCCCCAGGCACCCCATTCTGAATAATCTCTAAAACCCCCTTTCCCATTCCTTCGTGGTTCTTTGAGGTGTGTTTTTCCTCACTTACCTTTCAAAATTGCTTGAAAGTCATCAGTTGGCATTATGAGTCGTTGGCTATTTATTTGCTGTGTTGATCAGATGTGTCTGCCTTTATATTCACTTGTATGCATTTACAGCCATCCTAGGTGAGGCATCATCATGTCTTCCCTTCTGGACAATGAGATAGAAATAAGACAGCAGCATTTTCCTGCTGCTCTTCCCCCCTCTTCCCCCTTCTTAAATTCATCCCTTTGGTGCCTTGTATGTGTTTTCTCATTTGCTTTTATCTTCTTGGATTCTCTCTACCCACCCTTCTACTTCTCCTCTTTCTTCTGATAGAATCACATATGCTCCAAGTTGGAAGGAAGTAGGAGATTCTAGATACCAGGGAGCTCAACTGTAAGAACTTTGTGAAGGTTCTTAACCACATGCTAATTCCCCTTATCTGTTATTTGGGGTGGTGGTGGTGTTGCTTTTCAAAGCTGAATGTCTTAGATTTGACCAGCTTTCTGACATTGATCAAATAATTCCTTTAAGCTTCCATTTTCACATCAGTAAAAATAAAATAGCAATAATACTTTCCATGCAGGATTGCTGTACGAATTTAATGAGAGTGTATATGAAAGGGTCTGACACATCATATATTCTCAGTGATGAATGCTAGCTATAATTGTTGCTTATAAGAATACTACAAGCTATTATAAAGCCTTAAAACACAAAAGGCAAATATGTTGATCTTTGGCAACAAGGAAGGGAGAAGCTGGGAAGCCTTTGGCATTCTTTGGCTGGTGTTAGAAAATGAAAACTCCTGAAGACACAGGGTTGGATGCAGCTGAATCTATGGATGCACAGGCAGCCCTCCCTGGCTTGAGCGTGACCCGGGGGCTGAACAATGAAAAGGCCTGCCGGATTCCCTGGGATTTCCTTCTACGGGACCTCTGGCGAGCCTCTAAATCAACCCTCCCTTACGTATGCTGTTCCTTTCCAGGTGGTATGGTGGCTTGGTAATATGCCCACTTGGCTAGATTGACTTACGTTACTCAGGATTCAGTCTTTTGTGTGTTTCTAGTTAGGGTGGGCACAGGGAGATTCCTGGGGTATTCGGAAGATGGAAGGGAAGCAGCAGCCACTTCGTAGCTCACATGTGGTTGCTGATCTGTGGACTCACCTCCTTGGCTTGAAGCTGCTCTGGGCCCACAGCTGCTCTCCCTTCCCCCACATCCTGCCCCAGCTCCTCCAGCTCCTCATCCAGATGTGTGTGTTTAGCTCCTTGAGGAAAAGCCCTGGCTCCACAGTCATCCACATCAGCAAGCTGGGAGGCAGTGAAAACCATGGCTCCTGTCAGTTATCATGGGGTTTCAGCTCATGCTCGTGGGTTCCAGGCTGCTCCTGATTTCTCCCACTATTTATACCCATTTTTTCCATACTAACTGCCTGCCAGTGGACTTCACACTCCAGCCTCAGATGTGACTACTAGACTGCTTAACCAGCGACCCCAATTGCATGAGATCCCTCTATTAAATAACACATGTGTGTTGAT
>NW_005361607.1:2338853-2355799 GCF_000412655.1 Myotis brandtii
AAGTTTATATCATATATAATGTATTCATTTATGTTTAGAGGAACAAAAGCAACCACTAGGGGATTATATGTGTGTATGTGTGTCTATGCATGTATGTGTACACATGTGCACACATGCACACACACACATACACACAATTCACTAATGCTTGTTTCTGCTTCTCTGCTGGAACCCTGACTGAAACTGACAGTCCTAAACTTCTTATTATGGGGAACTCTCTACTTCATAAGGCAGCCTGTCCTTTTTCTACCTCCCTTTTACCATCCCCCTTTTTGTTAAAAAAAATTAAAACCCCAAAACGTTGTTTTTCAACCCAGGATGTATTGCACTTTCTCCTTAGGACTTCTGTCCCTCTCGACCCTAAATCCTCTCACAACCCTCACTGCTGTGGCCCTAACACACTGAAGTTTTTCCCTGTCCAGTTTCTCACCTTTATGAGCTTCAGAATTAACCTCATAAACTATCGTAGAGAGGCCTTCTAGCCATCCCACTTCCCCAGACCGATCTCCTTATCCTTCCTGTGCCATTTGAAGACAATACCTAGATTCTCAATGTTTACAAAGTACAACGTGACGCAGAGAGAGAGGGGTGGAAAGCATAGAAGTTAGAATCAGAAGACCTGTGTTTGTGTCTTGCTCCCACAGTGTTATTTAGCTTCTGAACGCCTCAGTTTCCTCAGCTGTAAAATGGGTATACTAGTACTAATAGCAGGCCTGCCTCCTCTCAGGCTTTGTGAGTCCAATGACACCTGAGCAGCTCTAGATGTTTGAGGTCCTTTGTACTTGAATCTGTCTCCCAATCTCAGATCAGCTCCTACCTGGCAGGCAAATGCCAATTATGATCAGATGTTGGCCTTTAGAATTCATAATAGATAAGCAAATTAGCACAATCTTGTTTTTTAATAAAAATAAATATCTTGAAATGGTTATAACCTAAATTCTTATACTATTCAGGATCTACCATAGTAATTTTTTGCCTAAATTGTTTCCTGAAATAGATTTAAAGAAATTGAGTGTATATTTGTTCCTTCAAAAATGGGTGTGAATGTCTTATAAATCAAATACTTCCTAAAATATTACAGAGCTGACCAAAACAGGGCAACACGCTGAAATATGAAAGGATGACTCAAAATTATCTTACTTGAACCAGAATTTAAAACTAACAAAAAAGCATATTTAAAAAGTAGAAAATGACAGAACATCCTATTACAGAGCTGACTACAAAAAGGACTAAAGCCACAATGAAAGGAGCTGTAAGAACTGACTCAACCCAGTGGTGAAATTAAGTCTATACAAATGAAACTGCTATGAATGGATAATGTAGGTGTCCATTCAAAGAAAACCCCTCTGCCCTCTCCAGCAAAGGAAGGTGAGGAGAAAAGGTGACTCTGGAAACATGCTATTCTTCAGTGCGACATAAGCAACCAATTAGGAGCTCACAAACCTGGTTAGAGGAAATCTCTGTAATTGGCAGGTGTATGGCTCCTAGACGAAGCTATGCAGGATATCGGTGACAGCTGAAAGCCACATTTGTGGCCAAGCCTCACCCTGCTCTCCTACATACATTTATCATTAAATAACAGACAAGATTGAAGAAGTAGCTGGCATACCCTCTCCTTGCCGTGCATGAGTACACACACACACACACACACACACACACACACACACACACTGCCTATATCACAAGGATCAAATGAGTGCTGTGGCACAATGCCTGGCACATGGTAGGTCCTCAAAAAAACAACAACAACAACAAAAAAAACTCACCACATTTGTTGGATGGGTGTATGTATTAACAACAACAACAACAACAACAACAACAAAACTCACCACATTTGTTGGATGGGTGTATGTATTAATGAATTGCCAAGGACTCCAGGGGAAAGTCTAGAGACATCAGTAGACATTATGACAGCATCCTGGATGAAATGAAATGGAGAAAAAAATGCCCAGGAGAATGACTTTACTGAAGATTTAACACGTTGATGTTCATAACACCTCACCTGCCAAAGGTATCCTATTCCAAATGAATGCAGCGACAGGACAGGATTAAATTGGCACCGCTGAGGAGGTCTGCCTATGTGTGAAGCATTGAATATCATCTCCAGGCAACGGATGAAGATGTAACACAAGAGTTCTTATTTTTAGTGTTGGGGAAAAATGAATTTGAACCAACGGACACCCAGGGTCGATAAGGGAAGATCTGGGCTTGAGGGAGGGAGTGGATATATAATGAGTTCAGACCAGGAAGGCTGAGCAAAGGGCTGGAATAGAAGGGAGATCGGTGGAAGGGAGTCTTGTTATTTCTGAGTGGCACCAGAAAGCATAGTGAGGTCCACTAGGGCATCTGGTCAACTCAGGCCCTCACCGCTTGGGACAAGCACCATCAGTGTAGGCACGTAAGGGTCAGGAATGAGCTTCTCATGGGTGAAGACCAGCAACCTGCCTGTGTGGACATATTTGCATCCTTGGGGGCATAAGGGGGTTCTTTATTAAATCACTTAGCATGATGCATTATAATTGTCTGCATCTTTCTCTTACTCTTTATGTTCCCCTTTGGTGCCAGGATCCTCTTTTCATGTTTTGTATTATTTTGGGTTTTGTTGTTGTTTTGGTTTTCTGCATCTTTATTTATAGTGTTTAGCTGAGAATTAAAAAAGAAACCACTGAGCACCCTTGTATGTTAATAATGATAAATCTCACCCATGTAAGAAAGCCATTGTTATCCACGTTCATCAGTAATGAAAAAGAGGATCAGAGTGGGGAAGGAGTTGGTTCTTTCAGCTCCTAAATGCTGAACTGAGAATTGAACCCAGACCTGTCCAGATGAAATCTGTGGTCTGTCCACTATCCCCCTAAGCCTCAGAGCCTACAATCGAGTAGGTGCGCCCTAAAGATTTCTTGGAAAGAAGGAAGGGCAGAAAGAGGGATGATAAATAATGAGAGTATAGAAGAGATTTAAATACAAATAGCCAGACTTTTAGCATATCTGCTCTGAACAGATCAGAGACAAATGTGCCTCACACAGAGATTATGCTGGCTGGACTAAACCACAAAGGAGGAAACTGGGAGACAGTTACACCAATAAACCTTTTAACCAAAGTCAAGTGCGAGATGTTAGGTCAAGGTTGGGAAAGGGAATAAGAATCTTGGGTAAAGCCAGTTGGCTCTTCTGCAAATAACTAACCTTACCTCACCCCACCCAGCCCATTTTCACTCTCAGGCTTCAGTTTGCTAATTTTGTCCATTAGCAACCTTAGAGGAAGTTCTTATGATGGTGTTTTAGGGATGAGGAAAATAAGATTCAAATTAAGAGTTTGTAGATCTCGCTTATGCCTGGAGTTAGTGTGAATGCAAGTTACCAGGATCCAGCTATCCAGGCACCAGATACTATGGGAGCATCTACACTCACTGCAAGATGACTTTTCCAAAGGAAATTTCTTTAGGAATTTTGTCTGACAGCCAACTTCCTTTAAGCCCAGCCTGTCTCTTCTTGTGAGCATCACCAGGGGAAATAAAAAGACCATCCAGAGCTGGCCTGCCCCTAGATGTTTCACCTTCCTGTGTTTAGTGCGTGGCTCTAATGTTCCTCTAATGCTGGTGTCTTTATGTATCAGTGTGTCTTTGCTGGGGACACTGGTTCTGCTTGTCCCATTGAAGGTAATGCTCCCAGATGGCTCACAAATTAGGTTCAATAAAATGTAGGCATTCTTCCCTTTTAAGGGAGTCTTTGTTGCTGAACCCATTTAACTTACCTAATACTCTATCTCAGCCGTTAAATCCTAACCATGGATTGATTAGTACAGGGGGCTATGCTCTCTGGTTAGTGCCGAGAGCACTTTGAGGTGGATAGAGGGCTGCTCTGGAACTAAACACCTGCTGTGAGGTTCACTTTGCCACTCATCCGTGTGGACTTGGTTTCTGGTGTCTCCCTTCTTTCTCCCTCATGTAGCCTCCCCATTTCCTTGCGTGTAAAAGTGGGAATCAGGGGTGTTTGTGAAAAGCAAGTGGTCACATATATGTGAAAATGCTCAGTAAAGTATAAACAGTTATGGAAATGGAAGTCAGTATAATACATTTAAATTAAAAAACTTGAAACTGAAAGCATACCATTCAATTAGAAATGTTAAGGAAAAACAAATAGAATCAGGACATTCTTGGATAAATTGCAGAGATTAACTACTTCAATGTTGTTGTTTTGTTGTTTTTGTTTTTTGTTAATCCTCACCCAAGGACATTTTTCCACTGATTTTTAGAGAGAGTGGAATGGAGGAGGGGATGGGAGGGGAGGCAAGAGAAAGAGAGAGAAACATCAATGTGAGAGAGACACATTGATTGATTAATTGGTTGCCTTCCGCATGTGCCCTGACTAGGACCTGGGATCCAACCTGCATCCCAGGTATGTGCCCTTGACAGAGAATTGAACCCGCAGCCCTCTCGTGCACAAGCTGACACTAACCAGTTAGCTACACTGACCAGGGCTTCAATGTCCTTTTTAAAAATATATATATTTTTATTGATTTCAGAGAGGAAGGAAGAGGGAGAAAGAGATAGAAACATCCATGATGAGAGAGAATCATGAATTGGCTGCCTCCTGCAAGTCCCCCACTGGGGATTGACCCCACAACCTGGGCATGTGCCTTTGACTGGAATCAAACCTGCGCCCAGGCCGACGCTCTATCCACTGAGACAAAACTGGCTAGGGCTTCAATGTCCTTTTTGACAGATGAGGAACCTGAGTCTCCAAGTGAGGTAGTAATTGCATTAAATCACACAGGAAATGATCCACAGAGCTGAGCCCACAACCCAAGGGACTTGCTTCTCCATTCACCTTTAGCCCACAGGCCTCAATCTCTCCCTTTTGTGCTTCTGCGTACTGTCTGCTGTGGCCCTTGATGAAACTGCTCAAACGAGGAGCCTTAAACTCCACGTGCCAGAGGGGAAGCCCTGGCCTGTAATGCTGGCCTTTTCCAGTGCATTTATGAGGACACTTTTTAGCAGCAAGTAGGAGAACGAATGTTGCAGATTTGGTGAAGATGGCTCATCCATTGTGTTTTCTTCTGGAATTTGTAGAGTTCACCCTTCCAGCACTGCAGGGAAAGTCTACAGTATCTGTTGACTCTGCCTCTGAAATAGACGCAAATATATCCTTCCCTGTCCACCACATTGTCCTGAAGCTCCCCAAGGGCAGGAGCTTTGTCTGTCTTTCCTTTTGTATATACCCCCAGTGCTCAGCACTAGGGTGGCTCACAGCAGATGCCTGGAAGGTGTTTGTTTAATAGAAGAGTGAATCCTCACTGCCTTTGTATTTGTTCTGGATCCCATTGTCTTTCACAAGAGCCTTGTAAGTCCCCTACCTCTAGTCTTACTCCTTCCAAGCCCTCCTACACACAGCCCTCGGAGTGTCCTGAGAAATTACAAATATGAAAAAGGCCACTCCTATGCTGAACATTTGTTGATGGCTCCCTTTTGCCTAATGGAACTGGAAAAATACCTGAATGGAGACTAAAGGTCTTTATTATCTAGCCCTGTACTAACTTCCCAGTCTCATCTGCAGACTTCTCTCTCCCCACCTTTCAATGCACACGCATACACACACACATGCACACACCTGTATTTATTATCTTGTAACTGGAAGGCCCTTTCCTGCCTGTGCCACTTAGTGGACTCCTATTGGTTCTCCAAGCCCCTTTCAGCTACTCCCTCCCTACCTGCTTTGGTCTCCTCAGTATTAGGCAGATTCCTGGAGAGAGAACATGGGCTGTAGCTTTAATCCCTATGCACTAGAAAATGGGAGGTAATCCTGAAGTGTTGCCCCTTCCCTTCAGTGATGCAGATGATTGAGATGAGGTCAAACCTAAACTGAGTTGTCAGGATGAGAGCATTTGCATAGATCCCAACCTAAGGCACCAAGAGAAGGAAGCTGCAGGGCCAGTTTTCTCACCAAGTCCCAGCTCTTTAATCTGACAATCCTCACCCAGTGCTACTGAAAACAAAACAATGTAAACACTGATTTTTATCTCCTCATCTAACTCTAATAAAGTTATCACATGTGATTTATTGTTTTTATTAATGAAAGCAACAACACTGTCATGCTTTTGTGAGCAACTTTTTGATTGTTTATGTGTTCATGAGTTTTAATTTTAAAACTAATCTAAACTTATTAAGTGGAGTTTAGAAATTAGAGAAAAGACAAAAAAAACACACAACACAACAATCCATCATTTGGGTGTATTTTTTCAGTCTTCATGTAGCTATATTTTATGTTACTGTTATTCTATATAGTAAAAGCCTATGTGGTCATAACGCCCTCATGCTGTGATGCCCTCATGACATAACGAGCGATCACCAGGAGGCTGCATATGTAGCAGGCGTGCGTGGGTGGGCAGGAACTTAATGCTGCATGTGTGGCACAGAGACGGGTCCCACAGTTCTGGCCTACCTCTTTGGGACAATCCATCGAGGAGCCCCCGATGGGTGGGCGGGGCCTACCTCTTTGGGGTGATGGATCGCAGGGCTCCTGCTCTGTGAGAGGGCACAGGCCAGGCTGTACCCCCCCCACACCGAGTGCATGAATTTTGTGCACCGTGCCTGTAGTATTTTACATAAGAGCCTAGTTTGTTTGTCTCACTCATACCTTAAGCATTTCCCCATGGTGCTAGGTACTGTTAATATCAATCACTTTAAATGATCAAGCAATATTCCATTGAGTAAATGAACTGTTTTTGGATAGA
Organism: Myotis brandtii; assembly: GCF_000412655.1. Classification (NCBI taxonomy): domain Eukaryota; kingdom Metazoa; phylum Chordata; class Mammalia; order Chiroptera; family Vespertilionidae; genus Myotis; species Myotis brandtii. The sequence goes on from NW_005361607.1 coordinate 2,345,587, forward strand.
TCCACCATAAATTTATTTAGTCATTTCCCTATTGTTGAAGACTGATTCCTTGTAATATTTTACTTTTGTCAGTAATATATAAAGATGGCTTTATACACAAACATATTCCACTCTTTGAGGTTATTTCCTTAAAATGACTCTGACATCACATTGATTGCTAATTTGTAAACACTTCCCCTATTAAAAACATTCAATGCCCCATCACACCCTTCTTTCCTCCAAGGTAGAAGTTAACCCCTTACTCCTTAATAAGAATTTGAAGATCTGTGTACCCTGGCCTTTTCCTAAGTCCCAGCATCATCATATCTTTATCACTCCCTGCATCTCATGCTCCCCCAACCCCCTGATCTACCAGTGGTTCTAACGCATACCAAGCTGTCCCTTCCACCCTGTGATCTCACCACCCCTGCACACGCCTTTATACACTACCTTTTGGCTCAGACTCATACCAGATGGGACCTCCTCTGCTGTCTAAAGCAAGATGATTTAGGCTCTGTTTCCCTGGGCTTCCATGATTCCCTGAGTATATCTCTGTCATCACACTTATCACACTCTGCTGAAAATGCATGACTCCCTGAAGCTGGGAAATGTATCTGTTTCATTGTTTCCTGGTGCTAGCACAATACTCAACACATAGTTAAGTGTAGAATAGCTGATAAGCAAACACAACAATAGATTTGCCAACTGGGATGTCCCTGTATTGTGTCGTGGAAAGAGTAAATTCCTCTATTTGCAAAGTATTGACAGCTAGAAGGGGTCTCCTGCTATTCCATTTTTAGATGGCATGAATGGTTATTAGTAAAGTGCAAAGAGAAGAAAAACTATATGTGGGATTGCTATAAAGAAACTGAGTACCAAAGGATTCCAAAGACCCTAATTGATTTGTTCACATTTTAATATTTAGAAATTGCATCATGCTGTCCCATGGCTTTAAATGCCATTTATATGCCAATGTTTTCCACATTTTCATCCCAAACCCTACCACTCTCCTGAACTCAGAGCTCAAGACTCCATCTGTACCCCCAAACATCTTGGATGTCTGCTAGGCAACTTGTACTTCAAAAATCCAGACCCAGACCTTGTTATCCACTCAAGCTACTTCTTCCACAACCTTCCCAGATTAGTGGCAACTCCAGTCTTCCAGGTGCTCAGCCAAAAGCCCTGATGCACCTTTGACTCCACCCCCCCTTTCTTTCATACTCCATCTCAAACATTCAGAATTCAGCTGCTTCTCACCACATTCTCTACTGCTATCGCCCTGGTATGAGCAACTATCATCGGTTTCCCGAATTATTGTAGAATAACTGAACCTTTTTAAGGTGTAAGTAATCGTGTTAAAATAGGGATAATAATATATAATCTTTTTAGGATTACTCTAAGGATTAAATGCTAAGGATCCCTTAGCTTTCAACCTTGCCCCTGTATTTTACACACACTTTTATTTTACACATAAAAGTGTCCTTTCAAATGCCCTGTCCTTGCCCAATGCCTTTTAATGGCTGCCCATCTCAAATTCCTATGTGGCACATTTGTTTTCTCAGACTACCATAAGAAAATACCTCAGACTGGGTGGCTTATGCAACCAATATTTATTCTAACCATTCTAGAGGTTAGAAGATCCAAGATCAAGGTACCAGCAAATTTGTTTTTTGATGAGAATTCTCTTCCTGACTGGAAGACAGCTAGCTCTCTTCTCCCTGTGTCCTCACATGGCCTTTCCTCTCTGTGTGCAGAGGTGGGGAGGGGAAGAGGGGCTCTTTCTATAAGGCCACCAGTTCTATTGGATTAGGGCCTCATTCTATGACCTCATTTAACCCTAATTACCTCCCAGAAAGGCCCTATGTCCTAATATCATGACATTGGGGTCTGGGATTTAACATATGAATTTGGGGGGACACAACTGAGTCCATAACATATTGCCTATAAATTTCCATTTGATCCATGGCACACTCACCCCACCTTCCACAGCTGCTCCAGCCAAACTGGGCTCCCTACAGCTCCTCAAACACATCCAACATGCCCCATCCCATGCCACTGATTGTCCCTTCACCTGGCCTGTCTCCCTCCTGTCCTTCAGGTTTCTGCTGAAATGGTATTTATTGGCTATTTCTTTCTTGACCACCTTCTGTAAAATAGCACAATTGCTCTACCTCACCTTACTTTTCTCTAATGCGTTTCCATTACCTGCTTTATATATTTATTAATTTCCTCTTCTACTCCTGTGGTAAAACTATAAGCTCTAAGAGGGCAGGAATTTCAGCCCATTTTTGTTTTCCAGTGTATTACTGGCTGTTAAGACAGTCTGGACACACAAGAGATGCATGATGAATATTTATTAAATGAGTGAATGACTGAGTAGATATTTCTTTCGTACACATTATCTTATTTCAGCCTCAAACCAAACCTGAAAGAGGGTGGGGTAGATATTTGTTCTATATTTACAGATGAGGAAAACTAATATTCATAAGAGTTAGATTTCATATATGTAGTGATAATTACATTTATTGGGTGCTTAACATTGCCGAGGGACATGCAGACTGTCATAGTTGCCTTCATTTAATCCTTAGAGTAATCCTTAAAAGATTATATATTATTATCCCTATTTTAACACAATTACTTATGCCTTAAAAAGGTTCAATAACTTGCCCAAGGGAATCACTACTAAGTGACAGCCTAGATATGAACCGTAATCTGACTTCAAAGAGCTTGTTTTTATCTGTTACTAGAGTTCACATACTTTTAGCACAACACCATTTGCTAGATACCATGCTAGATCGTACAATAACACTATAAAGTATGTACTACTATTATCTTCATTTTGCAGATGTTAACTTGTTCAAGGTCATATCCTGCTGACCTAAGAGTCTGACTGTCAAGTGCTAGCTATTTTCCTCAAAGAGCTGGATCTTGAGCTGAGCCTTCTTCACTATCCATTGTCCTATCTTTATGCACTAACTGCCTAAATTAACCCCCACATCCAGGGTTCCCCAGCCACGACATGCCGTTCAGTTTGTATTTGCAATTCTGATCTCAATAGATGCTTGTGAAACAGAAAGATGTGGCTGATAAAGCAAATTCATGTGTTAATAAAAGATCTTGACCAATGTGATAGGACCTAATCATTTTTAAAAGAGAGCATCATCTCCTCGCTCAGTTTCTTTCAGGTTAGGACTGCTTTTTTAAACCTGTTCTCTTTCTTCTTAGCTACCTGGTGAAGTGTGTGTGTGTGTGTGTGTGTGTGTGCGTGTGTGTGTGTGTGCGTGTGTCTCTCGCTCAGCCTCTCTCCCTGCCTCTAATGTCGTAGCTTAGGTTCAATAGTGGAGAAGGATAATTGAATCTATTTTTCAGACGTTCATTGGTGGGCTCTATTCTGGGCTCATATTATTAGAATTGTGAGAGCCAGATGTTTCTTTAAAGTAGAGAGGGTTGGGCTGGGCCAGGAAAATTATTAAAAGACATCACAATGCCAGCCTTCGAAAATATATAGGGCACCTAGATTCCTCGCTCTGTCCCTCCCCTTACAGCACAAAGCCTATTCAAACACCTTTCCAGGCATGGGTTTCTTTCCACAGCCATCCTCAGGAGCCTGCCCTGGGTGCTCACTTGCCCACCACATCACTGGCTCAGTGATTCTCACATTGGGGCACCACCTAAAAACTGGTCAGAGATGCAAATTCTGGACCTCCTCCCAGACCTCCTGAACCAGAGGCTGGAGGTGGAGTCCAGCACCCCACCTGTTTTCACATGCCCTTCAGGCAATTGTGATGCAGGCTCATGTCTGTCAGCCACTGTATTAGAAGGGTCACTTCTCCAACCCACCCTCGCATCCCCAAGGCTGGTCCTCTCCTCACAAGCCAGTCAATACTCGTGGGCAAGGACACAGCAGTTCTGGTCCTTAGCCCTTTGTTAAAGCCACAACTACAGTGACCGAGTTCTTGTCATGCTCGTATAGACATCTGAGCCTGGTTTATGCCACAATATTTTTAACTGGAAAACATATAGGCAACAGGCCCCTTTACTGAAGAACTGTTGTCTGCTTTAAGAAAATCTCCTTATAACCTTCCCCATTTTGATTAAATCTTTGTTCTTATTTAATAGAGAATAATAATAACTGCATTTAATCAAGTATATTCTATTTTCTTTAAATTTTTAAAATTTGCATCCATGTAGTGCATTTAAATCAACTAGTACTACAACTCCTATTGAAAAACAGCAACCCCCTACTTTCCATATACCCACTGTTCTGAGACTCTCATCATCTTAGCTTTTTCTTCTGCTATTTAATTCCATATTTCTAAATAGCACACTTCCATTGCTATTTCTTGATTTGTCAGTTTCAGTCATTAGCTCTTGACTCCCTCTTATTATAATTGAGAATTTCATGTCGCTCCCCCTCATAGCCCTCACACAGTTCTTCTCCCCACTGTTTCTCCACCTCCACCTTCCTCTGTCTCTCTTCCAAGTTCTGAATTCCTGGGACAAACTGGTGAGTTTATCCATTGGCACCTAAGCTCCCTACCTATCCCAACTCAGGTACATGAGTCTTAATTACCTCCATTCTGCTAAGTACCTACCACTTTCCCCTCTGCTCCCAGCGGCTCACTGAGCACCTTGCAGTCTCCCATCTGTTGTGGTTCATCCCATGTTAAACAGGAAGCCTTCTCACACTGAACTCACACCAATGTTTACACAAGCACCATTAAAGAAAGATTTCCTTTTTCTGTTTTTTAAAAATAACACTTTATTTTTAGTAACTTATCTGCTAAAAATGTATATGTATTCTATATGATACAAATTGACCATCATGCCCTCACATAAGATGGCTGCCCCCATGTGTGTCACAAGATGGCCGCCCCCATGTGGTCACAAGATGACCACATCCATGTCATCACAAGATGGCTGCTCCCATGTGGTCACAAGATGGCCGGCAGGAGAGGGCAGTTGTGGTCAATCAGGCCAGGGGGGGAGGGCAGTTGGGGGTGACCGGGTCGGCAGGGGAGCAGTTAGGCATCTGTCAGGCTGGGGGCGTGGTTAGGGGTTGATCAGGCTGGCAGGCAGGCGAGCAGTTGGGAGCCAGCAGTCCCGGATTGTGACAGGGATGTCTGAAGGCAGTTGGACATCCCCCGATGGGTCCCAGATTGGAGAGGGTGCAGGCTGGGCTGAAGGACACCCCCCACCCAGTGCACGAATTTCATGCACCGGGCCTCTAGTACTGGAATAATATTCCACTTTCATATATTTGTGTAAGTTAGCATTTGCAATTGCTGTTTTATATACTGGTTAGAGATTTTTGTATTTGAAATGCAAGTGAGAGCCTGTGATTTTTGAAACGTTCATTTACCACTCTCTCACTTGGGAAGGGCTGAGATCTCAGGTTTAAAATGATAATACTAATAATCACTTTGCTTTAGAGGCATAAAGCATCCTGAATTATTGCCATGAACTAGGGATTATGCTAACCTCTTTACATGTATTAATCATGTAATTCTCTACTGTTGTATTAATCAAATGTGCACTATTGTTAACGCCATTTTACAGATGAGGAAACTGAGTCACAATTCGGTTAAATCATTTGCCCCAAGTTCCACAGCTATTCAGCACTACATTGAAAGCACACCTTATAGTAATCCCTCGTGTATAATGTGGAATCCTTCAGAGATGACCTAATATTATCCTTACAACTGTCTGTGATTTAAGCATAATAGGTGCAGGGCCTCCTTAAATCCCATATGCTCCCTGCAAGCTGCTCCCTCAGAAGCCCACAGTGGAATATTTGTTGTGCCTGGCATCACTCTGTCCCACTTCCCTATCAATCTATATGACATCTCTCCTGATGCTAATACCTGATTACAGGCGACCAGGAGGACCTGTACCTGCTAACATCAAGCAGGGAAGATACCAGCCCTGAGTGAGAGAAAAGCTAGACACCTTTGCTTCTGCTTAGTTAGGCTTCTGACTCTTCCTTTGGGTCCTGGTACATTTCCCTGCCCAATGTCATACCAATTTCAACTTGGCTAACTCAAGATAGCAATTCTTTTACTTCAGTATTTATTTTACATACTCTCAATATTTTATTTTGAAAGTGCACAGAATATATAAAATAAAAAGTGCAAAGAAGCTAAATTATTTAATGTACTTTAAATACAAATACATATAAATATGTAATCAACAGTGGGAAAATGTAAATTTACAAAAAAGCATTAAAACTGTAATATACATTATGGCAAATAAAAAGTCATTAAGATAAATATTCAAAATATAAACAAAGAAGCACATAAAAGGAAAATTTAATCAATTAAGGAAATTGAAAATAAACATATTCTTTGCTCTTTATAAAAATATGCTAGATAACAAATAAAGTGTGTTCATGATATCATTGAATTGCAACTATATTATTGTGCAAGCTTTTCTTGCTGCTAAAAAGTCTCTTTCTGGAGACTTTCTGACAAGAGGAATGGTGAGGAGAACCTTAGGAGCCAACCCTAAATATTTTCCTCTGAATTTCCTCTTCAAATAATTGTCTCTCGTATTTGAGGGTTATGAGGAGTTCTTGTTTGGCAACTCTTCCTCCTACGCCCATCCTAACAAAGACTGCAGGTCTTATGTGGAGAAAAAGCCCTCTTTCCCACCCCACCCCAGCCCTGCCCCCAAAAAACATTTGATTTGTCTTGATCTTCTGCCTTTTCGTCATAGACATTTGGTAAATCTGAGTTCATTTCCATACTGTCACATTCATATTCTGCTTTTTCATAAAGTCTTTGAAGTGCAGTCGTAATTTTTCCTTCAATAGGAGCTTTGCAAGACCACAGTGTAGTTGCTCATTGCAATTCACACAGGCCCAGAACTGTCTAGACTTGCAGACCGCGTCAGGTTGCTTTTTTCCATAATTTGAATAATTGGATCATTGGTCTTTCTCTCCAGATATTAATAATTTGAATTTCAGAATTTTTTAAAATTAAAATAGCACACTGCCAAATATATGGATATTTCAGTACTTAAAAATAGCACAGTCCCCTGCAGTATCCCAATTTGGTCATTAGGACTCCTTCCTCCTTCCATGGCGTAGCCAGCATGCTTGGCTTCTATGGCGTAGCCAGGGCTTCATTTTACAAATGAGGAAAGTGGTGCTCAGGTAAGCTATTAAGGGGTTGCCTAGCAACCACCCTTGCTGAGATTCAAACCCAGTTCTTCTGGACTCCAAAGCCAGAGTAGCTTTTACTATCTCTTAGTAAGGTACCAGGTCCCTTTTATCCAATAGACTCCATGTTATCTACCTTTTGGGTGGAATAAGTGACCAACATTTTTTCTTAACAGGAACAATCACTTGGCTGGGCTCTTGGAGGCATTTTCCTGCAGTGGGGGTTGCTGAACACCAGAAAGGGCTCTTGTGGCAGGGTATGACATTTATGCCCTTTTCCATCAGTCTCAAAAATAATCAAGATGAGGAGTCTTAAAATTTACAGGGGTTCCAGGTGACCTGTCAAGGTCCTTCCCCACTCTGATTCTGCAGGTCTGTGAAAGCTCAGGCCATTTAAATTTGAAGACAGTTTCCCTGATATTTGGCCCTTTGGCTGTCACCTTACTAATGAAACATCTGAATGACAGAACCGAGTGACTTTCTCCCTCTTGTTTTGGCTCCTCTTGTAACCCCCGACTTTGTTCTCTGCTGCGCCGTTATCAAAGCATCCAGGTGGAAGGGATAGCTCAAGAAATTGGAAATAATCGTGGTTGTCTTTCCTCTATTTGCTCCTTTCGTCTCTTTTTCTGTTTAATAAGCACAAAGTAAACACAGAAATGACTTTTTTATTCTGAAATGTTATGAACATTAAGCTCTGAGTATTATCACGGGAATGCATTTCATTTGAACTCCAAGGAGGCTTCATGTAATGTTTTAAAGGGAAACCCCCACATTAGTAAAGCTATGGCAGCTCCTTGTTGCCACGGTGGACCTAGAAGGCCTCCCTATGGCAGGTCAGATGTTTCCCAAGCAGTGAAGCCCTCTCTGCACAGGCATCCTTGTGAAAAATCTGGGACTCTTTGTGGAAATTTCTATCACTTGTCAATCACCTACTATGTTCAACATCCTGTAGTGGGCTCTTTAGATGGGTTTCTTCCTTTAACTCAGACACTCTTACCAATTAGTTCACACTATTAAGCCAACTGTTATTCAGAGCCCTTAAATGACTTGCACACAGCCATCCAGCCAGTTAGTGGCAAAACTGGGATTTGAATCTAGAGTGTCTGGTTTCTCATTCAGGCTCTTCCCACAACTGCCTGTTGTCTCAGCATCTCTGCTCCTGGCCATTAACCCTTAGTTCCCTCACCGCATATCTGTATGCCTGGATTCTCTACCTGGACTTAAACTTGGTCAAATCTTTCCTTTAACTTGGATACTGCCAGCATTCTGCTCACTTGGCTTGAAGATACTGTTGGTTTCTTTTGAGAAACCCCAACACATTCCACCCTGCTCCATTGATGAATCATTTTATAGTGCTGTACCCACTGCACCTGCCCACTGCCAGGGGATGGGGATATAAAGAAGAGAGTCTCCCAGTCGAAAGTTCCCAGTCTATGGGTCAGCACAGAGGAATAGAGCCCGGAGGAAAAATAATTATAACAGTGCAGCATGTGGCATAAAGAAGAATGGACAGTGTCGTATAGGAATCTCTACAATTAACTTTGCCTGAGAAAGTCTGGGAAGGTTTTCCAGAGGGGCTGATATTGGAGCCACGTTTTGAAGATGTTTATGATAGGCTGAATTGTGTATCCCCCCTACCCAATTCATAGGTTGAAGCCCTAACTCCCAATGTGACTGTATTTGGAAATAGGACTTTTTAAAGATATAATCAAGGTTAAAAGAGGTCATATGAGTGGGTCATAATCCAATCTGACCCGTGTCCTTATAAGAAGAGGACATTTGGACTCAGAGACATCGGGGATATGTGTGCACAAAGAAAAGACCATGTGAGGACAGAGAGGAGGTGGCCATCTGCAAGCCAAGAAGAGAGGCCTCAGGAGCAAACAAACCTGCTGACACCTTGATCTTGAACTTCCAGCCTCCAGAACTGTGGAGAATGCATTTCTGTTGTTGAAGCCAGCCAGTCTATGATATTTTGTTATGGCAGCCCAGGCAAACTTATACAGTGTCCCCAAGCTCTCCCTCCTTCTCCTTCTTACTTAGGTTGTGTTAGCTCCTTGACAGTAGTTCACCTGTCACAACTCCTGCTCGCCCCTTCCTCCCTCTGGAGCACCTACAGGACCCAGGCATGTTTCTCTAATTAATGATAGGTAGGTGGGTTTTTCATGTGAACACTCCAGTCAGTGGTCATAGGAATCCACAACAGTAGATATACACACACACACACACACACACACACACACACACACATACATACACTAGGGGCCCGGTGCATGAAGATTTGTGCACTGGGGGGAGGTGGGAGCAGGTGGAGGGGGTGTCCCTCAGCCCGACCTGCACCCTCTCCAGTCTGGGAGCCCTCAGGAGAGCCCTCTCCAATCTGGGAGTTTCTGTTTGCAATCATATGAGCGAATTGTCTGAGACCCCCAACCCAGTTTGGTTTGTTGCTCACAGAATAATAGAGGCATTTTTTTTCTTTGCTCCATTGGTGGAGATTTCCTGGAAATTTTAGGATATCTTCCCTTTAATTTTTCCTAGACACTCTGATTTTACTTATGTCTCTCACCTTTGCTTTCCCTCCATCCCCAACCGCAATAATAACTTGCTCCAGGCTCACTTTGCTAGTGTCTAGGAGATCTATCTGCCACCAGAACTATGATTCCCAGCATTCCTGGTGCTCCCCGCACTCTAGGCTTCACTTCCAGTCCTGGGGCTGCTATCAGAACTAATATTCCCAGAATTCCTGGTGCTCCCTGTGCGCTGGGCTTACACTTCCAGTCTTGGGGCTGCCACCAAAACTACTATTCTCAGAATTCCTGGTGCTCCCCACGCTCTGGGTTTTCCCCAACCAAGGGAGCCACGTCCCCCCAAGGGAGCGACCTAGGGAGCCACGTGCCCCCAAGCTGCAGGCTCTCCCACTCTGCTCTGTGTATGCAAATTACCTGCCATCTATGTTGGCTAATTTGCATACTCACTCCTCATTGGTTTGTGGGTGTGGCTTGTGGGCATGGCTTGAGCATAGTGGAGGGATGGCTAATTTGCATGTTTCTCTTTTATTATATAGAAAATATATAT
>NW_005361607.1:2355849-2359448 GCF_000412655.1 Myotis brandtii
TATTAATATTTGGTAGGGCACCGATAGCTCCCAGGCATTTATAAGAAATGGCTGTGTTTCTGGTGTATTTTCTGTAATCTTTTCTAAAATGATATCAGAATTTCTACAGCATGTAACAGTGAATGGTCACTTTTGTGTAATCCAATATATGGCAGGGAACTGTTCATAAGAATTATACATGTTCCTGAAGATTTAATTACTTATATAATTTTATGCATTTCTATGCATTTTTTTTAATCAAAGGTTTGAAATTGGTAAGAACTATAAGAACTCTGAAACTAGAAAAATGCAAAGGATACGTGTGAGACGAGATCAAACAGACTGCTAATTAAGTGTGCATTTAGTCTGGGAATTACACTGAGCATAGAGTAAGCATAATATGGGTGTTAGACATGATTACTGCTTTGAGACAAAACTGAAACTCTCCAAACACAAAGTGTTGGAAAATACTGAAGGAATGGAATGAAAACTGGAAATGAGGAGAATAAAACTTCGTAAAACTAATTTGATAAAAGTGCCAGATAAAAATAATCAATACACTGTAACATGGTAAAACAAAATAGGAAAGATAGGTTGCAAATCTGAGCACTGCGAAGATATTTGGTAATGAGTAAGACAGATATTTTTAGTGACTAGTAGAAAGCTCATCTATGGCCAGATGACATAGGTGTTTTATAACAATCTCCAATGTACTTGTCTGCCTCTGAAATAGGTAATGAGGTTCCTAGAGAAAGAGATTTGATTGTATCTTATTCATTTTAGTATTTTCGGGGTCTTGTTCCTGATATTGCATGACCTGAAATCCACTGAATGGGTGGTGAGTGAAGGAATTTATGAATGCAGGAAGGAATGATTGACTGAGCTTCAGGTATTAGACAGGAAAGGAGCGGGGAGGTGCTCACTTAAGATAGCCGCCTTACCGGCCACCTTCTGTCCACATCTGAACTGTTTCTCCGTGACTTCCAACTCTGACTTCAACCTGACCTCTTAAATTAAGAGTGAAAATGTCACACTTTATAAATGCGTCTTGCATGCCGACTCCTTGACTTTGATCTTAAAACATCCCTGGAGTGTTAGGCAATGTGAGAGTTATTATCCCCTGCACAGATGAGGAACCAGAGACTGTGACTTGGTCAAGGTCTCACAGCTCATGTTAGGCAGAGTGAGGGCTCGGTTCCAAATCACCTCAACCTAAAGCTGATGTTCCTTTCACTTTTCCCTCAGCTATGGTGTCCACAGTGGGCCACAACTTTGAGAGGTCTTACAGTGCCTTGCTGGGGAGGTAGCAATTGAACTGGACCCTGAAGCTAAGTATGTAGCATCTTTATCTACCAGGGCAGCCAGACACAGTGCAAGGAGTTGGGGATCAATGAAAACTATTTATTGAACACTTTCTATGTGCCATTCAAAGATTAGGTTGTGGCTGTCCAGTGGTCAAAAAAAGGCATTGCTTTTCCCATCACTCGTTGTCCAATGCTAAACAAGTATGGAATTTTATATGAGCACTCAAAATGTGTTGCAAGGAATATAGTTAAACGGATAATGAAGCAAAGCCCCTAGTAGACACCTGGCACATACTAATGGCTCTAGTAGTGCCTGAATTAATCTCTCCACTGTCCCCTAAACTCTGTGGTTGTGTATGCCTTTGGGTTAGTCCCTGCCAATCCCTCTGCCTGGACAACTTTTTTTTCATCCTATAAGATACACCTGAAAGCTGCCCCTTCTATTTAATTTCCCTCCATTCTCCCAGGGCTTTCGCTGACTCCAGTGTGACATTTCCCCTCTTGTAGCAGGGTGGCTGTTTCTCTATTTGCCTCTCCCAGGAGACTCTGAGCCCCCTAAGTGAGGGGAGAGAGCCATGGTCTACCTTTTGTCCTCTTCTTGTTCCTGGCCTGGTGGCTGGCCTGTTACTGCAGACCAAGTGGATGAGATAGAGGAAAGGAGATGGGAAAAGGGAGAGGAGGAAAACAGACAAAGAGAAAAGAAAATACAGGGGCACAGAATGGACACAGAGAAATACAACAGAGAGGAAAGACAGAAAGCACCAAGGATAGAGAGGCAAGGAGAAAGAAAAGAAATGAGGTAGAGCTAGAGAGAGAGAGTGGGGGAGGGGAAAGAGAAAGGGAAGAGAAGGAAAGAGGTATGTAATGAAAAAGAGGGATGGAGGATAGAACAAAGGAGGCAGGTAAGGAGGGAGAAAGGGGTGCTAGGAGAAAGGATGCTGCTTGCCAGTGAGCAGTTTCTGTATACTGCTCAACCCTGCACGTGCTTGAACATAGCAAACCTACGGTCTCAAGGCAAAACAGCCTACTTTCCCATCGTTTATTTTAAACACACGCAAGGGGCTTTGGCTTGTCCATTTTTCATTCTATAATTATTCAAATACATTTATATTTAGTTATATTTAGATTTTCATCATCTCTGTAGTTTCCCAAGATAAATAGAAAGATCTCCTTAAAAAATGAAAATGCTATCGACAACATATTTAACCTTAGGAAACTGGCAATTCATTAAAGAAAGCATTTTCTGCTTTGCAAAAATATTTTATTACAGAGAATAGTTTCTGCCAGTAAGTATACACATGAAAACTCCCAAGGAGGTTTTAAAATGATTGATCTTCACTAACTTAGCTCTAATTTAAAAGGGTTTTTTTAGTTGTTGTTGGAAATGTATATGTTTTTGTTAATGCAGCTTTCTAGAAGGTACCTTGATTTCATAAAATTACAACATTATTTAAGTACATACTAGTACTGTCATTTTTCTCTAAGTTTTGGTTTGAAAAAGTGAGTAAAAATTACCATTTCAAAATCAATTCACCAAAGTAATGCAGTGATAAATACACCGTCAAGTATGTTCTTGAATGAAAGAGGGACTCTCATTTCAAGTTGGGTGTAACCATTGTAATAACTGCCATGTATGGATCATTTCCTTTTAAAAAATATTTTTCAATTACAGCTGACATACAATATTATATTAGTTTCAGATGTACAGCATTGTGATTAGACATTTATATACAGGATGTCCCCCAAAAATGTATGTACACTTTGAATAATTATTAATTTCAATGGGTTAAATATAACAAGAAAAAAACATCCATTGAGCTATCAGCTGTTAAGTGTACATAGATTTTTGGGGGACATCCTATATTTTATAAAGTGATCACCCTGATAAGTATAGTACCCATCGAACACTGTATGGGGCATTTAAGAGCTTTGCACACCTTATCTCATTGCATACATGCAACCACAATGTGTTCCTTTTGTTATTCGCATTCCTCCTCTATGGCCTCGGGGCTCCCAGAGTTTAAGTCACTAGAAAAAGTCAAATAGCTGGTAAATGGCTGAGTTGATTTTCATCCTAATATTATCTGACATCAAAGCTTGTGAACAAGCCTGGCTAGTGTTGCTTAGTGGTTGAGCATTGACCTATGAACCAGAAGGTCACTGGTTTGATTCCTGGTCAGGGCAGATGCCTGAGTTATGGGCTTGATCCCCAGTAGGGGTCATGCAGGAGGCAGCAGATAGGCAGATGGAGGATGATTCTCTCTCATCATCAATGTTTTTATCTCTTTTTCCCTACCTCTCTGAAATCAATTATAT
>NW_005361607.1:2359958-2402659 GCF_000412655.1 Myotis brandtii
TATATTTATATAAAGAATAACGTTGCAAAAAAAAAGCTTCTGAACCAAAATGTTCCTGCTATGACCAAGACTTACACCCTGTGTCACTATTAACTGAGGCTGGTTGATCCAACATCTAGCCTTAGACACTGAAAAGATAAAGAGAGGAGGTCACTGTGCTTTATTAAATTCATCCTTTCATGTAATTCTGTGAACAAACCTGTGCACCACAGATATTTGGATAAGTATCCTCGGGAACTCTGAGAAAACTGAACCCCCAAGGGGTTAAGCAGCTTGCCTGGTCCCCCCAAATTGCCTCTCCAAATCCATAATAAGGTAGGAGAGCCCAAAGTCATCCCAGCCTGCCTCACCGGAGAAAAGAGAACCTTTATTTTTTGTAAATTGTTTAAAAACTTGAACTCTGTGGAATGCTTGCCCTGTGCCAGTGTTTTGTGAGTGGGTGGCAGGAACTGTCCCATTTACTCCTCACAACAGAACAATGAAGGCAGCTCATGTCAGCCACTGGGGACTTCATTCTTCGTGAAGTAGAACAGAAGGACTTGACTTTGGGCACAGACAGGTGGACGTGACTTCAGGACACAGACAGATAGAATAAGACAATGGTCTCAGGAACCTGCTGGAACTGGTCCAGCCTAAGGGCATTCAAATTCTGACTAAATAGAAACACCTCCCTGGCCAGGTCTACAGGCTTTCTTTATTCCTCTGTGTTGGTTCTTTACCTCTGTCTAGAGCAGTGGTTCTCAACCTTCCTAATGCCGCGACCCTTTAATACAGTTCCTCATGTTGTAGTGACCCCCAACCATAAAATTATTTTCGTTGTTACTTCATAACTGTAATTTTGCTACTGTTATGAATTGTAATGTAAATATCTGATATGCAGGATGTATTTTCATTGTTAAAAATTAAACATAATTAAAGCATAGTGATTAATCACAAAAACAATATGTAATTATACATGTGTTTTCCGATGGTCTTAGGCGACCTCTGTGAAAGGGTCGTTCGATCCCCAAAGGGGTCGCGACCCACAGGTTGAGAACCGCTGGTCTAGAGACAGTGAGGGATGGGACCTGTAGCAGGTGCTACTCAGATTACAGAGCCAGGCAATGTCTTTCATTCTCTCATTTTAAGGTAATACCATCGATTCTCCCAACTTGGGTATTCCAGAATCATCCATTCCACTTTCCTGCAGCTTCTAAAGTAGCTACACACAGCGCTTGTGTTATTACAAGACCCTTAATTGTTATTAATTGGCATTGGAGGTGATGATAATGAATGCATTGTAATGAAGTGCTCGCCACCATCCCGGTGTGTGCATTTAACCTGTGCTTGTCTAAGGAGATCAGCACATTCAATAGAGACCTTCAAGCCCGGGTGCTGAAGGAGAGACAGGTGGGTATTAGTTCATCTGGAGACCCCAGAGCAGTGGTTCTCAACCTGTGGGTCGCGACCATCGGAAAACACATATAGCATATCAGATATTTACATTATGATTCATAACAGTAGCAAAATTACAGTTATGAAGTAGCAACGAAAATCATTTTATGGTTGGGGGTCACCACAACATGAGGAACTGTATTAAAGGGTCGTGGCATTAGGAAGGTTGAGAACCACTGCCCCAGAGCCTTGGGCTGCTTCTTCCCTGGGAAGACCTCGCTGCCTGTGGCCTGTGCCTTCCTGCCTCCCGTCGGCTCTCAGCTCCCAGCTGCCAAGCCCGCTCCGCTTGATCAGAGCAGCAGGCTCTTTGATGATGTGCCAGCACTGGCTTCAAACCCCAATTACCACACCTCGATGACAAATACGGAAGGAAAAAAGCAGCAATGATCGTTTAATACGTTTCTTATGAAGACAAACGGCCCTTACATAAATCACCCTGCCTTATTATTGAAAAACCTCGCTGATTAGGACGTGAGACAACAAGGGTTAATTTCAAAATCGTGGCAGCACAGCCCCAGGATGGCCTTAGGAAAATTTTGAGTAATTCCTATGGCCTGAGACCACTGGGTTCCAGATTGAGAGTCCCCAGAATGAAGACAGACATTTGTTCAGCCCCTGTGTGTGTTTTCTGGACTGCAAGGTGTTGCAGGCGACAGTCGTTCCACATAGTCACAACAAGTGGAAACGGCTAATACACAGCCCAAAGAGCGGTGGTGAAGTACACTGTCTGAGTGCTTGTTGGGCATTGTGATACACGCCACAGAGAAATTCCATCTAGTCCTCAAAGCTGCACAAGGATAGCAGTGAGCAGCAAAATGGTTAAGAACATTGGCTTTGGAATTAGGTAGCCCTCATTCAAGTCCAGAGCCTAGCAGACCTTAGCTGGGTGATCTTGGCCAAGTTACCTAACCTCTTTAAGTCTCATACTTTGGTTCATTAAACAGAGAATAATAGAGGCTACTGCACAGAGCTGTTACTGTAAGGGTTAAATTAAATATGTGATAAATACCTAGTACAGAAAACATTCCTCATGTGTTCATATAATTAGTTATTATTTCCCCAATTGACACCTGAGAAAATACAAGCTCATCGAAGTTTAGTATCTCATCCAGACACATAGCTAATAGTGCAGCCTGGACTTCAACCCATCTCTGTGCCCAACTCCCCTGCCTTTGTTTAGACCCCAAGGTTGTCAGTGTATGGGGGCGTTGCCAAGGTCTGCAGGGGCAGAATTTATGGGGGAAATATATCTTGCCAGTTACCTTCATTTCATTTCAAACCAAAGGTGAAGAGTCTCCCCTTCAACACCAGCTGCTGCCTTTTAATTAGTAGAAATATTTGACAATCTTAAAATATAGTATTAAAGATACAGGAGCATTATTTCTGAAATTGATTATAAACATACACACCTTTATTCCACTTGTGGGTTTGGGGGGCATTTTTTAAAAATACTTGAGTATGAATGCCTGCCCTCCCAGTCTCCTAGTTCTTACCCCATGTTGTCACCTCCCTTATGGGGGTCACTTGGAGGACTGCTGAGGGCATTTCAGTTTGGACCCATCGCCAAAGCCTGCTGGTAGACTTGAGCTAAAGTCTCATTCCATGGCTCTGTCTCTACACACAGGTAATTCAAGTATGCAGAGGATCAAATCTGGTCAAGTAACTGGGTAGTTCCATAAGACTTGATTAGAAATATTTAAGGACCTGCTGTGTGTCAAGCAGTGGACTTGGCATTGAAACCATACAGGTGAGGGAGCGTTTGACTTGGGAAGTGGTTTGTGTTTGCCTTCTGAGCAAATTGGACACCGTCAGCAGGGAGACTCTCAAGTAATGCCAAAAAGTAGCAACTGCTCTCTGTTAAATATGCATTTACTGAGTGCCTACAAGTGCAGCCCCAGAGACGGGTCACACACGAATCTTCCATGAAGGGGATGTGGAGTCTGAGTCTACCTGCATCTGGGAGTTCTTGTGGGGAGAATGTCATTTTCGCCCCAAACTCTCAGCAGAAACTGCAACACCTGAATAAGCTCTCCCCTTGTTGCTCAGGAAAAAAAGTAATGATAGGAAAGGGAGTGCTCTTCAAGCAAGAGACTACCAGATTGTCAGTCCTTCAGAAGAGAAACAAACTTTTAAGTCAATGAAATGCCTTTTTTACCCAAGACCAATCCTCCCCCTCTCAACACACACACACACACACACACACACACACACACACACATACATGTTCAGGCTCAAGTATGTTCTCTTTCACACATACACACACATATACACAAGGGTTCTCTCTCTCTCTCACACACACACACGCACACACACACACACACACACAGGCACACAGGCCTTTGAACTGAGGACAGAAGGCGGCTGTGAGAAACTAGGACAGTCTGCACGCCGTCTCGTCAGTGAGGAGCAGCAATGTGGAGCAGAAGGCAATGTGAACAGGAGCTCTGCCTTCTGTTCTTGCTCATGATTCAGAGCAGTAGGTGTGTCGGCTGCACTGCCCCCATTTCTAGACTAGAGCCCGTGGCATTGCAGCTGTTGCCTTGCCCTCCTCGCCCTCCTGCCCAGCTCTCTGTCTCTGCACCCCTTTACCCTGCTCCTGCAGCTGCAGGTCTGAGAGGGAAGACATGAGGACAGGAGACACACCTGCTGGGTGCCCGTGTGCCTTGTCCTGAGCCATGTGCTGGGCCTGAGGTTCAGCATTTCATCCCCACATCAAACTTAGGAAGACTGTATTATGGTCTCCAGTTTACGAATGAGGAAGCCACGGCTCAGAGTAAGAGAATTCACAAGACTGCCCTTCTAAGTGAGAGCATGGGTCTATCCCTGGCCTGATGGACAGAGCCTTCTCCAGTCCTCTCCAGGGGAAGTTCCAGGAGGAGAGAAGGGGGACTCCAAACTTAAGATGCGAGGAGCTTAGTGGGCATAGGGCTGAGGAGGAAGGAGTAGCTGCAATAAACCTCACCCACTTCCTAGCTCCTTTCATAGCTCATCAGACTCAAAGGCTTCTTAATCCATCCCCTTCCCCTCACTCTCACTCCGGATTCTACTAACAAATGTATTTGGGTGTTTATCCCCTTATGCCATTCTTTTTCTGTGCATATTTGAAAAGCCTGGTTTACTAAATTACTAGTCACTTGTTGGATAAGTATTTTGGAAGCATTAACCTCATAAAAAACTAGCATTTTCCCTGGAGTCCTGGAAACAAGTCTGGAGGACCCTGTGAATATCAGGTTGAGGGAAGGACTCCTCCCTCTCCACCCCGTATTTCTATAGAAGAGAATGGATGGGGACATGCACACTCATCGCCTGTTGCAGAACTGAGAGGCCTCATGTGAAAAGTCCAGACCCCTTTTCAGACCTGGCACCCCTTCTGTGAGGCCCCCACCGGCTCCCACTGGGGCTCTCATCTGGCACAGGCAGAGGACAAATTCCCCTTCCTCCCCTTTGTTGCTAACCTTGAAGACCAGTCCACAAACCTGCTTTTAAGGGAAATATCACTGGTGCCCTGTTGGCAGCAGACAGAACATGGTAACTAATGAAGTGAACGGAAGGATTCTGGAACCTGCTGACTTTCCAGCCATTGTCCTCTTCACCAGCTCAGGCCTCCTTGCTATGAGGATGTCTGGCAGGCTTGCTCTCCTGTGTGCCAGGGTGGACTTTACCAAATCTTAAACCCTTGGTCAGAATCCCACCCTTCTCTGGACCCAGCACTGGGTCCCTCCCTCCTCCGCCCTGGAAACCCTCCCCAACCTCCTGGCAGTCTGGCAAAGCCAGGGTCATTCTTCCTGGCCTCAAATGCATTGTGAGAGATTTAGACCAGTTACTCCATCTCTCTGAAGCTCTGATTCTTTATCTATAAAATAGGCACTCAATGGGCTCATAAGTCCGTGGTTAGGTGAAAGAATATCAGGTAAATGATGCTCCTAGCACAGCACCAGCACATGCCAAATAGTGAGTAAAAGTGGAATTATTGTCTTCGTTCCTCGCCTCCTAGGACCACCCCTTTAACCAGTGCTTTGCTAACTGTTTCAGAGATGCCTGTCCTGCAGGATGCTCCATGAGGAAGAGGCTCTGGAACTGCTACCTGTATATTCCTTTCTAAGGGACAGTAACACCAGTTTAGTTTAACCTGCATTAAATAAACCAGTTTAACCCATTTTCTTATATTACCCTTGACAAGGTGAGCATGTTAATTTAGCAAAACACCATCAGTGCTTTACAAAGACTAACTCACTGAGCTCTTATAACTCTGTAAGATGAGATATTGTTGTTACCCTCATTTTAGAAGATGCTGGAACCATGGCACCTAGCAGGGAAGTCATTTGCCTAAGGTCATACAGTTGTGGAGCCAGGGTTAGAACCCAGTCTGCCTCCACTCTGCTTAGCTACCTCTTCAGTTTAAAAATACATGCACAGCCTTAGCCGGTTTGCTCAGTGGATAGAGCATCAACCTGCAGACTGAAGGGCCCCATTTTGATTCCAGTCAATCAAAGGTACATGCCTGGGTTGCAGGCTTGATCCCCAGTAAGGGGACATGCAGGAGGCAGCCAATCAATGATTCTCTCTCATCATTGATGTTTCTCTCTCTCTCTCTCTCTCTCTCTCTCTCTCTCTCTCTCCCTCCCTCCCTCCCTCCCCCTTCCTCTCTGAAATAAACAAAAAAGTACACACACATACACACACACCTATGTGTAAGTATTATCAATCCTGCAGTTAAAAATAATAATGCTATTATGCGTGTAATAGCTGTTAATATTCTACTAAGCATTAATCCCGGAAGGCATTCTGCTGTCATTTCTCTGCCATCCCTACCACTTGGTCCCACCCCAGTACCATCCAAGCCCTCCCTCCCCCACGCGACAGCTGCATTGCTTTACATACCACCTCCTCTCACCAGAGGAGGCAAAGCACCAACACCCACAAGGGCTCCTTCCTACCTCTCCTTTACTGAAGTATTTCCCAACCCACACGGGGAACCTTCCCATCCAGTCTGCTGCTCTTTAGAGTGGGATTTCCCCATGTCAGCGGCTTCTGCAGGGTGGGTGGGTTCTTGTTTCCTTTTCCTGAGGAAGAAGATCTCTTCCCTAGAGTCCTTTGTTCAAATGGAGAAGTCCTTCCGTTGGTCCTCTCTGCATCTTGACCCGTCAGTATCACACTCATATCCTTTGTGCCTAATCAGCAGGAAGTGTTTTTCTAAGTAAAATGAGAAGTTGGGTTTATATGAAAATCACCATGTGTTTAGAGAGCATGAGCCATGTACCCAGGTTTGTGCTGGGAGGATGGAATCAGGTTCCTGGTTTCTTACGGTGGGAGATCATTCATGAATGAATTAAATAAGAATAGAACTTGAGTCTTGGGGAGACCAGACTTTGAAATTTCTCCAATATTAGTACCTATGACTCTCTGCTTTCCCACCTTAAATCACAGCACAAGTTCAAGTCACTTAAAAAGTGTCATTTTTTTAAAAAAAAAAGTCATCAGAGGAGGGGACCTTACAGATATTCTAGCTCAGGGTTGGCAAATAGGTTTTCTCTCCAATGCCAATAGCAATGTATTGGAAAGTATTCCTTGAACTGATGTGGGGACACTTGTAAGATTGAATCTGAGTTGACAGGCCAAGAGTAGTGTGATCAATTTAGCAATGTCTGTCAAAGGAAGGGTCTTAGTTTGGGTTCCATAGAAGTTTGAGACACGGGTTCTTTTGGAAGTGATTTACTGGGAGAGGGCTCTTAGGAGAAGGGAAGATAGGCTGGAGCAGGGGAAGAAAGATAAGCAAGGATGTGGGCTCATCTGATGGCTAGTCTGTCCCCTGGGGCATGAATTGAGGCCAGGGGACTGACATTTTGTACGCTGGTGATCAGTCATTTTGTATGCTGTGGCCATCCGAGTGGTGATGTTGTACAACCTCCCAGGCCCATGGCTCTGCCCTCAGTGGAAACGATTCTTGGGGAAAGGGAGCAGCTGTGAGTCATTAGCAGCCAACACTGGCAGCAGCTGGGAGGTGGGTCTACCAGTCCAGTGAAGGGAGTCTGGGCAGGGCACCAAGAATGTTCACTACTGACACAGAATGAGAGAATGATGATCCACTGGCTGGTTAAAATCATTAACATAGTCCAGCCAGTTCATTTTACAGGTGAGGAATCTGATGTACGGAGAGAAGAGCTGAAGTCAATCTCCTTACATCCCCTCAGAGCCCTCCCACCACAGTTTGACCAAATACTAACCTCTAGTCATCTGCCAGCCTCAGTGCATGGCTGACATGTCCAGCCTGCCTTTGCCTTGTTCCCCAAGGATTCAGGCATTTCTCCTGCTGCCATGCTTTTACTCATGCTTCTGCTGTGGCAGTTGGTGGAATACCTTTCCTTTCTTCTCTACAAGCAATTATAGCCCCATTTCATAACATCTGGAATGGTAGGTCCATCACAGAGTGTCTATATGCCATTGTAGCCCATTTAAAAACTATCTGAAAAGGTTTGTGGTCTTAGAGCAGGTGACTTGTAGGTGCTAATGGATTATCTGTAACATCTGCCCTGTGATTATGGGTTTCCTTTAAGTACTTATAGAACATTATAGATTTCTTATAGAATCCCACAGATTGCTTGCAGTAATTACGCCATGTTCAAGGGTCATCCATTTGACTATCTATTGAATGCTTACTATATGCTAGACCACGTTGTGGAGAAACCAGGTGAACAAAACTGACAAGGTCCCTACCTTTATTCTAAGTATAATAAAGACAGTCCATATACTGGAAACTAACAAGTAATTTCAGATGATGCCAAGTGCCATAAGAGTGATTGGGGAAAACTCGTAGGTTAAGGAAAAGCTGAGATTTGAACTTTGAGAATCATCTAGGACTGTGGTCAGCAAACTCATTAGTCAACAGAGCCAAATATCAACAGTACAATGATTGAAATTTATTTTGAGAGCCAAATTTTTCAAACTTAAACTATATAGGTAGGTACATTGTTATTAACTTAATTAGGGTACTCCTAAGGCTTAGGAAGAGCCACACTCAAGGGGCCAGAGAGCTGCATGTGGCTCGCGAGCCGCAGTTTGCCGACCAGGAGAAAGTCTGAGAGAGGAGCCATCCAGGCCCCCCCCCCCAAAAGCAAATGTAATGGCTCCAAGACAGGAATGAGATTGACATAATTGAGGAAGAAAAATATGTCAGGGTGTCCAGGAAAAGGTGAGTGAGCAAAGAGAATGGTACAAAGTAAGAACACTGAGCAAGTAGTAGGGATAAGGAAATAAAAGCCACGGTGCCTTCCCTCAAGAAACTCACACTCACATTATTTCCATCATCACCTCTAGGTAGTAATAATAAGTACCCTTACAGGTCACCTGTGGGTGTTCATGGACCCCTTTCAGTACTTCAACCCACAAAGATGAGCAGTGATGATAATATTTCATTGTGACTTGCCTGTAGAAACATAATGTGTCACCTCAAATCGTTTAGTTGTTAGGGATGATGACCTGAGCATTCTTACAATCTCAGTATATGTCCATTGGTGTGTACTTTTAAGCAAACCCTTAGTGATGGTAACACATGCCAATAGCAATGTAGCAGACAACCTGAAGTCATGGCAGTTCCATTGTAGACCCCTTAGAGCAGTGGTTCTCAGCCTTGGCTGCACATTAGAATCACCTGGGAATCTTTTTAAAATCCTGATTTCTGGGCCTCATCCTCTGGAAATTCTGTTTCTTTGTTACAAATGTTGTGGCCCCACCCCATAACAAAGAAACAGAATTTCCGGAGGATGAGGCCCAGAAATCAGGATTTTAAAAAGATTCCCAGGTGATTCTAATGTGCAGCCAAGATTGAGAACCACTGCCTTAGAGGCTTTCCGATTGCTATAACTTGAGTATGTTTGCAACATCACTCAAGATTGCTTGGAGGTTATTTTTAAATCCAATAATGTCCCAGTGAACATTTTTCTTTGACTCGGTTTTCACTTCCTCTTATTGATTAGCATGAGAAATGAATCCAAAACAAGTATTTGGTACAAATGATAGCACCCCCTTAGAAGCATTTCCCAAGTGTATCAGCAAGGATTAGGTACAGCGGCAACAGAGACCCACAGTGATAAGTGGTTTCAACAAGACAGAAGATAGAAGGCTGTTTTTCTCTCATAGAAGAGTCTGAAGTCAACACTCCACAGAACCAAGTTGGTAGTCCTGTTCCATGCAGTCCTCAGGGATGCAGGCTCCTTTCGGCTTCCTGCTCTGCCATCCAAGTAGCAGGGAAAGAATGGAAGAAAAGCAAAAGGTGTAGCTAGTTATTTTTTAGGTGAGTTTCAAGAAGCTGTCTTAATATACTTCCCCCTACCATTGACCAGAGTAAGCCACATGGCCACATTGCTACAAAAAGGCTGTAAAATGCAGCCTTTATTCTTGGTGAGCATGTGCCTGGTGGAATATTCTCTTACTTAGAAGGGGGAATAGATAAGGAGAAACAATCAACAGCCTTCACTATATCCGTATGAATATGTCCCAAACCAGATATTGCTAGCCCTAGGAAATTAAAAATAAAAACAACAACAAAACAGTAAAACTAAATTTTAAAGGAAGGGAATCTAATAGTGTTACTGACTTTTAATTTGTCCTACTGAGGACTTGAAAAACAACTTAAACTTAATATCCACCATCAAAATCATCTCATAAAGAAAGGCTTTATTACAAAAAGAAATAAGAACCTTAAAAATGTTTTCAATGGAGTAAATTTAGCTTTAGGTGAGAAGGTGAGATAAACAATATTTTTTTCATTTACAAGGTAGTGAAAACTTCCTCACAGACCAGTGTTAGTAAATGATACTTCAACTTCGAAGCACTTCTTTAAGTCAGCATGACATTTCTGTTTCTAGAATATTCCCCAACATTACAATAATAATGACCACTTATTTAAAACACAAACCATTTAACTGATGGACTGCAAACTGGACTCTATTCATAGATGTTTGATATAATCAGTAACTTTTTAAAAAATTAATTTTATTGTCAACACCAACTTTTTTTTAAAATTCTTGCTTCTGTTGAAAAGTTGGCAGCTCTTGTATGTCTGGCCCTCATTTCCACATGGTCACCCCCAGCTGGAGGACGCTTGCAGCAGCTGCCCCTCTAGATGGCCACACACTTGCCAATTCATTACAGGTCCCACCTGGCCAGTGTCTCTCCTTTATGCTACCTGCCAGGCCCCTGTGGAAATCTGAGTTTGTGACTCCAAATTAAAGCTACTAATGTGCAGCTATTTGTATGCATATTTCTAAACTTCACATCAACCTGAAAGTTCAACATTATATCCCCATTTTCCAAGATCGAATAAGAGAGAGGACAGGTGACTTGTCAGGACTGCAGAGCTAACAGCTGCTCATCTGGAACTTGGACTCAGGCTTCGCTGGCTCCAGCACTCATGTGCTTTCCACTGTTCCGCCTGCCCTCCAGTGGTCCCGTGACCCACATCTCTGTCAGCCCTCTCATAGGTAGAATTAGTCATGCAATCTGGGTTGTATGATTTCGTTAGAATTAGCTGGGAAAACATTGAATTTCCTGTTTCCTTTGCAGTATTATTTTAGACTCCTGTTTATATTTATTTTTGAGAGAAGAAAAGAAATCCTGGGGAAGGAAGGATGGTTCACAGGAGGCTGGAGCCATCTCTCACGCAGACACAGCGTGCATTCAAACAGCTCTGAGAACATAAATCGCTTACTTAATCAGCTCTACCTAATCCATGGAGTGTGGAAGCCACACTGCATTGTAGGAAACAACTTCTGCACGTGGGGTGGGTACAGCCAGCAGAGCCCAGGGTTCTTGCAACAGCTGCCGAGTGAGGCTCAAGGCCTTCCTGACCCTCCTGCCCTCTTTAGGCTCTCGGTGTCCCACGCACAGGAGTTTCAGATCATGAGCAGGTGCTGGATCCCTTTATTAGAGACACAGCTCTGAAATAGAATGAGAATAAAAATGTGCATGTCTTTTCATTCAGAACTGGACTCCTTTACACTTAGTTGCATGCTGAGAGCTTCCAGTCAGGTACAGAAAGACAGAACCTCCCCACCCCCCATACCTGCTCTACTCATGCTCCATATGGTCCGGTTTTCCTTTAAAAGACTGTGTACGTATGAAACATATTTAACCATGACTTTATCAACTCTCTCCAGATCATGTGGTTTGACAAATGCAGTGCTAATTCCTTCAGTTCATTGAGTTGAGTTGACTGCTGTGTGAAAGACAAGAATGGCAGTAGATATGTGGGTAGCAACAAGGTCTGACCCTTGCCCCCATGGCTCTCTTTGTCTGGTATGAAAGGCACATATAGACACATCATTCATGTATCACTCACTGACTCAACAAGCCTTGTTTGAATGCCTCTTATGATCTACATACCATGCTAGATACTCATCCCGGTCTTCACGATGTTTCCATTCTGGTGGAAGATGGCAGAAAGTTAAATTAGTTTCCTATGGCTGCTGCAAACAAAATACTGCAAACTCAGTGACTTGAAACAACATGAATCCAACAGGAGTATGTTTCCTGCCTACTGTGTGCTCAGAATGGAAAGATATCTGGCAAGCCTCTAACCTCAGAGTGCTCAGTGCAGGAAGGAGAGCAGATCAGCAGCAACAAAGTGCTGGGAGGGAATAGAGGGGTCTAGGCACAAGGGCTGAGGACAGGGAGCCCCTTCTAGGTGAGCATGTCATGGGAGGGTTCTGGGCCCAGTGCCCAGCACTTAGTGGGTACTCAGTAAGTACTCATTTCTGCAGCCATTTGCAAATAGCACAAATTTTGCACCTGGCCAGAAGAATTCTATTTGTCCAGAGTGTTATTTTTTTAAAATGTAACAGGACTTAATATGTTGTTTGCAAAATATGTTGTTTGTTAATATGTTAATATGCAAAATATGTTGTTTGTTACAGTAGTCCTTTATGTTTCTTCTACTTTTGGGAGTTTGCAAGGTGCTGTCATGTGACTTTATTAAATATTCACCAAAATCCAGAGACTATCTTAAATTTCTGGGGGAGGAAACCAGGATCCATTTCTGTAGGCCAATGGCAAAAAAGGAAATGAATGGAGGAACACTTTCTGATGACCTTTTACATTTTCTCTTTAAAGTGTATTCATTGCTTCATAAGCTTCCAGCCTCTAGTCCAGGGATTGCACATACAAATGCCTACAGGTGCTAAGCAGAGAACAAGAGGTACAAGTAGGGTTGGTGTAAGGTCATAGGGAGTTGGACTGCACTAAATGTACACCCAAAGACATTTAAATTGAATTTATATTTATAACTTGCATTTTTATGACACATTTTATCAAGGCATGATTAAGTTCAGTATCTTGTACATTCACACTGTAAGGGCAGTAGATGTCAGAGATATCCTCCATTTGATAGATAAGGAAAATGAGAGAAATTGACTTGGAGCTAATGGAAGAGCTGACCACTAGGTAGAAGAATGTAGAGCTTAAGAGCACATGTTCTGGAATTCAGTAGATTTGACATGGAAACTGGCTTTTGCAACTTGCTTAGCTCTGAGATGTTGTGAAGTTGCTTCCCTTCTCTGAACCTTAGATTCCCCATCTGTGAAATGGGAAGGATAATGCTCACTTAGATAAGTTGGTTGCATACCGAGTGTGACCATATACGTAAATATTTAGCCAAATACCTTGCTATCACAAGCATTTAATAAGTAATAGTTAAATAGTATCTATGATAATAAAAGAATAATATGCAAATCTACCGAACAGCAGAATGACCATCCAGAGGACCTTCTGGATGAAGCTGGGGCTGCAAGGACTGAGGCAGCAGCTGGGGTGGCTGCGAGGGCCTAACCTTGCACGAATTTTGTGCACCAGGCCTCTAGTTAGTGATAAAAGGGTTATAATGCAAGTCTCTTCTTAGTGTGTGTTTTCTCCCATGGCTTACCAAGCCCTCAGATTTGCAGATTTGGATGATTTAGTGGAAATTCCTTCAGGATTCCACCATTGATGAAGCTCAAGCCCAAGGGGGCAATGCATTCTTCTTTTCATTTTTTAATATCTGTTCTAGCAGGTTGGTTTAATGATCAGAGAACAGATATAAATTTGCACATGGAAGATAAAATCATAAATTTTTCAGAGCTGGAGGTGACCTTACTTTTCAGATGAAGAAACTTAACTGAGAGTTAAATCATAAATATAAAAAAATAACTTTTAAACATAATTATATATGTATAATATAAATTATATATTCAATTGTTATATTTATATTCTTTTATATATCACATATATTTTGTATATTATACATATAAACTATATATACACATACACACACACACATACATATACATATACATATTTTTTTTCATTTATTTCTCAGTGGAGAGGGTCTAGATGTAGAGATTTTTCCTCCCTGGAAAGGTGTATGCCTGGGTATTCACATGTTATATGCTGCCTTTGGGAGGGAAAGGAGGAGAAAGGGTGTTGGCTACCAATTCCTTGTTTGCCCTCATGTTCCACACTCTTTTTTTTTTTTTTAAATATATTTTATCGATTTTTTACAGAGAGGAAGGGAGAGAGATAGAGAGTCAGAAACATCGATGAGAGAGAAACATTGATCAGCCGCCTCCTGCACATCCCCCACCGGGGATGTGCCCGCAACCCAGGTACATGCCCTTGACCGGAATCGAACCTGGGACCTTTCAGTCCGCAGGCTGACGCTCTATCCACTGAGCCAAACCGGTTTCGGCTCCACACTCTTTTTTACCTGACAAATTGGAATGCTGGAACCTCCTGGATTTGGCCTTGTCAGCTGAACCCTCACTCATAACCAGGCTGCTTCATGAGGGTCCTATCATCCAGCTGCTTTTAGATTTTCTTAAAATTGCTTACAGGTCTCATATTTATTGTTTATATCATCCTCCCCTTTTAGTTACTCTTTTAACCTTAATTTTATTGAGTTTTTACAGAGAGGAAGGGAGAGGGATACAGAGCTAGAAACATCGATGAGAGAGAAACACCAATCAGTTGCCTCCTGCACTCCCCCTACTGGTAGATGCCCTTGACTGGAATCGAACCTGGGCCCCCTCTGTCCACAGGCCGATACTCTATCCACTGAGCCAAACCAGTCAGGGCAAGGGATACATTTTGATTATGCTTTCAGGTTGAATTAAAAAGATTGTATGACTTTAGTTTAGACTTTAAGAGATGATAGCTTTTAAAAATAAGAAAGGCAAAAGGAAGAACAGATTCAAAAAGAAGATAATGGGTTCAGCCTGGCCATGTTAAATCATATTGGGCATTATAGAAAATTAACATTTGCACATGAAAACTGAAGAACTCATAAAGAACTCATTAGTCACAGCCTGACTAATAGGGGAAGTAATTGGAGAAATGTTCCCAATTTTGACTGGGACCCAGTATAAATATATATACGTACATACACACAAACTCACACAAAAAAAACCACAAGACTCAAAAAATCATGCCTTTAAATTTGACATACTATGATATTTCCTGTTATTCAATTTAATTTAAATACAATTCTAGTCATAACTCACTAAATTGATTTATTGACTCACCAATACATCATGAAAAATACTGGCCTACAAGGTATAGCTGACTGAAGATCTTTAGATAAGAATGCAAATCATGAATATGGTATCCATAGCCATCCATCAAGATTTGGCTTTAGAAATTAAACTGTGTTTAGAAGAAAGCATCAGTGTTCAGTGATCCTAACAGAAGAAAGAAGTTATCTGTAAAGAGGCTGAGATTTAACACTATAAATAAGAAAACAAATATTTGCAAGTGAATGAGTAGCCACTTTTGTTTTTAAGGATCATAAAAATCCTGTTGGATTTGAGCAACACTGAAAGGAATCCTCATGCAAACGCACACCATGGCAAGAAGTACCACTTGCACTAGAGGCAGGAAAATGTGTCTATATAGTCCCTATAGTCTATAAAGGCGTTTCCACTTGAGGAAGGGCTGCAATACAGCATCTTCTCACTGAAGACACTGCTGTAAAGGATGGATAGTGCATGTGGTCCTTCCCCATGCAGTCAACTGTGTGTCCACGAAGGGCCTTGACACAGCTTCTGGGTAAGCAGCTATATTAAATAAGTCCTCTAATTCACTCTCAACTTTATTTGCATTTCATTTAGCACTCATTTACTGAACAACTGTTCTATGCAAGACCATAGAAGAATATGGAGATAAATAAGATAATTCCTTCCCTCCAGGCTCCCACAATCCTGCTGGGAAGACAGAAACAGAAATGAATAGCTCTGGGAGGAGGCTGGCTGTGATAGATGTTCCACTACGTCTACAAAGGGCAGTAGGAGACAGAGGAACGAAAAATCATTTCAACTCAGGGAGCATGGGCTTTTTCTCCTCCTTTAGTTCTTTGCTCAAACATCACCTCACCTCCTCAGAGAAACCTTCCCTGACCATTCTAGCAATAGCACTGTGCACCCCCCTGCCTAGTGACTTTGTCCCATTGGCCTGTTTCGTATTTTTTATGGCAATTCTTCTTATTATTAATAATTATCTTTATTATTTATTTTTGTAACTACATGTTATTTGGAAAGACTTGTCCAAGGCACAAAATTACAGTAAATAGGATGTTTTGAGTAAGATTCCAAATCTGTGAAAAATAACAAAGGAAATAGGTAAATATCAGCTACAATGCTCCTAAGCCTCTCATTAACATTAAAGACATGAAATTGCCAGGTTATCACCAGGTTGGGACAGGATTTGTGCAGAGGGACTTTCTTAATTGAGAACTGAGTCCCCCTCCCTCCATGGGAGGAGTGGAGATGCCTCCCTGATACCCAGACCCTAGTAAATGTTGCTTCAAGTGAACACCTAGAAGAGTTGATGCTGCAATTACCTACTGAGGCATCACAAGCTACCCCAAAACTTCATGGCGAAGAACAACTTATTGCCCTTTATTATGATTCTATGGATCAATAATTCAGACAGGGTACACTGGGGAAGGCTCTTATCTACCAGGAAATGATGTCTGAGTTCTCAGCTGGATAATTTGTACATCTGGGGGCTAGGTGGGAAACAGAGTCAGTCTCTCTCTCTCTCCCTCTCTCTCTCTCTCTCTCTCTTCCTCCCCCTGCCCCCCTCAATCCCTCCATGGCATGGACAAGCATGGACTTCCTCTCATTTTCTTTTACAATAGAAGAAGAAATAAATATAAAAATATGCTACTTTTCTATATAATTTCATAGTTAACAAAGTGCCTTCACCCACATAATCTCCTACAGGCAACAAGACAGCAAGGGGAACTTTATCCCTTCACAAGTGAGGATGCCGAGGCTCACTGGGTGGAAGCCACTAGCATCGGGTGGTGCTGGAGCCTAGGCCTGAACCCACTATTTTGTGTCCACCCGTAGTGTTCACCCCATATCTGCTCATCTCACAGACATGCATTCTGTGTACACCACCTCCTGTCACACCCACCGAAGTCACATGGAGTCACACCCACTGAGTGGGCAAAGAGCAGCAGCCTGTGGCTTGCTCAGATGAAGGGAGGCTTTCGGTTCCCCGGGGAGATGCCAGCATGTGCTGACCTTGGGAAAAGTATGACTAGAGGAAGAGGTATCAGCATTCATGGAGGGGCACAGGAATGAGAAGTGCAGTAACCGCCAGGTTTAATACTGTGCACACACTTCTGATGAATATGCAAATGTGGCTGGAACCAGAAGCAGGAGGCGAAAAACATTACTAAACAGCAGTGTTAAACCACTTTGAAAGGGGTGTGTCAGGAGAATGGTAATGAAATTAATCCTCTTCACCGGTGAATTAGCAGGGGCTTTGGTTTCCATCCAGAAATGCCCGACTGGAGTTTGTTCTGCTTAGAGCCTCTTGTATAAACTTGATCTTAATGAGGAATGAAGCTTCAGAAACCAATACAAAATAGGAAGTGGCAAAAGACACAACTGTAAATGTGCACTATTAAGGGACAACAGAATAAGGGCACTTCAGTTGTGCCTAACAGTCCAGGATGACTATTGTGGGGCATCCTAACAGCTGCTGTGGACCCCTCTCGGTTGATTTATCAAACAAAAGAAGACGGGTAATTGTGAAGATGGTCCGAGTGATTGGATCAGTACTCACACTGGCTGGCAGAAAACTCTACATAGACAGGATTGGCTGTAAGTGTTCAGTTTCTGCAGGGCAGATGAGCATAAAGGCTGCCTCTCTAAAATAATTCCACACCGGAGAGTAAAATAAATATGAATGCAGATCATTTATTGATAGGCATCGTGCCAGGTGCTGGGATTCAGAAACAAATAAGTCACAAAACTCTAGGCACCCATGTATTTACTCAATAGTCCCTGGTAGAAATTTGTTATTTGGGGCCACCCCGTATGTATACCTCCTTCTCTTGGAACTAGATTCTAAATTCCTTTTGGGGGTTAAACTTTGTTCCCCTTAGAAGCCAACAGAAGGATTGATATTCAAGATGCTCTGCCCTCCCTATCCAATCACACTCTCTCACAGCATTCAAGTCTAGGAGAGTATGTGCAATGATGGAGAATTGCGGTGGATTTCCCTGGCAGTGGTTGGTCAGTTCTTGCTTCTTAAATCCCAACCTCTGTCCTATTGTCCATCTATCCATGAGCCTAGTCCTCCAGCCTCATTGCCAATTTTGTAATTACCTGTTATCCTTCCAGTAAATGTATGTTTCCATTTAGGTTAGCCAAAATCATTCCTGTTGCTTGTTATCAAGCAATCCTGACAGACACACCATTGTCCATTTATTACTCAGCACCTGTTGCAAGCATGGAGTAAAGAAATCACTATGACTGTCCTCAGGGAGCTCACCATCTGAGGGTAAAACAACCAAAATCAGGGATTCCCTATATATTCCAGGATCTGGGCTGAAATTGGGATGAGAACAAAGAAGTGTTATGGGAACAGTATCAGAAATTGTATTCTCCTGACAGGTGTAAGAAGGTTTCTCAGGGGTCATGGTATCTATCCTAATTTTAAAAGGTGAATATAGGTATGCCAGATGTACAAGTGAAGAAAGGGCCTCCGTAGGGGAAATCACAGACATGAGGTCTAGGAGGTGTGGCTAGAGCACAGGGGATCTATGGGAGAGATGGGAAATAATATGTACATAGCACTCAAAGGCTGGTGGAAACAATACTGTTGACTCTGATTTCTATGCAATGAATTTTGAGTCCCAGATTGTGAAAGGACTCTCCCAAGGTCACAGAGCCACAAAGCTACAGAACTCCTAACCCCATCTCCTGTTCACCTCAGAGCATTTCTGTGAAGGTCAAATGGAAGCAAAACTGTTTGTTCTCATGTCTGCCTCCCTGTCCCAACTGGGTCAGAGCTCCTGGTGACAGATGGCGTATGGTTCTTTTCCTTTTCTCTTCTTAAACTCTAGAAAGAACCACAGTGCCTGACACACAAGAGGGATTCAGTATGTTTGTTGAGTGAATATATGAACAGATATGTATCAATCACAAAAACAATAGCCAACATTTAGAGAACATTTTATTGGTTACTTGATCTCATAGTGAGCATCAGTCCTATAAAGTACATGTACTTTCCCAGCGTACTTCCCTAGGGTAGCAAAATAAATCTCATTATTATTATCATCCCCATTTTTCAGATAAAGAAACTTATGATTCAGAAATTTAAGAAACTGTGCTGGCCAAATTCTAAGGACCTAGAAAGGCAGTCTGTGCCATTAGGATGCACTCCCTCAGGAAGGACAGAGACCCTGAAGGTGGAGGGACAGATAGATCCCCTATCCAAATAAAAGCATTAATTTATGTGCAGTATTTTCTATCTAGTAACAATAGGGAATGGAAAAATTTAGTCTCTCTGCAGGGAAAAAAATACCACAGGAAAATAGGCATCATTAAAGAAAAACAACATAAAAGCCTCTCTTTTTAATTAAAATTAAATGTCCACTGTTAAAGGATGGGGGGGAGAGTGGTGAGCAACAAAAACCCACAGCCTTGTTTAATCACCTGTGATGAATTATAATTAGGATTTGAAAATTATTGAACCTTTTTCCCCCTGTTCACCTTGGAGCTCTGAAGGTGAATTTCAAAGAGTGTGAGAGGAATGAATATTAAAAAGTTTGTTTTATACTTGAACGCCAGAGCTCCCATCTCATTTTTCCATTAAAGCTCAACTTTTGAAATTTTTCTCCGCTTTGCAATAATTACATCTTCAGCCTGACAACTCATTACATGACAATGCTTATGCTAATGCGATTCTATAGGCACTGGGAAAGGAAAGCTCTGGCAGTTCAGTGATGGGGAGTTAGAGGGCGGCTTTCTCTCTGAGGTTCAAAGAGGCCCTGTCTAAACCCAGCCCCACCCTGGCTGGAGCGCTTGGCTTTGACAAGTCTGGATCCAGTTCACTGACCAGCAAGCACATTGGCTGTGGAACTCTTGTACCCAGACGCCTCTGGTTTATTTTATTTTACTTTACTTTACTTTACTTTACTTTATTTTATTTTAAATCCTGCTTTGTTCTGGAAAGGCTGGGAATGAGATTATTTGTGTAAAGGTTTGTCTCAACAATGGCACAAGCCCATTTGTCTTGCTCAGCCTGCAGTGGTGACATTCTTTTTCTCAATACTCCTACTATTACTCTGATCCTTGCCATTTACAGCTATGATGCAGTTCCCACTCTGTGCCAGCCCCTGAATGGGGTGAGAGGGAGGCAGGGTGGTGAACAAGGCTTCTCAGACATAGCTCCTGCCTGCACTGAGCCGACATCCATGTGGGGGGGTGCAGAAGCAGTGAAAGAGTAGCCAGTCCCAGGAACCAGTGGGCTAGGACATGAGAGTAAGATTGCTTCTGGCCCACAGAGACTCCAACTGGGTGGTGCGAGGGGGAGTCTTCCCTGAGCAGATGTCAACATCGAGACCTGCTTAGAGATGGAAGGTGAGCGTTAGGGGGTCAGAGGATGTGCCTTTGGGAGTGGGGAGAGGTTAGTGAACACTCCTGGCAAAGCACTGGTCCAGAGCAAGGGCAGCAGAGCCAGAGAATGTACTGGAACTACAGGTTGGTAGAAGGGAATAGAGAGAGGGTCAGGAGGGGCTGTGAGGGGCACTGATACTGCAGAGGAACATGGGGTGCAGATTCCAAAGGGCTATGCCACCAGACTGAGGACCTCACCCTGTGTGCAGCTTCAGGGCCATGGACAGCCAACCAGCCAGAGGTTTTTCTTTTACTGGCGGATGAGTAATGTTGCTTTAAAATCTGTGAAATGCCCCACCACCAGCTGAACACCTGCTAACCAGGTGTACATGCATTATCATACCAAGTCATCACAGCAAGCCCGTCAGCAGGTATTGGTATCTCCTTTCACTCGTGAGGACACAGAGGGTCCGCAGCACTTTGTAATGTGTGTTAGCTCTTTACTCTGTCTTGTCAGTGACTGAGCCATCTCAGGCCCAGGTGGGGAGAGCTGTACAGGTCAGGGTGCAGGTGCTGCCCTGCACTGGCAATACCCAGCACTTATGGAGGGGATGCCAAATGCACTACCAGCTTCCAAGATTCCCTGGGGGAGGGAGGGCAGGGTGTGCATCCCTGCCTTGTGCTTGTTTAAGTTACTGCTCTAGTAGAGTTTTGTAGGTGGAGAGAGCTCTGCTGGGCACCAGGAAACCTACTTTTAGTCTAGGCTCAGCCACTGGCTCATAGGTCATTTCCTTCCAGCTTGTTTCCTCCATTATAGAAAGCACTGCTTCGAAAAAGAATGTCAAATTAAAGGGAAGAGTTTCAGTGGAATCTTCAGCTCTAATGCCAAAGGATTTCAGTGCAAGCAATTCTCACTCACTTTTAGCAGGTATGAATCATGTGGGGGGTCTTGGGGGCTGGATAGACTTTGGAAAGAGGTGAAGGGGAAAACGTGTGTGTAAAGATGCAAGGGAAAGATTTAGAGTTGTAGTGCTGTATAAGGGAGTTACAGCTCAATGAATGAATGAGTGAATGAAGGAACAAATGGATGAGTTGAGAGTCTTGACCTTCATCCTGGGCCCTGGAAAAGGAAACCCTGAGCTGGAAGGAAGTCCTTCGGCGGGAACCCTGGAGGCTCATCTCAGACCCTATGGGCTCCTAAAGGCTGCTCAGCCCCTGCCTGAGAAACTTCCCTGACACAGTGCCCTGCAGTGACCATATACTGATTGGACATCCACCTGATGTCTTCCACTCAGATGCACTGGGAATGGCAGAAGAAAATCCTTTGTCTCTCGTGAGCCTTCCATGATTCCACCCCTAGGCTAGGAAGCTGTCTTCTGAGCCCCCACGACCCCTCCCACAGCCCATCGCTGCCTGTCTCTCCTTCCCACTAGACGGCAACTCCTGAGGCCGGAGACTGTGTTCTTTCATTTCTGGTTCTCCAGGACAGTGGCGGATACAGAGCTTATGGATATGGTGATATCCAAGGCGTCCTGAGTGTTTCTCTCTTGCCAAGTAGGCCAGGGATGATGCTAAGACGTTATATAGAGTATTTATTTCATTTAATCATGGAAACACATCTATGAGATAGGTCCCATTATTTCTATCTTATAGATGAAGAAATGGAGGCTGAGTCAGAGAAGTTAAGGGATTTGCTGAAGGCCACACAGCAACAATGGGTCAGTATTACCTGTGGTCTATGCACTGGCAGCATCACCTGGGAGCTTGTTGGGAAAGTGGGTTCCCAGAATCAGAATCTGCATCTTAACAAAATCTCCAGGTGACCTGTGTGAATTTTAAATGTAAAATGCGCTGATTTGGTAAAATGAAAGACAAAAAATAATGTTTCCCGAATGAACAAATGACCTAAATTTGAATCCTGGCTTCACCACTTACTTGCTCAGTGGATGAGCAAGAGGACAATGCTAAGCCTCATTTTCCTTATCTGCAGTAAGGGAAGAAGGGAAGAATATACAAAGGAGGAGTCGTGAGTGTATGATGAAAGACGCCTGCAAAGTCCGCCCATTCCAGAGCGCAGTAGAAGTTAATATTATCCTTCGTGTTAGCTATTCCCCTCTCTGAAGCTGACTTGCTCTTAAAACATCGAAACTGTTGGACGAAAGGATCTCAGAGTCTAACTTTATAGCCTTGTAGATCCTGAGAACACAAGGGTGGAAATGCGATTAGGCTCCATAGGTTAGAAATATGTTACCCTGTGGTCATTAGTTTTCCCTCCCACAATCCCTGTTGTATCAAACTGCAGACAAAGCACTTTGCCTAGTCCCTTTCTTCCCAGCTACAGGGCCCTGAGGGAATTTCCCCTGGTTAACTCCTGCAGTGCACAGCTCTGACTCCCGCTCTCCCATTTTTCTGCCAAAGATTTCAGAAAGAAGTGCATGTTGATGTGCTGCCTGGTTCCTTGATTAGATGGCAGATTTGTAACTGGGGTGGATGAGACAATCAGGCAGTCTTTGATGAGACTTTTCTGATATGTAATTCCAGGTGGGTAAGATAAGTGGCGTTAGGCAGGCTGGCAACAAAGGTAGGGAGAAATCTCAGGTGACTGGAATTGAAGAACCGCCTGAGCTGAGTGTTGGTGCGAATGATGTGAATTTCAAAGAGCCCGGGATAAACATTCACTTTCAGATGGGCTAATTTATGCAGGAAGTCATTTGAGAAGCCAATTCTCTCATCCCAGAGAGTCTATAGAAGCAGCAAAAAACTGTTAAGCGCTGGGATGTAAACACTGGTAATTGGTAATTAAAGGGCACACCTATGAGGAAGGCCTATGCCGAATTACATTGATTGCTTGAACCATTCATTGATTCATTAAATAGTGTATGTGGTTTTTGAGCTCCCATTCCATCCAGGCACTATGCTGGGTGCTGGGGACCCAGAAATAATAGGGTTACAGTCAACCCACAAATGAAGGGGGTGAAGTGAGGCTTTCACGTAAATAATTAACATTGTTCTCTCCTTTCTCCCTGTATTCATTCTTTTGATTCCTGCTCTGGGTTGGACATGGGGCTGGCCTGGGGGATACAGGGGGAAAGAAGACAGACCAAATCCCAGTCCTCCCAGAGCTCCTGTTCTCACACCGCTCCACTTCATGCCTCAGACAGTAGGCACCTGTAGGCATGCAGAAGGCTCTCAAAAACGATCTATGAATGAGTGCATGAATAGAGACAGCCATTAAACAGAGCATTGCATGGCTGAAAAATTACCAGTTGTCCCCAGTGCTAAAGAGAAGCATGGTGCAGGGTGCCCTGAGGAAACCAAATGGGGTGAGGTGACTTAACCCTATCTGGGGACCCAGAGAAGTCTTCCCCCAAGTGACATTTAAAATGACATCCGAAGGTGAGCAACAGTTAGGTTTGGGGGATGCTGTCCCGGGAAGGTGAGGACAGCAACTGGGAAGACACTAAGGTAAGTAGCTGGGCACATTGGCGGTGCTAAGACACCTGCAGAGCGGCAGGTCCTGATGTAATGGGGGAAGTAAAATGAGATGAAGTCAGAGGGTAGATAGGAGCCAGATGATATCCAGGTAGATCATGTTTAGGATTTTGGAATCAATGCGGAGCTTCCTAACTAACTATATTCAGCCGGCACACAGTGGCCTTCAGAAGGTGTGGAGTTACTAGTATCAAGGAGGGCCTCTGCCTCCCAACAGTAGCTGCAGCATCAGCCAGGCAGAGCAGGACTAAGAGCCAGTTAAAGGACAACACAATGTCTTGCTCAGGAAATATAACAGAACAGAACAAAACAAAACAAAAAACAAAACTAAGGCATGACATTTGGAGTCAGAGGAACCCGTATTTGAATCTCAGAACTGCCGCTCATTGACTTTGTGTGTGACCCTGGACAAATCATTGAATGTCTCAGTCTCCCAGAGAAGGAGAGTTTAAATGATTCTGCATAGGAAAGGCTTTGTCTGGTGCTTACCACATAGTAGGTGCTTTGCTTTCTGTAGCTTTGCTCCAAATGAACCTAGAGATAGACCCATGACTAGGGTTAGATTGAGATCTCGGGATTTTTTGATGTCCTCCAAAAATTACATTTCTAAAATATTTCTTCAGTATTTACTTAATGTCAAGGGAGAGAGACTGATTTTTTTAATCAACAAAGAAAGTATTAGACCTACTTGGTATTGTGTTTAAAATGGGATTTTTCTGAACCCCCAAACTTCCTGGGTTTAACATTTTGATAATGGAATAAAAAATCATTTTGTCCTGGGTAAATAACATTGTCCTATAGGTTATTCAGCATCAGAATTTCAGGTGTCTTTTTGTCTGCTGACTTCAGGTGACTCATAGCTAGCTGTTCAGGGGCTGGTGGATGCTGGTGGGAGGTTTATAGCTGCAGGGACAGGCTTTTGCTTGCAGATCACAACAACATCCTATGGTACACATGGTCATCAGCCAAATCTGTATTTGTATCTTCTTACAAGGAGAGGATCCTTCAGGGAAGTAGGACAGCGATACTTATCTGTAGTGGCTGTCTGCTTTTCATCTTCTGGTAACAGAACCCCTTCTTCTGGATGGGAACCTATCCATGTGGCTCATGATATAAACCCTTTTAACCCATTGCTTGGCTGGGCTCACAATCTAGGCTTGCCAGTCAGAGCACCGCTTTCTCCCCAACCAAAATGATTGGCTCAGATGTAAACCAATCAGAGCATTAGCTCAGACTTTCTATGGACCTTTGGAAAAGCAATATTGTCTCCCCTCTAAGATTCCTAGTTGTAAAAACAGTATTAGCTGAGACGTACCAGAGCCCATCTTTGCCACCACTTAGAACAAGCCACACTGAGAGAGAAGCCAGGCAGAGCACGTGGACAACCACTATTGAAATCTTGATATAATTGAGCCGTCCTGACCTTAGCTGCTCTCCTGAATTTCCAGTTAAATGTGCCATAAATAAACCTTTTTTAATATATGTACATATAGCTATATTGAAAAATAATTGTCATACTATAATCTGAGCATATTTAAAGTGTACAATTTGATAAATGTTGACATTTGTGTGTACCCAGAAAACCATCACCACAATTACAGTAATAAACATCTGGGTGTCCTTTTTATACCCATGTTCATAGCAGCATTATGAATGGACAAATAAAATGTGATACACACACACAAGGGAATATTACCCAGGCTAAAAAAAGAAAGGAAATTATGACACATGCTACAACATAGATGAAGCTTGAAGACATTATGCTAAATGAAATAAGCTAGGTATGGCAGAACAACTACTATATGATTCCATTCATATGAGATACTCAATACAATGGTGGTTTCCTGGGGCAGAGGGGATGGACGAATAGAAATTATATTTTTAACAGGTATGGAGCTTTAGTGTTGCAAGATGAAAAGGGTTCTGGAGATGGATGGTGGTGATGGTAGCACAACAATGTGAATGTATTTAATGCCACTGAACTGTACACTTAACAATGTTTGACAGTATTACAGGCTGACCTGTATTCTTTCAACATTTATATGTTGAAGCCCTAACCCCCAAGATGACCCTGGTTAGAGAAAGGGAATGTAATTCAGGTTAAATGAGGTCATGACAGTGGGACCTTAATCTGATACAACTTGTGTACTGATACGAGGATGCGACATTGGAGCTCTCTGTGCTTGCACGGAGGAAGGCTGTATGAGGACACAGCCAGAAAGTAGCGAGGTAAGAGCGAGAACAGAGCTCTCACCAGAAACTCCCTGATGCTGACTCCTTGATCGTGAACACCACCAGCCTCCAGAACATGTTTGTTGTTTAAGCCCCCCAGTCTGTGGTGTTTTATTATGGAAACTAATGCAGGTGGTATATTTTATGTTTTGTGTAGTTGATCACAATTGAAAAGCCACAAACTAGTTTGACTTGGTTTTCTGTTGTGTACAACCCAAAGATTCCTCACTAAAATACCAACTGATTTCAATGTCATTTGCCAAGTTCAATAATCCTATGCGGTGTCTTGTGTTCATTGGTGCAGTATTTCCAAATATTTCCAGGGAGGTTTCACTACTTTCTGTATCCCAGGCTGCCACCACACTGGCTGGCTTCTCAATCTAGCTCTCCATTTCTTGAGGGGAGAAGTGACCCCAGACCCAGACCCAGTGGCTCTGTGAAAATCAGGGTGTTATTACTGTTATGCATGATTCCTGTTCCAAGAGAAGCCTTCCCAGGAAGCAGAACCTGAGGCAGCCTTGACAAAGGAGGGATTCTTCTCTCTGGAGCCTTCCTTTTCCATTTCCAGATGTTCATGTTCGGAAATCTTCTCTTATCTGCCGCTCTATTTGCCAACCCTCAGGAAGGGACAACACCAGAGGCTTTCTGCTAAAGGGATTTCACAGTCTCAGGACTAACACCCCCGCCTATTAGCTTGCAGGCATCCTCTCAAGACAAGTTGGGGCTTATTTGTAACTTATTTGAGAAAAGCATCACAGAGTGTATTTGTAGCCAGGGATCCTTGGGCGAGAAGGTAGAAGACAAAATAACTTATTAGTTCTCTTCCTTCCCATGATTCTCAACGACTTCACTGCACCTACTCATCAGAGCTTTTGTTCTAGAAGGGTTGCCCTGGAGCCTCTGACGCTGCTGACATTTGCACACCTGTCTGAGGCACTGGCAGAGACAAAAAAATAAGATTCCACTTACCGAGCATGTACTACTCTGTGCCAGACAGTTTCTAAGGTGTTGCACTTCGAGCCCTGGCCTGTTGCTTGGGTGTTGTCCCATGCACTCAAAGGTTGCCAGTTCGATTCCTGGTCAGGGCACATGCCCAATGATCCCTGGTAGGGGGCATGCAGGAGGCAGCAGATCAATGTTTGCTTTCACATCAATGTTTCTCTTTCTCTCCCTTCCCCTTTTCTCTCTCTTCCTCTCTCTCTAAAAATCAATTTTTTAAAAAGTATTGTGCTCAATTATATTATTTATGTCATATAGGAATACTGTCAAGTCAATCGGAACAACCCCATTTTAGAGATGAGGAAACAAAGGCTCCAAAAGTACAAACACTCACCTTGTCAGTTGGCAGGCAGAATTTGAACCCAGATTTCCAAAATATAGACTGCTTCCTCTAGAACATACTATCCCAATTCAGAATTCTAACCTCTATAACCTCTATGCAATAACTTTGATCTGGATATGCCTACACCTCAGTATTGCCTTTGTGAGTTTGGCTGGTCCATTCACTCCCTGCACATTGATGGTGGTGGTGATGTTCATGATGGGATATCAGCCATTTCCTGAGCTATTGGGTCAAAGATTAAGAATATTTGTATGCTGTGTGTGTGTGTGTGTGTGTGTGTGTGTGTGTTATGGACTGACCTATATTCCCCAAAATTTAAATGTTGGAGTCTGAACCCTCAATGTGCCTATATTTGAAGATAGGGCCTCTAGAGAGGTAGTTAATGCTAAATCAGGGTGGGGCCCTAATCCAATAAGACCGGTGTCCTTATAAGAAGGGAAGGGGCATCAGAGATTTGAGCATGCACACAGAGGAGGGATGATGTGAAGAGGCAGCATGAGGGTGGCCATCTGAAAGCCAAGGAGAGACATCCCTGGATAAACACACCCTCCAGGGACTTTGATCTTGAATTTCCAGCCTCCAG
This sequence comes from Myotis brandtii, assembly GCF_000412655.1. Lineage (NCBI taxonomy): Eukaryota > Metazoa > Chordata > Mammalia > Chiroptera > Vespertilionidae > Myotis > Myotis brandtii. The sequence goes on from NW_005361607.1 coordinate 2,387,920, forward strand.
AACTGTGAGAAAATAAACTTTTTTTTTAGTACATTGCTATGACTGTCCTGACAAACTAATGCAATATATAGTTTTGTTTTTTCCCCTCCGAATTGCTTCCCATAAATTTTGGGCCAATTCGCACTCTTCCAGCAGAGTCTTAGAGGTTCCATCTATCTTCCTGTAACTCCACAACTTGCTTACTATACAGCTTTTAAAATCATTGCCAAATGAAAAATGTTATTTTTAATTTGCATTATTTCCCTTCTACTGAAGGGGAAATGTTTTCATAGTTATAGTTGTATTGGTCGCTTATATTTCTTTAAAGTTTTTGCTCTCTTTTCATACATATTCAGAGACTTGGCTTTTTTTATTTATTTGTAGATCTTAATCTGTCAAGGTTATCTTGTATATCTTAAAAATAATATCAAAGATCTCATTCTTTTATCTTTCAAATATATTGTAGATATTTCCCAGGTCATTACTTACCTTTAGATTTAGTTTAAATTATATCTTATCAAATCTATTTCTTATTTTCTGGTTTCTCTTTTTGGGATTAGGCTTTCTAATGTTGTACCTGTCTCAACACTATAAAAATAGAGAAATATTCATATATATTTTTATCTAGTTATTTTGTTCTGAAATCTTTGTTTTTAATATGTTGTTATTGATTTCAGACAGAGGAAGAGAGAGGGATAGAGAGATAGAAGCATCAATGATGAGCCTGAAACCTGGGCATATGCACTGACCTGGAATCAAACCAATGACCTCCTGGTTCATGGGTCAATGCTCATTCACTGAGCCCTACCTGCTGGGTATGTTCTGGAATCTTTTTAAGTGTAACCTGTAAGGTAGTTATCAATCATTGATGAACTAGTTGCCCATACACCTTTATTTAATAATCCAGCCTTTATCCCAATTTTAAAATGCCCTCTTGACTATATGCTAAAATGTTTTGATATACCTTCATCTACGTTTGGCCTTTCAATTCTGTTCTATCGGTTCTATTTTATTTAAGTTACATGTGAGCTCTTGGTTTTTTCTCTTGTACTGTATGTGTTGGTTCCAAATGCTACATAAATAAGAAAAGGGGCCCTGGATTCCCTTACTTGTGAAAACTCCAGTGATTTTTTTTATTTGTTCTGTGTGTCTTTCCTAATGTGAGCCGATAAGGAGAGCACTCAGGGATCCCGTGATGTAGTCTAATGATGATAAGACTTTAACCTTCTTTGTACTCAGCATTTTAATTCTCTTGTATTTACTGAAATGCCATTAATCATTTTAATCACAATAAACTAATTTTATAGTAACGTGAATATCCTAAGAATTTAGATAGCACTTCCATTTTAGTTCTCCAATAATTAACTTTACCATTATTTTATAGTGTTATCAGTGCTGGGAATAGAACCTTGCAGATGAACTTTTCCTTTGGGGGCAGGGATATGGGAAGAGCAGAGTAACAGAATACAGATGTTTCTTATTTGGTCCTAGCACAGCTGTGGAAAGCACTTTCCATGTTAAGCTGATGCTGCTTACAGATGGAGAAATAAAAAAACCTGGATGCCTGCTTCCCGGGTGTGTCGCCAGTCTTCCCTCTTCCCTCATAAATCACTGGGCAACAAAAGCTTCTGATAGAACTTTGTAAATTGCTTAATGCAAATAAACAGGGAGGCAGCTGGGGGGAGACTTTAGAATGTGGGAGAGGAGAGTGGCCCCACAAGTCACAGAGAAATTGAATAAGGGAATGGCTGTTGACCTTGCTCCCAGTTGGGGGATGGAACAATAATTAGTGGTGAGTGTCTGGCACAGGATCAGGCATTTTGCACAAGCACGATCTAACTGCTAGTATGGCTTTAATATTTATTCTATTTTTTAAATCCTCACCCGAGGATATTTTTCCATTGATTTTTAGGGAGAGTGAGAGAGGGAAAGCCTGGGGTGAGCCTACAACCAAGATATGTGCCCTTGACCGGAATTAAACCTGGGACCCTTTGGTCCACAGGCCAACGCTCTATCCACTGAGCCACTGGCGAGGGTGGTATGGCTTTAATATTTATTGCATAGTGAACTCCGGCTAGTCTCTTCTTTGCTCTGAGCCTCAGTTTCCTCAATGATATATAGAAATGACCATACATCTCTTAGATGATGGAAGAAATAGAGCAAATATTTTAAACTGATCAGCAGAGTGGCTAAAACAGAGTAAATCTTTTTAAAAATCATATTTTCACCACTGAGATGATTATTATAATCTTATGGTCAGGGACCCATGGTAGAAGAGAAAAAGTGGGAGGATTAAGCCATAAAGATTAGGCATTGAGTCTCAACTCTGCCCTTTACTAGCTGTGTGACCTGGAAAAAAATTATACAATTTTTCTGGGATAGAGTCTCCTGATATATCAGATGGAGACAAGTAATCCCACACCAATCTTTGTCTCAGAGTTTCTGTGAGAATAAATTGCTAATGGATGGGAAAGAGCTTTGAAAACACCTCTAGGTATTATTTGCCTTTCAAATGTGAGATAATATTATCCCTTAGAAACCTCTTAGCAGATCCTGAAACTGTGGATGTGGCTAGCCCTGACTCTTAAACTGTCAGACAGAAGAATCCTCGTGGTCCCAGCAAAGAACAAGGAATAGCCGGGGGTGGGGGTGGTGGGGGGGGAGGTAACGTGAGTAAGATTTTAACTCATTTGGGAAGAACTTTCTAACAATTTAGGATGTGTGATGGAATTCATTTTGGAAAAATTTCCAAGTAGCCTGAGCTGCCTAGTGAGATTCTGAGCTCTCCATCATTGGCCATGCTCTAGTAGACAGAGGAGAGATGGCCATCTGTCAGGGGTGCCAGAGAATGGACGCTGGTGTTGGTGGGCAATTTATTTACTTAGCCAGCATTCCATATTTTTCCCCCAGAGCTCACCGCATGCCATATTCTAGGATTGACACCAAAGTTCAAAAAGATTTGATCCCAGAATTAGTTAGGATCCTTGGTTTTAAGTAACAGACAGCAGTAGCTCTAAGTTAAATAAATAAATTAAATAAATAAACAAACAAACAAACAAACAAGGACAGTAGAATGTAGATTGTGGAGCTGAGGAAAGATTAAACAACCAAGGGAGGAGACAAGGACTAAGGACAGGTCCCTGGATCTCAGAAGCAGGAACAATGGACCCTGCTGAAAGAATGATTTGGTTCACATGCTTTCAATATTCTGTCACAGCATGCCACTTCCCTAAAGATTCAAATTCCCTGGAGAAAGAATCTGACCTAATTTTGCTTGCCCATTAGAGGGAGAATGTGTGTGTGTGTGTGTGTGTGTGTGATGGAAATCTCTATCAGCCATTTCATCAGAACAACATGGAATGGGTTGATGGCACAGTTCTCTCTGGGAGAAGTGAGTGTTGTACCGAAATCATGGGGAGAAGATCCTGGGAAAGCAAAAAAAAAAAATGATATTGATTACATTCCGAACCCTCAGACGTCATAGCACAATGGGGGACAAATAAACATTGACTGTGCTGAGCTGCAGGAACACTTTAGAAGGCAGTAACTCACCCAGACTTGGGGCTTCAGGAGAGGGAAGGAGGAAGCTGAGTTGTATTTTCAGAGAAGAGGAGGTAGTTAGGTGAAGGTGTGGGTCAGGAGACAAGAGGTCCTAAGGCTCCTTCTGACTCTAAGATCCTATGATTCTGAGCATTGGGCCCTGTGCTTTGTGATGCCTTCCATGTTGTCTGCTTTTGCTATGTTTTCCCAGCTAGATCAGACACTCCCTAAAGGAGATTGTCCAGTATGTTTGATTGGTTTGATGCATAGAGAAACCCAAACGCCACTGCCAGGCTGAAGCGGGCCCAGGGGCTACTTGTTTGTCAACATGAATCTAATCCAACCTTGTCATTTAATACAAGAAGAAACTGAGGCCCAGAAAGGGTTTCAGGGTGAGTTTGTATCCTTTAGGATGCCCTTACCTATTAGTAACAGATGACCTGGTAAAAGTAGCTGAAAACATTGGGACTTTTAATGTCACATAACTAGAATTACAGAGTGGGCAGTTCTGAGGTCTCTTAGCTCAGCAGTGTAATAATTTCATCAGGCTGAGTTCACTTTTCCAATCCTCTTGCTTTCCCCCTCAAGATCACAAGAAGGCTGCCTTGCTTCAGACATCGTACCATTCCAGCATACAGAGGCAGGGAGGCAAAGGGATTTTCATCAGAATGGAAAGTCTTTCCTTGAAGCCCTTCTTTTGTCTTAGTGGTCAGAACTAGTTCATGGGCCGGCTGCTAAACCAGTCACCTGCAAAAATTAATAAGACTGCCATGCTTGGCTTTGACCACTCATGATTTACCCTCTAGAGCTGAGCTCACATTCCTTCAGCAAAGTGCCACCTGTCATCTACATAAGGTCAAATCCTGCTAATAAGGAAGGAAGTCATTAACATGGCTCTTGGGGTGGCACCTGCCCCTGTGATGAAGCCAGAAGCAGGGTCCAGCTCTCCTGACACCATGATGCCCCAACCAGGCTTCCCTCCAGAGCACCCAGAAGGAGGAGGTACCTATGAACTCATAACATTCACAGTTGATTGTGGAATTAATATTCATTGGGTTCTCAGAAACTTAGCAAAAATGGCAGAAGATATCCTAATAGTCTTCCTAAATGACTTCCATTTGTTCAATTTTTCATTTTTATTTATATTTTTAAATTTTTATTTGCTGATCAATTTAGAGAGAGAGGAAGTGAGAGAGAGAGAGAGAAACATCGGTTTGTTGTTCTACTTATTTATGCATTCATTGGTTGCTGCTTGTATGTGCCCTGACCCTGGATCAAACCCACAACCTTGGCATATAGGGAAAATACTGAGCTACCTGGCCAGGGTTGCCCAATTTTTAAATAAAAGCCCTGCCAATCAATTAAAAGAAAACACTTATTTTCCTTCGTAACATGCCCATCAGGTGTTGTGCTTTCCATTCATTTGATCAAATATAATTGATTTAATATAAACATCTATAATAATAAAAGGGTAATATGCTAATTAGACCAGATGTCCTTCTGGACATCATTCTGGATGTCTTTCCTGATGAAGCTGGGGCCAGAGGGAAGCCGGTGCCGGAAACCGGGGGAAGGAAGGCCTACTCTTGCACGAATTTTTGTGCACTGGGCCTCTAGTTAAATATAACATATTATATTACATATGATATATGTTATATTAAATATAATAAATATGTATCAATTTCATAAAAAATCTCACCACAATTCTGTGAGGTTAGTGCCACCATCCTTACTTTACAGATTATGAAGCTGAGAACCAGAAAGATTTAGTATTTTGCTCACAGTCACTCAGCTCACAATTAGTCTGCCCAGCATTCAGGCAGGTGCAGTTTACCAGAGAGCTCCCATTGTATTCAAATCCTTTCCAGATTTGGGGCACTCAGATATCCAGCACAGCCCACTCCTTTGAAGCTCATAGTGTAAAAAAGAATATATTTAGGTCGTTCATTTTATTTTTTGTTCCCCTAGAGTTTTCTCTGAAGTGTTATACTAAAAATATGTCATTCTATTAATGTCTTTTTTTTATTCCCTTTCCCAATCCTCCAAAGCTTTAAAAGATTTTACCTGTCAGGTGCAGAAATTGCCTTGATTTCTTAAAGTGACAAAAAATATGCATGGTTGTTTGATAAGGCATGCCACCAACCTCGGATAAAACCAGCAGGTATTCCGTCTCTGAGGCATCTCCTCAGAGGGGGCCCAGAGTGGGCTCCACAGGTTGGTACACATCTCTTGCTTTGGCTCAAAGACTGACTTTCTCGGTCATGACCCAGGGCCCTTAGGTCAGGAAATAGAAAGCACCCTGACCTGAACTCAGGGAGCCCTGGACACTGGCTGAGTGACCCCAGGCCAGTATCTTCACTCCTCTGATCCTCAATTAGCCCATTTGTAAATTAGGCACAATAATACCCACATCATAGGATTGTTACGCAGATGAGATGAGTTGGCTGCAAAGCACCAGTGCAATGCTTGGCAGATAACTAATGCACAGTGGTTAGTAGCTGTGGTTATTATCATTGGCCCAGGCTCCATGGCTACTCCCTATATGGTCTGAGTATCTTCGAAAGCTTCTGCTCAGACCAGGGATATTGGACGGAGGCAAAAGAGGAGAGGGGACTGGAATCCCTTACAAAGACCAACCAGAAAACCCAAGAAGGAAGAGAATTTGGCTTCAAGTGTTGGAAACATTTGAAGGGTAAGACTTAGTTTATGTGGCCCCCATGGAAAACCAGGACTAAGGAGTAAAAGCTGCAGGAAAACAGGTGTTAGGTGGGTATCAGGGAGAAAGTTCTCACAGTCAGATGGCTGGGGATGCATAGGGTTGTCTGAGGATGCAGTGAGCTCTGTCTCCCTGGAGATGTGCAAGCAAATATGGAATAACCACTTGTAATATTGTGTGTGTGTGTGTGTGTGTGTGTGTGTGTGTGTGTGTGCACTGTCTTAACACAGTTTATTTTTAATATTGTGGTAAAATATACATGACATAGATTTACCATCGTGACCATTCTTAAATGTATAGTTTAGTAATATGCAACCAATCTCCAAATCTCTTTCCATCTTGTAAAACTCTATACCCATTAAACATCAACTCCACATTCCCCATTTCCCCACCCCTGGCAACCACCATTCAACTTTCTGTTTATGTTAATTTGACTCCTCTTTAAGTACCTCACTCATATAAGTGGAATCATACTGCATTTATACTTTAGTGACTGGCTCATTTCACCTAATAATATCCTCAAGATTCATGCATATTGTAGCATGTGTCAGAATTTCCTTCCTTTTAAGGCTGAATAATATTCCATTTTGTGTATATACCACATTTTGCTTATCCATTCATCAATGGATACATGGATTGCTACCATCTTTTGACTATTATGAATAATGCTGCTATCAACATGGGAGCAAACAGAAATATCTTTATTCTCTGCTTTTCATTCTCTTGGGTATATACCTAGAAATGGAATTGCTGGATTATATAGTAATTCTGTTTTTAATTTTTTGAGGAACCACCATTTTATATTCCTACCAACCGTATTTTCTCTACATCCTGATCAATAGTTATTATTTTCTATTTGCTTTGTTGTTGGTAGTAGCTATCCTGAAGGGTGTACAGTGGTTGTCTTGATCCAGTTTTGAGGCATTGGCTAGAGCCTGCTCAGTTCCCCTTGAACAGCAAATTAAGTCCACAGCCTCAATTGCTTCCTTTATTGGACTCTCTCTGTCCACCTAACTTAGTCACTCCAGAGCCAGGTATAAGACAACTAGGGACTTATGCCCAGAGACTGCTGAAATGATCCTAAACCTGCTTGCCCTGCCTTGCCCTTTCCTTCCTGAGGAAACCACAATGAAGGCCCTTGCCCACAGTCCCCCACCCCTACTCTCTCTACCTTGTGACTGACCCCAGTGCTTTCCTTAAGTGGCCCTGTGATCTTCTCAGAGTATAACAAAAACCTTCACATTTTCAGTTCTCTCTCATTCCATCCACATTGTTCATGTGTTGGGAACACCACCTCATCAGAGGCTGCAAGTGTTAAGGGGCTAGATCAGTGTTTCTCAAACCTGGCTGTGTTGTAAACCACAGGTTCCCCATCCCTGACCCCAGGGCTGATTCAGTGGCCCAGAGAGACGGAGTCTGTGTGGAGTCTGTGTTTTAACCAGATCTCTGATTGCTTCTGACGAGGAGGCCCATGGCTGTACTTTCCTCTAAACCCAAGATTCTGTAATTATTAGAAGAAAATAGATCTAAAGGAACAAAAATAGCCATGTTCGTTAGATCTATATAGTTTACAAAGTGCTTTCCTAGTTTCCCCTTCAGTTCCCCCTCAGAGCAGCCTTAGGGAGTGCATAGTGCTATGTCACCTAATGGACAGGGCCATATGGAAGTGTCCTCCTAGGGTTGGAAGGCCAGTAAGTGACAAGGTAAGCCTGAACTCTGGTGAGTCTGTTTGTAAAGCCCTTTCTACCACAGAATAAGGAAACCAGCATTTAGGGAGCTATCAACATTCCAATCAGGAAAAGAGAACAAAGCTGCTAAAAACAGAACAAATATTCTGCATTTTAGCTCTTAGTCACTGGCTTGCTTGAATTTATTAACCACCTAGCTATTCCTTTTTGACATGGGGGAGAGCAGCTACAGTGGCTCGTGGATTTCAGGTGGGTCCAACCTTGAGGTTATTCCTAAGACATTGTGAGATCTTTGAACATGACAGCAACCATCTACCACCTGCCGGTGGGAGTGCTGACTTCTTCTTCATTCTGGTAAATCCAATCCATCAAAGGGAGCTGGAGCTTTGAATGAAGACCAACTGCTTCCATGGCAAATTATTCATTTATTCAGGCAGTGATTCAGCAGCAGGTAGCAAATGCTGACTGTCTCGCTTCAGGGAAGTAGGAATGAAGTCAGAAATGTAGTCCCAGCCTCAAGGGAAGGGACAGATGCAAATCCACACAAACTCTCCTACCAGAAGCAAATGCATGTGTGATGAACGCACGTGTAACTACTGTAAATCAGAAAATTAAGAATAATGTCAACCTTTCACTATTCATCTATAGGGTGTCCCCAAAAGTGTATGCACATATGTTGAAGAATTATAAAGGTAGTGTTTATTAAAATACACTTCATTTTAATAACTGGCTAATAACTAGGTGGTTAATACATTCAAGGGACTATATCCTCCAACTTATGAGTGCCAGAGCCCGGGCATGAGCCCCTGGAAGGTAAGTTCTGTGAAGCTAAGTGGCCAGCCTGGAATGGTGCCCGCAAAATGTTAGTGAGATGGAATCCAGGCAAGCCTCTAACGCCAAGGCCATGCAGTTTTTCATTGAACTCATAGGGCAAGACCTTAGGGGTCTCCTGTCTGGATTCAGCAAGCCCAACGCTGAGGCCTCGCCGTGAGTCATTGCTGCAATTCCAAGAAACTCGGCCATGGACATTCTTCCTGCCAAGGAAGTCTGGCACCAGGAACATCTTGGTTTGATGGAAAAGTCAGAGATGGAAGCATCTGAAGAACCTTTAGCACAGCCCCTGCTCTGGTGGTGGAAGGACCTTCTGCGCAGTTTTGATTTGCAAGTCCTGACAGGACCTAATTTCACTCCTTTCATTTGCATGATAAATGAAAACTTTAGAATGGGGTCCCTGGATGCCTGGGGGTGGGTGAGAGGCCACACCTCTGAGGAGCTCCACTGAGACACCCTCACGTGGTTCTTGCATGATGAAGCATTGGCTCAGAGCCAGCCGGTGCGTATTTGGTCTGCTATCTGGGAGACATTTGCCACTCACCTAAGGACCCTAAGGAAGGGCGTCAAGGAGCCCTTATCTGGACTAAAGAAGAGGCGATTGGTGTTCCCCAGGCAACAGCAGCATCAGAACACCACGGAGCTTATAGGATCCGGAGTCCACCTTCAGAAATGCCAGCTCAGCAGGTCATGGTGGAGCCCAGGGCTCGGGACTTCTACCAGCTATCCCTCCTGCTGCAGCAAATTAGGATGTGGGGGGATTAGGGCTGGGCGCTGGCTTCTGGATCAGTTTGAATCTGGGTCCAACCCCCTACCATGTGGTTTTGGAAAAGTCAGACAATGTCTGTGAGCCTCTGTTTCTTCATGGGAACTTCATAGACTATTGTGAGAACTAAATGATATAATGTTTCTTTAGTGTTCAGTAATTAATTGAAGGTTAGATCTTATTAAAAGGCTTATAAACAACTGAATTTTACTTTATTTTTCTAAGTGTATTTTTATTGATTGTATTGATTTTTTTAGAGAGTGGGAGAGAGAGAAAAATATTGATGTGAGAGAGAAACATCAACTTATCAGTTGCCTCCTGCATACACCTCAACCAGGGATTGAACCAACAACCTGGGTTCAACCTGGGTGCCCTGACCAGGAATCAAATTGGAGACCTTTCAATGCACGGGACGATGCCCAACCAACTGAGCCACACTGGCCAAGGCTAAACAGCTGAAGTTTAGAAAGATGATTGATTTTTTGGGAAGCTTCCAGTCATACACTAGATCAGGAGGCAGAAGCTTCTGAGCTTGAGGTCCTCTGCTGGCATTCTCAGATCCTAGGACACATTTCTTAGCCTCTCACGTCCTCAGCTTTCTTATGTGTACAATGGAAACCTTCCTAACAACCACCATCTGAGTGGTTGTGAGGAGGAAATGAAAAGCCTAGTGTGAAACACGCAGTTTAAGTTATAAAGCACTTTGCATATCTGCTATTATTCTTGTAATAGCAAGAAGGATCGGAATGGGTACCAAGTGTCCTCCGTCAGCGCCCTGATGGCCTATGTTCCTGAGCATTACAGACTCATTTTCAGCTGCAGCATCCATTTGGATTCAAACAATTATTGTGCAGCAGGCCCTCACTGCAGCTCCATGCAGAAGGTGTTAGCTGCAACCTCGTTTACATTATTAATTTGCTTAGTAAACCTTTTCCAGTCAAGTTTGGGTAGAGGTGAGCTGGGAAGCAGCCACAGCAGAGGGGCCTGCCTCCAGGAAAGGAAACTGCAAGGCAAACAGGCTGCAGGGGGCCCAGGAGGTAGGTGGCTCAGAAAAAGCAGAAAGTGACCAAGTTTGTGTCTTTTGCTTTCACCCCAGCTCAAAACAAACAAACAAAAACAAACAAAAGACAGGCTTTTTTCATTTAAATTTTTCTGTTGTAGCTTGTTTCATTGCTCTGGGTATATGTAAACTACCACCTGTATTAGTTTCCTAGGGCTGCCATAACCATGTGTCACTAAGTGAGTGGCCTAAAACAACAGAAATGTATTGTCTCAGTTCTGGAGGCCTGAAGTCTGAAATGCAGGGGTAGGCAGGGCCGTGACCCTCGGGAACCTATACCGGAGAGTCCTCCCTGGCCTCTCCCCAGCCGCTGGCCTTTGCCAGCAAGCCTGGCATTCCTCAGCTTGAGAATGCATCACTCCAGTCTCTGCCTCTGTCCTCAGATGGCCATCTCCCCCTGTGTGTCTCTGTCCTCGTATAAGGGCAGTCGCCATTGGATGAAGGCCCACCCTCCTCCTGTGTGACTTCCTTGGAACTTAATTACATGGGCAACAACGTCATGTCCAACTAAGTTTGAATTCTGAGGTACTGGGGGGTGAAGACTTCAATGTATTTTTTGTCAGGGGCGAGGGGGTACAATTCAACCCAGGATACCACCCAACATGCAGTTTTACTTCTTTATGGTCAGAACATAAGTTTCATGAGAGCAGGGATTCTGTCCACTGTTTCCCAGTGTCTAGATCAGAGTTTGGCATATAAGAGAACTCTGAAATGACTTCTTAGATGAAACAATGACTCACAGTCTGGGGCCAGGAGTAAACATAAGGCTTTGGGGGTTGGAAGATCTTAGCTTCCTATCTCGGCCCCAGTACTCTCTTCCTGTGCTGGTTTCTGAACCTCTGCAGTTCTGCTCAGTTATTTGTACAGCAGACACAGCAGCATCTGCAGCCTTTTCATTCTGATTGACCTGCTCTTAGGCCACAGCTGTATCTGGCTCCACATGCATGGTTTATACCGTGTGACACCAATTCTCTAGCATCCAGTTTCACCTCTTTTTATCTCTTTGACCTTGAACAAAAGGTTTCTTCTCTCTGGAGAGTTTTTGTCTTAGGGTCTGTAGAATGGGGTTGAATAGCAAGGCCATTCTTGGATTGTTAGGAGATTGATCTAGGACAATGTATGTGAAAGCATTTTGGTAACTCACTAGAAGATGTAGGATTCTTATTATCAATTTAAAGGTCCTATTATCAATTTAAAGGTCCTATTACTATTATTCAACATTTAGGTCACCTCTTTATCAGGTTCAAAGAACTTCATTTTCATTGATGTTAGTGATTCCTTTTCACAGCTTATTTGACTAAAGCCCAGAGAGGTTAAGAAATTTGCATAAGATCACAGAGCCATTTGCAAGGCCAATGCCTAAAACCTCCCAGCTCCTCTGCCTCCTTCACCCAGCCCCCAGTTCTCTGCCAGCCCTGTGCTGGAAACCCTGTAATGAGGCCTGAAGTTTCATCCATTTTTGTAACCTCTAATTAGTGCATTTCACCACCTCCTCCTCTTCTTCCCTGTAAGGTGTCTTTTTATGGATGGGGAAACTGAGATTGGATCAAGCAGCCAGAAAACTAGAACAGCAGGCCCTGCCTACCAGACATGAAGACTAGGACAGTGTGATTGGGTTTCCAAGTACCATATGTGCATCCCTAATCTCTGTCAACTGTGGGTTCATCTGAGCCCAGTCCCTGAGCCAAGAGGACTCAGGGGACAGTACTCTCCAGGGAGAACCCCAACAGTAGCAGGGGCTGGGGCTGCAGTCTAGATACCCGTCTAGACTATCTGTCTACCCCACTGTAGCCTCTTCTAATCCCTTCCTACCTTGATTACCCAGGAAACAGACCTGGAAAGGTACCAAAAGTCCTGAAAATCTCATGGTTTCTGAAGTCAAATGAACCTGAATTTGAATTATGGTCAGTTTGTAGCTGCGTGATCTAAGAAAATGCTTAATCTCTTTGTAGTTATTTTCCTCATGTATAACATGGAGATTAAAAGGGGATACAGATTAAATGAGATAATGTATGAATAGCACTTAGTTGTTGGTACAAAGTAGGAATTCAACCAATGCTTGCGACTTAGCTTTCAGGAGTTCGCTTGAACCAGGGCCTGCCCTAATCCACATTGGGAGGAACCCAGTCTCGTACCCCCTATGTACCACCTACACATCCTCTAAACATGTCCTCTCTGTCTGGTGCCCCAGATACTGGCTGAGGACCTGGGGAAAGGCTCCTACCTGATAATGAGTGTGACTCTCTCCCTGAGGACCTCTGCATCTGGGTCCTCCTCATTCTGAGTATCAGAATCCGATGAGTCAAACCCAAGTTTAGAGAGATCCCTAGGACCTTGCAATATGGGCTTCTGACATCTCTAGTTACCATCCTCCGGAATCACTCTTCTCTTTCTTTCTGGCCATCATTGAACATCCAGGCTGCCTCACAGTACAAGCCAGGTTCTGGGGGATCATCTCCCCTCCCCACACCAATAGTCAAGGAGAATGTCTATTCCTCATTTGATCATCCCACTAATGCTTCACTTATTAATTCAACAAACTTTTGTAGAACATACTACATGTAAAGACCTGTATTAGGTACTAGGGGAAGCAAAATGAACAAAGCTGTAGCTAGAAAACTGTGGGAGGAGAGAAATTATTGTCAGCGGTGGGGGTGGGACAGACAGGCAGAATGACTGGGTTGAGCCCATCTACTCCCTGAGGCCTTGGCTCCTCCCTGCAGCATCTCCAGCCCCCTGGCTGCTCTGACACAGGGAGGTTCAGCAGCCCAAGAAATGGTTGTTGGGCTCCTTCATTGTGACAGGGGCTTAAACCACAATGAATATTTATAGGACATGGCTAAGAGATTATCCTAATGTGTGTTTCAAGTCCATTGATGTTCAAACTCAGAGACAGACTCTGTTTGTTCAAGAGCAATAACATGCATTCACAGTGTTACAGAGCCAGCTGCTGGGGGAGGTGGGGTTCTGGGGATTGCTGCCTCTTTAGGTTTTATTCAGGTCTGAAAATATTTGAGGATTCTGACTCAGGCTCAATGTGCATTCACTAATAATAATTATAATAAACATGATGGTGTAAACATTCCCATTGAGTGCTTACTATATTCCAGGCACTAAGTATTTATGCAGATTGACTCCTATGAGAGAGGTAGGTTAGGCCCTTATCCCCTTGTTAAAGATGGGGAAGTGAGGCACAGAGGATCTACTCCCTTCATCTCTGTTTCAATGGACAACCATGTCCACCACCTGCATTTCCAAGCTGGACTCGGAAATTATTCCAGGCTCCTCCCTCTCCCTTTCTTCACTGGCCGCAGACAATCAGACCTGCTAATAGAGCCCAACTGTGTCACCTCCTCTCCATCCCTACAGTAATGACTTCATTGTCTGTTTCCTAGATTATTATAACAAAACAATCTTCTTACCTCCTGTTTCAGCACCTCCAATCCTTCTTCCATTGTGCCTCAGAAATGAAACATAAATCTGAATGCTTAAGTTCCCTATATAGAAAACTTTAGAGCTCCCCATTAATTGCTCATTAACCACGAAGGCCCACCTGTGACTTGTCTAGTCCCTTACTCTCCAGCCTCATCACTCACCAGGGTGCTTCTTAAGAGTGACTTTCTCATAATGACCTGTTTGAAGTGTCCTGCATACAAAACTCTGGTTCACACTGTTCCCTCTACCTGGAATGTTATCCCCTCCCATCTGAAATTCCCTCATTGTCCAGTACTTTTTTCAGCGATCCTATCTTCCAGGAACTACAACCAGACTTCTCCAAAGGGGGCTAGAGACCCACCCCTTATACTCTAAGACAGTGGTTCTCAAACTTCTGGCCCTTTAAATACAGTTCCTCATGTTGTGACCCAACCATAAAATTATTTTCGTTGCTACTTCATAACTGTAATATTGCTACTGCTATGAATCGTCATGTAAATATCTGATATGCAGGATGGTCTTAGGCGACCCCTGTGAAAGGGTGGTTCGACCGCCAAAGTGGTCGCGACCCACAGGTTGAGAACCGCTGCTCTAAGGGCATCAGCATTCCCTCTACCACCACACATGGTGTGCTGGATTGTAATTATTTTTCTCTCTTTTTTCCCTCACCCGAGGATAGGTTTTTATTGAAGAGAGAGAGAGAGAGAGAGAGAGAGAGAGAGAGA
>NW_005361607.1:2402715-2416285 GCF_000412655.1 Myotis brandtii
AAGGAAGGAAGGAAGGAAGGAAGGAAGAAGAAAGAAAAGGAAGGAAAGATTGAGAGAGAAACATCAATCAGTTGACTCCCATGTGTGCCCCAATCTGGGATGGAATCCTCAACTTAGGTATGTTCCCTGACCAAGAATCAAACCTGCAACCTTTTGATGTATGGGATGAGGCTCCAACCAACCTAGCCACCCAGCCAGGGCTGATTATTTCTCTTTTAGCTTGTACTGCTGGACGCCCAGCTCATTCAAAGCAGGCATCCTTTCTTGTTCATTTCTGTATATCCTGTTATTAGCAAGGTGCATACTACTGAGTGGGTGCTGAGTGCATTTTCATTGACCTCAATTAGATTTGTTAAGTTAACCTTACTCTGGGGTTTTTAGAGTGAAAACTTATCTGTGGCAGGTACTTCAGCTGGGTCAGAAGAAGCTAAGCTAATTTTGGAACGTCCCAATTGTGACACTGACCTCATCTGAGTCCCCCGACTGTGGCAGTGTCCATTGTGAAGCTGAAATATAACAGCGCTGTCTTGCCTACTCAGAGCTGCTGGAGGAATGCAGTGAGAGTGGGGGGCGGGAGGGCAAGGAGAAGCTTTCCTCACTGGGAGGGAAGCGAGTGCTCACAACTATGCTGTGTCTCTCCTGTGTACTCTTTGCTTGAAGGTGTAACATACAGGTTGGGGCAAAAGGAGGTTTCCAGTTGTTCATATGGAAAATAATACAATAATTAATAAATAATAATACAAGGATAAACTAGGTTTCCCGTACTCACAACTGTAAACCTCCTTTTGCCTACCCTGTATTTTCTCTGTTCGCGGAAGTCATTTATTGCTATTCCAAATCCTACCTTTGTATAAGACCTGGACATTTGGCCCCCTGGTTAGTAATTAGGAGTGCCTGTTTCAAGTCTCAGGGAAAGAAGTTCCTTGCAATCACTTATCTGCCACGTTCTGCCTATAAATTAATCCATCAAGGAAGATAGTGTTTCCTCCCAAGTCTTAAGGGATTCACACCACTTATGCAAACTCCTGGAGACTGCAGTCTGAGTTCAGATGACCTAATGAGTTCAGGAGCAGAGCTCTTTAAGTGGCAGGCCTGCATTTGCATATAGAATGATGTTGGCTCAGCCAGCCCTAGGATCTCAGGTCCATTGTTCCCTCAAGTGGCCTCTGTGTCCTCACACTAAGAGAGGGAAGCTCCAGTGGTATACTAAGTTGCCTGAACTCTGTTTGCTAATTCTCCATTTTCATTTTGTGGAAGATTCCAGTGAATATGAGTAGGTTAGACCCGACTCAGCCTCCTTGAAATACGTTTAACCATTCATTCATTTATTCATCCATCATCATTACTATCATGCACCTGCTCTGTGCCACCGAACCAGCAGTCACAGGAGAGCAGAACTCTATCAAGGGAGGGGCTGGCATCCCGGCTTTACCCAGGCAATGCTTATAGGCATCTAGTGTGTGAGGTGAGGATGAGATGGTAGGAAAAACCATCCATATTTACTGAGAGGTGGAGATCAGGAATGGCAAATAGATTGCACACCTTCTGGACTTATTTCCACAGTGCTCCTGGGAGGTAATGTTAGTGGCATGCAGGTTAAGACCCATTTGCTCTTGCTAGTACAGATGGAAGGAGTGTGATGCGGTGGAAACTCATGGTCTTAGAGTAATCATATCTAACCCTACCAC
Source organism: Myotis brandtii (assembly GCF_000412655.1). Classification (NCBI taxonomy): domain Eukaryota; kingdom Metazoa; phylum Chordata; class Mammalia; order Chiroptera; family Vespertilionidae; genus Myotis; species Myotis brandtii. The sequence continues at coordinate 2,404,404 of NW_005361607.1, forward strand.
TTTATGTGACTTTGAGCAAGACATTTAACCCCTTGGAACTGCAAAGGGATAAAAATGGCACCTCACATGGTTGTTCCTAAAGGCTTCTATGAACTAATATTTGCAAAGTACCTAGCACAGTGCTTGGTAGCGAGTACATGCTTCAGAAACGTTACTCACTTTCTCCATAATGTTACTCTTCATAAACGTTACTCACTCATCACTCTGGGATGCCAACGTTACTCTATACCACGATTTTAGCTCCTTTGAGGCATATGAAGAAGACTAAGACAGGATACCAAATTATGAGCTTTCAAACAATATTTGAGTTAACAACAAAGGAGAGTCTGTATTAAACACCATGAAAGAAATGCCTTCAGGAGTTCCAAAGAAAACATGGGAGCAGGAGGAGTAAAGATAAAGCCGTGGAGAGGAGCTAGAACAAATACAATACAGATGAGACACAAGGACAGATGCGTAGATGCATGATGGGCGAATGGATGGTTGGACACATAAAATGTTAGATGATAGACAAATAGATAGTTCAATGCAGGCAGATAGACAGACTTGCATTTGAAGGATCTTTGTTATTATTAGGTGAATGAGAGAGATAGGTGGATTAATGGTTTGTCAAAGGCCTAAAGGCATAGATACTCAATGGAGAGAAGTAGTAAGTTTCTATAGAAGGTATACAGATGTAGTAAGACAGATCTAGTTGAAACAGTAACTTAGCCGCAGAGGGTATAGAATCAAAGGACTCTGTGCCTGAGCTGTCAACCAGCCCAATTCCTGGTCCGTGTAAGAGTCCTATTTATAATGTTCTAGCAACTAATGTTTAAGCCTCTGTGAGGACTAGGAGCTTACTCTTCCCATCTATCACTGTGGATGGCATGTAGTACCATTTATGAACAATCTGTGCAGTACTACGCTTTTTCTATACATTATCTCAAATCCCCTCAAGTGCGCTTGAGGAAAATATCATTCTCATTTTATAGAACAAACCTGCCATGCACACATCTTACAGCTAATTAAGGGACCTAGAATCTGCACCAGGTCTTTAGGACTCCAAAGCCTACTGTCTCTTTTCATAGAAGAGACAACTCTTTAGGTGTTGGGCTTGTGCAGCCTGAGAACTTGCCCCTCAGAAGCTTTTCCTAGCGCTAGGCTTAAAGAATAGCCCTGCCCCCTTCCTCATTCCTGCAGAACTCTCATTGATCTCCCCCACCCCCACCGCCCTGTGTATGGTACTTACAACCATCCATTTTAAATCTCGTTTCTGTTTAAATTCTGTTTCATAAATTCTTCCTTTGTTCTTTCTTTAAATTAGAAAGAATTACCAAAAGCTAATAGAAATTTTAAAGACTTGCTCTTGCTTTCATTCATGCTGACCTGAAAAAGGTCTATTATCTGTCTCGTTGCACAATCTAATGTCTTCCCTCCAAAAGATGTATTAGTGCCTTTAGCTATTCAAGGGATTCAACTGACTGGGCATGGTTGGATCATTGTAACTTGATTTATCAGACTCTTAAAGGTAGGCCTACCTGGGGAATGACCAGGGAACCTCTCTGAGAGCCATGCCTCTTGACCTTCAGGACTGAGAAGGCAGCAGATGATGTCATCACATTTTTGAGCAAGGCTCCAAGAGCAAAATGCCCTTGACGTGGAGGGATTCGAGAGGATTGCCAGCCCATTCTTCATAAAGTTCTTCATAGACCTTTGTTGTCAAGCCTCGAGTTAACCAACAAATTTAGAAATTTTTATCACAAACTGTCTACATTTTAGACATTGTGGAAGACATAAAATGCCTAGCTAAGGACCATTTCTTGCACTAAAGAAACAGTTGCAGGAAAAGCACACAAAACAGGCTATTTAACACCTTTATCTTCTTGGTGGTGACCACTGCTATGATAATGATCTGAGCAAAGTGATGTAGGAGCACAGCCAAAGCAGGAATGTTCTCCACAGTATCCACACTATTAAGAATTGTAACCTCTATTTAAAAACCTTCAGTCACAGGGCCCTCAGTACTCTACTCTGGTGTTTTTTAAGGGACAATATAAAATACTGGTTTAATCTAATGAACACAATAAACTAAAGAATGAAATAGAACCAGAGGCATGGAAACATGGAACAGACAGGAATCTCAGAGGAAAAGGGGGTTGGAGGGCAGGAAGAGATTAACCAAAGAGCTTATATACATACATGGATAACCCATGGACACAGAAAGTAGGGTGGTAAAGGCCTAGGGCAGGGCAGGAACTGGGTAGGGAGTGGCAAAGGAGAAAGAATAGGGGGACATCTGTAATATTCTCAATAATAAAGATTTTTAAAAATTAAGTGCTAGTACTATTTAAAAAAAAAAAAGAAAAAGGTATAGGTTCTGGAGCCACAGCATTTTGGTACATTATTTAAGCTCCCAGTAATGAAATGGGGAAATAATAGTACACATCTGAATGGGCTATTACAAGAATTAAATAAATTCATGCACATAAGGTACTTAAAATAGAGGCTAGCACGTCATAAGCATGCATGTTAATGTGAGCCACTGCTGCTTTGAAGAAGAAATGCTAGAAAACCTCCATATACTGAGTCTCAGACTGCCGTGGTCTAATATCCACCCAATAGACCCAGTGCCATCCCCTCTGGGGCAAAGCCTGAACAGGCTCAACCACTGCAGGGGAACATTCAGAGCTGGTTGGCTAAGCTGCAAAGGAAGGAAGGTTCTGTGCTATTCTTTTCAGAAGAAAAAGTTGCTATTGACCCCTCATCTAAAGTAGTGATTGTGTGGACTACCCTAGTGAAAAACTGGGAGACTCAAAGATGGGGTTTGCTTGTAATTTACTTGGAAGTGATTAGATTTCACAACTAAAAGATTAGATTCTTATTGAGCAAATTCCATAAGCAGAAACCTCTGTTGTTGGTACAGTAGGAATTGGAAAGATGCGTAAAAAATGGTTCCTTGGTGTGAGGCTTAGAACTTGAACTCTGATACGTGATTTAAATTTAAATCTCAGCTCTGCCACTTTCTAGATGTGTGTGACCTTGAGAAAATAACTTAAATTCACTGAGCTTAAAATGCCTCATCTATAAAATGAGGTGATCATAATAATAGCTGTCACAGTGTATGGCTGTGGGAAATAAACGACAAGATATTTTTAAGTTACTTCCCCAGAACCTAGAATATCATAAATACCAAGTTAACAGAGGGTAATTATTAATGTCTTACAAACTCACAGTCTGATGGGGAGGAAGAGATAAGACAGATGGATGCATAAATGACCATGATTATAACTAGGTTGTACACATATAAACACAGGTAGAAGACAATGGGAGAGAAAGGAAAACAGGAAGAATTATCCTTGAGGAGAGAATGTTGCATTACATGGTTGCAGACAGATGGATAAAAAGCTTTTTCTAGAATTCATTTCTTCATTCATTCAATAGGCTCATATAGTGATAACAACATCCTTGTACGTCAGCCACTGTGCTGGAAGATAGGGATTGATCTGCTTGTTGGGGAGGCAGAATTCCCAAAAGCAAAAATAGCAGTGGGGCAAGAGAGTAAACAAAATCTCCAAGAAAGAGTGAGAATGCCATCATGGGAGAGAAGTAGGGTGGGTGGAGATAGCAGAAGACTGACATAGCAAAAAGACTGTGAGGCCAGACTAAAGAATTGGGACTTCATTCTTATGCCAATAGTTCTCAACTAGGTGATTTCCCCCCATGGACATTTGGCAATGTGGGGAGATATTTTTGGTTGTCACGACTGGAGGGGTGCTACTGGCCTCTAGTGAGCAGAGGCCAAGGATGCTGCTAAACACCCCGAAATGAACAGACAGCCTCCCCACCCCCAACACACACACAAAGTATTATCTATTCTAAAATGTTAATGATGCTGAGTTCTATGCAGTGGGGAGATGGAGCAGGTTTAGGAATGGTAGTGAGATCAGTGATTAATCTAATTCTCCTAAAGATGTAGGATTCTGGGAGGTGTTGGAGTCAGGGAGACCAGGTGTGGGAGATATGAGATGATTTGGAAAGAGGAACTGATGAGACACTGAGGGGAGATGGCTAACGTGAGAGACATTGCCAGGGACAGCTAGCTAACTAACGACGTCACAGGATCAACTAAAACGATATAAGGAAACACTAAGCAAGTGATAGGAACTCACTAAATATCACTATAGTTATATTTCCTTCCAGATATTTTAAGATAAGCTTACAATTTTGGATAATGTTTGATTTACGGAAATGTACAGATAGTACAGAGGATTCCCATACACCCTTCACTCGGTTTCCCCTAATGTGAACATCTGACATGACCACGGTGCATTTGTCATAACAAAGCTATAGACTTCATTTAGATTTCACCAGGTTTCCCACTCATGGCCTTTTCCTGTTTCAGGATCCAACCCAGGACACCACATTGCACTTAGCTTCCATGTGTTTTCTATGTGCCTATTTGTTTGTTGAAAAATAAATGCATTCACAATTGTTGAATTCAGCTTCTCTCCAGAGCTCTTCCTAGCAGACCCAGATGAAGCGAGATCTCCTGCTTTGGTAACATCAGCTGTGGGCTCTGCTCAAAGTTCTCAGTAGCAACTGTCTTGGCAAGAAATAAAATCTGCAACTGACTCTTTCTTCTGTAAATGGAATGACTAAATTAAGCCAAGCTGTAGCTTTAAAAGATTTCCTTTTAGAAGAATTAAATATCTCAATTTAGTAGTATGAGATTTGAATGAAAAGCTCCAAATTTCAGATTTTCTTTAAAAATGAATTAAAAACAATTAACAGGGTTATAGAAACAGATTGTTGAGCCAGTTCAAACAATACTCAGGACCCAGTATGTGTGTCTAATGTGTGTGAGAGGATTCTCCAATTCAATTACTTTTGTCCCTTCTGTCCTTGCCTTTCATTGTGGTCAGCGCTCCTAGAGTAGCACAGAGGAGCCAGGTGTAGATAACTGGTGGCCTCTGGTCTAGGCCTTGACTGATTTCCCTTCTCCTTGCCTCTCTTGTCATTAATCCCTCGGTCTCAATTCTGGTTCTTCAATTTCCTTAGCTTAATACTCCAAATCCTGATGCCCACCTCAGTTCCCTTTACTTGTCTTGATTACTTTTCTTTTTATATAAAAACTAGAGGCCCAGTGCACAAAAATTTGTGCACTCAGGGGGGTGGGGAGGGGGGTCCCCCAGCCCGGCCTGTGCCCTCTCCCAGTCTGGGACCCCTCAGGAGATAACGACCTGCTGGCTTAGGCCTGCTCCCGGGTGGCAGAGGGCAGGCCCAATCCCTAAGTGCAGCCCCTGGTCAGGCTCAGAGCAGGGCCGATTGGGGAGTTGGGGCGCCGCCCCGTCATGCACAGAGCAGGGCGGATCGGGAGGTTGCAATGCCACCCTCAGTCACGCTCAGGGTAGGGCCGATTGGGGGGTTGGGGCACCGCCCCCTGTCACACTCAAGGCAGGGTCGATGGGGAGGTTGCGGCGCCACCCCCTGTCACGCACAGAGCAGGGCCAATCAGGGGGTTGGGCACTGCCCCCTGTCATGCACAGAGCAGGGCGGATCGGGAGGTTGCGATGCCACCCTCACTCACACTCAGGGTAGGGCCGATTGGGAGGTTGGGGCACCGCCCTCTGTCACACTCAAGGCAGGGTCGATGGGGAGGTTGCGGCGCCACCCCTTGTCACGCACAGAGCAGGGCTGATCAGGGGGTTGGGGTGCCTTCCCCTGTCACGAACAGAGCAGGGCGGATAGGGAGGTTGTGGCCCCGCCCCCTGTCACACACAGAGACGCAGGACGATCAGGTTGTTTGGGCGCTGCCCCCTGTCACGCTGATCCCGGTGCCGGGAGCCTTGCTGCTCCGCTGATCCCGGTGCCAGGAGGCATATTACCCTTTTACTATATAGAATAGAGGCCTGGTGCATGGGTAGGGGCCGGCTGGTTTGCCCTGAAGGGTGTCCTGGATCAGGGTGGGGGTCCCCACTGGGGTGCCTGACCAGTCTGGGTGAGGGGCTGAGGGCTGTTTTCCGGCTGGCGAGTAACTGAAGCTCCCAACCGCTCCTTGTTTTCTTTTTTTTTTTTTATTCTGGGCCAGCTTTAGCTCTGAGGCCTCTCAGCTGAAAACATCGATACAATGTTGTGGTCCGGCTGGCTTTCAGTCCGGCTGGTTTCTGGGGTTTTGTTTAGCTTCTTATTTGCAACATAGTACATAGTTGCTTAGAGTTGCAGCTGAGAGGCTGGCAAGTTAGGTGGGGAACGTTAGAGTCCGCAGTCACTGAAGCAAGCAAGCCTCCCTGTTTGCTTCAGTGCATGGCTGCTGGCCGCCATCTTGGCTGACAGTTAATTTGCATAAGGATATGCTGATTAGCCAATGGGAAGGGTAGCGGTCGTACGCTAATTAGCATGTTTCTCTTTTATTAGTGTAGATATTATATTAATACTCATTTGCTGGAGAAAATTAGAACCTATAGATAAGCATAAAGGAGAAAATTGAAATTACTTGTACTTCTATCACTATTAACATTTTTACATTCTGTTTTCTAAAATACACATAAATACACATATATATTCTCCCTAAATAGACTCTCATAGTGATAATAACAAAATGCTATGTAGCATTTGTGCATGTATCAAGTTAGTTAGTCCTCACCATGTGCCATGAAGGGGCACTGTTATTATGTTCATTTTATAGATGATGACACAGAGGCTGGGAGAGTGAATGCCTTGCCTAACATCGCATAGCTGGGAAATGGAGGATCTAGGATGGGAAGAATAAGGCTCCAGAGCCTGTGATATTAACCATGATGCTATATCCCACAAAGCACTCTCTCATTGCCTACTTCTATTTAAAATATCTGATTGACATCTCTCTCTGTCAAAACATACATTCTCCTTTTATATATTCTTCATATGTCCAATCTTGTGCAAGGTGGTTCAATAAATACCCTTCACCATAGTCATAGGACTCATCTTGAATTATTCACTCAGTATTTTCTTGTTTTCATGACTCCTTTTGTCATCTTTGCTTCTGCTTCTCAGTCTTCTTCTTTTCTCCCTATACCTGCTCCTAACTTTTACACACACACACACACACACACACACACACACACACCCTGGTCCATTCCTTTGTTGGAAAATCCATAGTACTCCTAGCTACATATCTCCTCTGATAGTTGCACTCATTCCATTAGTGGAGAATGATAACTTGATTATGAAGGTTTCACTGTGGAGTCTTCATCTAGGTTCATACAAATATTCATGCAACAAATATTTATTGGACATTCATTCTTTTTTAATATTTGTAATTGGTTTTTAGAGAGAGAGGGAAAGGGAGAGAGGTAGACAGAAACATTGATTGGCTGCCTCCTGCATGCCCCCCACTGTGAATCAAGCCCACAACCCAGGCATGTGACCGGATTAGGAATCAAACCCATGACTTCTTGTTTCATGGATGGACGCTCAACCACTGGGCTGGACATTCATTCTTTACAAAGTGTTCTAGGGACACCAAAGTATAGCTCTCCTCTAGAAGTTCTAGCAAATGACAGACAAGGAGAACCAACTGGAATGTAAACTACTAGTAAAACAAAGGTAATAATAACATGAGGTGGGAGCCAAGAGGAGGCAGCTGTGAATTGTGATCAGAAGGCTTGGTGCAGGTTTCCACAGGCAGTGACCAAATGACTGATTATCATGTACTTGTCCTGTCTTCATTGGGTGTCACATATGATGGTCTGACAGGCTGGATCACCCAGGAGTCAGGAGCCCAACATTTGAAGGGGAACAGCAGCAGGGTAACCAACCTCACTGATTTGCCCAGGACTGAGGGGAGTACCCAGGACATGGGGCTTTCAATACTAAAACCAGGAAAGCCTCAGGAAAACAGAGACAAGTTGGTCACACTAAATAGCACTGAACAATACAGACACAGTGTATTGCCCTTGGGAGCTCACATCCTAGAGAAGAGAGACACATTGTAAACTAGTTAAGAATGTGATGTCAGGTGGATGAGTGAATGCAGAAAAGGCAGAGTAAAAGGGTAGAGAGGGACTGGAATGCGAGGCTTCGGGGCGGGGGGGTGATCTACAATTTGAGCAGTTGGGGAAGGCCTTCAAACAGTTGTCATTTAAGCAGAGAGACGAACATAGGGAGAGAGAAAGTCATGAGGAAGCCCAGGAGAAAAACGCTCCAGGTGAGTGCAGTTCAGTGTGGGAGTGGGAAGGATTAGGGATGGGATCAGAGAGGAGGCCAGGAGTCAGATCCCACAGACATTGTGGGTTGTTGGTAGGCCCTTGGGTTTCATTCCAGGAGAGAGAGAATGTTGGAAGCTTTGAGGAAAGAAGTGGTGTCATCTGATATATGCTTTCCAAGGACCACTCTGGCTGCTACATGGGAACAGGGTGTAGGTAGGACAGGGTGGAAGTTGGAAGACTAATTAGGAGGCTATGCAGTAATCCGGAGGACAACATATGCATCAGAAAGTACAGAGGCCTCAGACAGACCCAGGCTTACCATCCACCCTATCATCACTAGTGCAAATGACTTCATTTCTCTTAGCCTTTAATCTTCTTATCTAGGAAGTGGCGATAACATATTGTGAGAGTTAAATGAAACAAAATGTATAAGTGACTATTGAAGTGCCTACAGGTCTGTTATGAAAATACTAGGATGCCATAGGAATTAAAATGTTGAATGGCTAATCTGATTCTTCAGGCCAGTGACTGGCCCCACAAAAGCCCGGGTGGGTATTCAGACAAAAATGCATATTCCCCTGTGTTGTTTCAGTCTTCTAGTTCTGTTGGTGCGTGCATATGCTTTTCTTATTGCAATCAAAATACTAACAGTTTCACAAATACACTTAGTTTTGTGCTACTTTTGCTTTGCTCCTGTGGTTTCCTCTACTCAGGAATGCCAACTCCTTCCACTCTCAAGCCTTTTCCACTTGGCCCAGACCCAAACTCACCCACTCCCAGGAGCCTTCCAGCAGAAGCCATTGCTGCTCTCTCATTATTTTCGTAGGACTCTGTGTTTAGTCTTACCCTATTTCACATTATAGCCTTTTATCATAGTTTTCATATGCCTGTTTTTCTAATAAAAAAATACGGAAAAGTAGAGGACAGGGAGAGTGTTCACTTCAAGTCTCACAAGGTATGACACACATTCACTACATAGCACAGTCCCTGGCACATAGCAGGATCTTGAGAAATTATAATGAACTAGAGGCCCAGTGCATGGATTTGTGCACCAGCGGAGTCCCTCACCCTGGCCTGCGGGGATTGGGCCAGAACCAGCTCTCTGACATCCCCTGAGGGGTCCCAGATTGCAAGAGGGTGCAGGTCGAGGTGCCCCACCAGTGCATGATCAGGGCCGAGGAGGGACACCTGGAGGGCTCCAGGGCATGTCCAGCTCATCTCGCCCAGTCCCAATCTGCTGGACCCCAGCAGCAAGCTAACCTACCAGTCAGAGCATCTGCCCCCTGGTGGTCAGTGCATGTCATAGCAACTGGTCGAATGGTTAGAGGGGCAATTAGCATATTAGGCTTTTATATACATAGATTAGCCTAGGAAGAGCTGTGTTTACTAGTATATAATTTGGTCCCTGATATATCTAAGGAAAATCAGGAGAGCATGATGTAGGGGAAATAGTGGGTTTGAAGTCACAGACACCTGAGAACAAAATTAGGGTCTCACCTTAACTAAGCCGTGTGGTCTTGCCTAACTCAGTTCATTTTTCTGAATCTGTGTTCTCATCTTTTTTTATATATATTTCATTGGTTTCAGAGAGGAAGGGAGAGGGAGAGAGAGATAGAAACATTAATGAGGAGAGAGAATCATTGACCAGCTGCCTCCTGCACAACCACTACTGGGGATCAAGCCTAAAACCCAGGCATGTGCCCTTGACTGGAATCGAACCAGGGACCCTTCAGTCGGCAGGCCGACATTCTATCCACTGAGCCAAACCAGCTAGGGCTGTGTTCTCATCTTTGAACAGCATTTCAGTCATCCACTGCTGCACAGCACATCACCCCGAAACTTAGTGTTAAACAACAATCATTTATTGTTTCACATAATTCCTAAGGGTCAGGAGTCCAGGGCAGCTGAGCTGAGTGGCTCTGATTCAGGTCTGTCAGGTTGCAGCAAAGGTGTCAGCTGGGCCTGCTGTCACCTGAAAGGTTGACTAGGCTGCAGGAGCTTCTTCCAGCCTCACTCCCAAGGTTGTTGGGAGGAGGTTTCAGTTCCACTCCACGTGGGCATCTCCATGGTGCTGCTCAGAGATGGCAACTGGCTTCCCCCATAGCAGGTCATCTAAGAGAGAAACCAAGAGGGAAGCTGCAGGGTTTTTACAGCCTAATCTCAGGGGTGACATACCATCTCTTCTGCCATATCCTCTTGCCACACAGACCCACCCTGATATGCTGTGGGGGAGGATAAGATGGGGACTGTGAGTACCAGAAGTCAGGCATCATTGAGGTCATCTTGAAGGGTATCTGTCGCAAACAGGGATAAGATTTATCCCACTACTGTTCAGATTGAAAATCTGGGTGTCCTTAGCTTGTCCTGCTGTGGGACTATGGTGGTCTCCCATTGCCCCTAGATAAGTCCAGGGTCTCTGGGCAGGGGCACCAAGTTCTCCAGTACCCTTGTCTAGTTTCCAAGATGCATCCTCCTCCTCCTCCTTTCATCATTCTTTAATCTTCAACTCTCTCAAACTCTGGCCTCCTGGCTTTTGTCCAGGAGGTTCCCTCTGCTTGGAATGCCCTTCATTCACTGTGCTTGTCCACCTAGTAGGATCCCTATGTTTCAACCATGGCTACATCTCACACCGCCAGGTAGTGTTCTGCAGGCGAGTCCCATCGCATGGCCTGGGAACAGGCTGCTCTGCACACTGTCTCAGAATAAACACCCCCACCCATACTATGCAGCACAAGAAGGATTTAAGACCTGGCTCTGGTCTGTGCTGAGTGACTTCAGGAGAAAGGAAAAGAACTAATATTTATTAAACTCCCAGAAAGCCAGCTGCTGCCTCAGGCCTTTCTCGGACATTGTCTTAGGTAGTCACATACATTTTTTTTTCCATTTGGGCAAGCCATGGTGTCTCTGTGGATCTCAGTTAACTCATTAGTAATATGAGAATATTTCCCAAATGTGCCCTGGGTACTTCCACTCATCTATGCCTTGCACACAGCCTCCCTGCCCTGGGTGTTGTCTGTCCATCTCCACGTGTTCACTCCTACACAGGCCCCTGGGATCTCATCCCATCTCTACCCTTTAGGAGTCAGGTGACCTTAGGAAAGTTATTTAACTTCTCTGAGGCCACAAAATAGCAACACTTAACAACCATCACTTGTGCCCTCAAAAGTGCTTCATGAGATTGTGGTTGTCAGGGGTCCCTAGAAGGATATCTGGTACTCACAGGGGTCATAAATGTTGATTCTCTTTCTTTTCTTCTTTCAGGGACAAAGCAAACATAGATCCAATACCACCCTACCCCATCCACCCAAAACCCATTCTATCACAACCGACTTCCTCCATCAAGGTGTCTATTTTTAAAAATGTAACCTTGTGCCTCATAAATAAAAGTACCACTGGAGGTGGGTCTCACAAAAGACACCTTGTTACAATGGCATTATGAAGGAGGATTTGTCTAAGCTTCTCTGAGTCTCAGTTTCTCTATCCACAAAATGGGAACAATAAAATCGACCTGAGTGGATTATACTATGACTAGAGGGCTGGTGCACAAAAATTTGTGCACTCGGGGGGTCCCCCAGCCCGGCCTGTGCCCTCTCCCAGTCTGGGACCCCTCGGGAGATAACGACCTGCTGGCTTAGGCCTGCTCCTGGGTAGCAGAGGGCAGGCCCAATCCCTAAGTGCAGCCCCTGGTCAGGCTCAGAGCAGGGCCGATTGGGG
>NW_005361607.1:2417693-2430626 GCF_000412655.1 Myotis brandtii
TGGGTGAGGAGCTGAGGGCTGCTTTCAGGCTGGCAGTTGACTGAAGCTCCCAACCGCTCCTTTTTTTCTTTTTTTTTATTCTGGGCCAGCTTTAGCTCTGAGGCCTCGCTGTTGAAAACATCGATACAATGTTGCAGTCTGAGCCCGGCTGAATGGAAGCCGGTTTCTAGGGTTTTGTTTAGCTTCTTATTTGCAACATAGTAATAGTTGCTTAGAGTTGCAGCTGAGAGGCCGGCAAGTTAGGCGGGGAATGTTGGAGTTCGCAGTCACTGGAGGAAGCAAGCCTCCCTGCTCGCTTCATTGCATGGCTGCTGGCCGCCATCTTGGCTGACAGTTAATTTGCATAAGGATACGCTGATTAGCCAATGGGAAGGGTAGCGGTTGTACGCTAATTAGCATGTTTCTCTTTTATTAGTGTAGGTGCAAAAAGCAAAACCAAAAAAAAAGCCCCCAGGCCAGGACTTGGCACATAGTAGATGTTCAAGAAATGTTTTAAGCCCTTTCTAGAGCACACACATTCTACTTATTCTGGTCAACAGTTTGGGCCACCGAGTTTTGCACAGCCACCACTATGGCCACCTAATTGTATCATCTGTTTATTAGGGTACCACCTCCCTAGTTAGGCTCCGTGCTGGAAAACTGATCAGGCCTGTGTAGCATCTGTTCTGGTTTGTGTCAGCTGCGCTCTTTCCTGTCCCTGGAGGCTCTGGGCTCCCCTGTCAGTGTGCCCAGGTTTGCCGTGAAAATAGGCTTTCTTCTCATTACTCACCTCACGTAGCTTCATTATTTATGTACAAGAGAGAGATGATCTTTGGCCTTTTTAAATTACATTTATTTTTATTGTCTACTGTAATCCTATCATATTTTCAATTACCCTACCCACTCATTCATTTAGAAGTAGATTTCCCCTCCTTTGGCAGAAAAAAAAAAAACAAGTAATTTTTACAAAGTAGCTCAAAGGTTCCTGTTCCAACCAGAATCATTCGGTTCAGCATTCTGTCCTCTGGTTTCTCAGAGAATTTACAGAAGAAAGGTAATTTCTTAGTTAACAAAAGATACCCACTCTTCCCCCTTCCTTGTCAGTTAGACACACAGTGACTCAAAATAATTTGAAATCATATATTATTATTTTTTGCCACAGCTTTGAATGGTAGCAGGAAATAGTCTTTATAAAATAAGTGCTTGAATCAGCTACTTTATTCTCTCAGTATTACAATTGAATCCCCTACTTCCAATCTAGAAAACCAGCCCCCTCCTGTTTTAGATGTTGTTATTTTTAGAGCTCTGCAGTGCTTTTTATTCATTTGTTTGTTTTTCCAGTTCATCTAATCATCCAAGACAACAATGGGGTGGTGAAATGTTCATTCTAAAATAGTTTTTGGAGAGAATCAGCATCTGGTCATTAATGAGACATAGTCAGTCTTTACAGACGGAACTCATGTGGAGTTTCCACTGACTGTGCCCTAGAAAGGGGCTGCTTCCCTTGGACCTTTGAGAACAGCTTAGCTGAGGTCTGAGGACCAACCTGGGGAGGGGCTTTGGGAGGGTTCAGGGGAAGGAAGGTATTACAATTGAAATGCTAAGGCTGCAGTTTTGAAGTAAGACCTTAGCAAAGGCATTTCCTCCTTGCTCCCTGCTTTACCCTGAGCATGCAGCTGATTACCTGCTCAGGACAGATGCTCCTTAGGTTGTTGTGATGGAGGGTTGGAGGGAGGGTGGACCAAAGGAAGGATGTGCCTAAAAGGAGGGTGACCAAAGGAGTCCCACAGACATAGGGAAGGTGGAACTTCTATTGTTTTGCTGGTTAGTCCCACTCATATTATAGATGAGAAGGAAAGTGACACTCAGGCAGTCAATGGCGAGATTGGGCCGAGGGTGCAGACTTCTGCCCCTTACCCGGTGTTCTGGGCACTGAAGAGGCTGCTCTCTGACCTGGGGTGCAGAGTCATGGGACTTGGGCTTATGAAGGAGGAAGTGGCTGAGGGTTAATGCAGCCTAAGTTTTCATCTTCATCAACTCTTTCTTATCTGTAACTTGCATTTCTTTAGAATAAAAGGGGGTGGTGAGGATAATGAAGATGTGGGGGACTGAGAGAGCCTGGTCCTCACTGATGGATAAAACTTCAGGGAGGCAGGAACTGGGAATGCCAGCTGTTCAGAAAAGGTTGCGTGGGGCCAAAAACTAAACCACTAAAAGCCGGAGGTAGGAACAGGAGCCAAATCAGGACAGAAAATCCAGTGCCAAATGTCTACCCATAAAGGATGAAATGAGGTTCCCTCATTCAGCACATGCCCTGAGCCATTCCTACAGGCCTCAGGGTATGAGACATGGAGGCAAAGATGTAGCCTTCCGGGAGCTCACAGTCTAATGAAGGAGACAGGGAAATAATTGAAACTATAAGTGATGGCGAACCTTTTGAGCTCGGCGTGTCAGCATTTTGAAAAACCCTAACTTAACTCTGGTGCCGTGTCACATATAGAAATTTTTTGATATTTGCAACCATAATAAAACAAAGATTTATATTTTTGATATTTATTTTATATATTTAAATGCCATTTAACAAAGAAAAATCAACCAAAAAAATGAGTTCGCGTGTCACCTCTGACACACGTGTCATAGGTTCGCCATCACTGCTATAAGGTGTGTAATGAGGGCTGGGATAGAGCAATGGTTTTCATCATTGGCTGTACTTGAGAATCAGCTGAATTTTTTTTTTTTTGGGGGGGGGGAAACAAACAAAATACCTGGATTCTACCCAGATTCATTGAATCCAACTCTTAAAGATGGGAAGTTCTATATTTTACCCAGTCTCCCCAGGTGATTCTGACACACCGTGAGGGTTGGCATCACTGCTATAGAAGGAAGCACAAAGTAACCTGGGGCCAGCATCTCAAAGTGGGATGACCTGAGACATTGACTAACCTGAAGAGCATCATAAACTAGATTCTAGGACCCCACGACTACTAAGTGAGAATTACTAGAGAATGGAGACCTGGTATCTCTCTAAGGTGATTTAGATGTCTAGGTAGGTTTGTGAATCCCTCTGCTAGAACAGCTCTGTCCAAAAGAAACATAATGTGAGTCATATGTGTCATAGAAACGTAATGTGAGCCTTACACTTAATTCTACATTATCCAGTAGCCACACTTTAAAAAGTAAAAAGAAATAGGAAATTATTTTAATAATTATTTTAGTTAATACAATATATTCTAAATGTGATCATTTAAAAATATTATTGCTTGGCTATTTTGCAGTTGCTGTTTCTTTCATACTCAGTCTTTGAAATCTGAGGTGTATTTGACACCTAAGGTCCAGATCACACTGTCCACTTGCCAAAGGCAGGACTATATGTGGTTCATTGCTTCCTCTCCGACATTTGGGCCAGGCCTGGTCTGGGTCTCTGCATTCTAAACAATGGGAACTGGTGAGCAGAGGCATGGAGATGTGGAATTATGAACAATGTGATGGTGGGGTCCAGGATGGTTGGGGGGATGAGTAGACAGGGAGAGGCAAGTGGTGCAGGAAATGAGGCTAGAGAGGGAGGCAGAGCCCCAACCCAGAAGGGGAGGCTGTGAGGCACACTGTTGGATCTCCTCAACTCTGGCCAATGGCTCTTTTCATGTCCACTGGCTGGATAATTTGTCTGTCTCATGAACCAAACATCTTGGCTTTAAGAGTAAGTGTGAAGGACCCTGGGTGGGTAGCTCAGTTGGTTAGAGTGTTGTCTCCATAAGCCAAGGTTGCAGGTTCAATCCCTAGACAGGACATACACAAAAGTCAGCCATTTAATGCATAAATAAATGGAACAACAAACTGATGTTTCTCTCTCCCTCCTTCCCTCCTTCCCTTCTTTCCTCTTTCTCTATATAAAAATTAAAAAAAGGGTAAGTGTGAAGGGCTTCAAATTTACTCCATTATTACTTTTCCTGGGAGATCAGGGCTCCAGGGCCTCCAGGACATGGTGTTAGGTTGATTGAGTGATTGAGATGTGCCTCAGGTCAGATTAACTCTGTGAGCTTCTTTTTGCTGGGAACCAGAACTGTTCTAAGGGAAGACTTTGCTGACACTGAGAATCTGGTAAGTATATGCTTTTTCAGTTTAATTTCAGCCTCAGATTTACTTTGTCAGGTCCTTAGAAGCATTACTGTGGGCACATTAGATATATTTTAAGACAATAATAAAACTGATTCGAGTGATGCCATCTGGTAGAACTCTTTTATAGAAATTGGTCCTACTTTCTTGGCCCTCGCAGGCTGATAAAGTTTGTTATGGATTGGTGGATGGATTTGTCACTGGCTCCCAGCGAGTTCAGAGACCAATGTTTCAATCCAGGGTCTTGATGATGTATTCTGTGATGCAGTGAGACAGAGAACAAGTAATTACAGTGCTTGAGTGTAGCAGGAGAGATTGAAGTAAGATCAAAGTCTAAAGTGGAGCTGGAGATTGGGGATCAAAGTTGGATGGGTCCCATTGCTTACAAAGGCAAGTCTGGTCTAAAAGGAAAATCTCAGAGCTGAGAAAGCAGCTACTCAACCTCAGGGTGCCAAGCCCTGCTCAGAGGGCTCCAGATTTTTCAGAAGTATCTAAGGGGAGCCAGATGAAGCTTGAGTTTTCTCACTCCTAAGTCAAGTAGAGCAGACCCATTTCCACCAGTTTTATCTTTTTAATTTTATCACAGGATTGCATTTAAATTAATAAAAGGGCTCCACTGTACCCCCCAAAAGCTTGAAAAAACACTATGTAGGCAATGGGTAGCATTATGGCTAAGCATTATCATCAAGAATGCCCAACGATATCTAAAAGTAGACGCATATTAAGACAATAGGTACTGCAATGGTAACTTCAGGCAACCAGGTAGATAGCATTAGGGATTGAGGTCATTCTTTAGTTCATTACTCAGTCATTCATTCCACAGATATTTATTTTTCATTTGTTTATAACCTAGATATAATACTAGACACTGGGAATACAGCTGTGAGTAAAACAGGTATGTTCCCTACCCTTCAGGTTATTTATATTATTGTAGAGGAGACAAATAATAAACATGAACACAAATACATAAATAAAGTTATAGCCTGAGGTTGTGAATTAATGTGGTGACAGGAGAGCTACTTTGGACAAGGTGGTTACAAAAGGCTTTGCTCAGGAAGTGCCCTTCAGCAGAATCCTGCAGGACTGAGAGGAACCGGCTTTGCTGAGAGCTGGGGACTAGCATTCCAGGCAGTCACAGCTGGTGCCATGACCTACAATGGGGTCTTAGATTGTGGGAGAGATTGAGAAAGTATAAGGCTTGAACAGACAATGTGTGTGTGTGAGATGAGTTTAGAACACAGACAGGAGGCAGGTCACATATGTATTCTCTGAATGCAATGAGAAGCTATTGAGAAGTTTCAGGAAGGGTTTTGTGTTCTTATTCACACTCCCCAAAGGCTACTTCCTTCAGCAGATGGCATTAGGAAGAGAGCAAGGGCAGGCAGAGCCTTTTCCTAGAGACCAGTTGGCAGGTCACCAAGGAAATGAGGAATACATAGGCATTCCATTCTTAGAGCCAGGGCCCCAGGTGAGGCACAAAGGGAAATCCCCACTTCCCTGACTGGCACACAGTGAGCTCTCCATGAAGAGCCGGGGGCCTGATGCCCATGGTCAAATATGGCTGAGCCATGTCAGGCCCCCCCCTCTCAGGGCAGAACTGGTCCAGTAGCCTAGAGTGGGGTGAGCTGCTGGTCAAGTTGTTGGGAGGAGACAGGGTCTTCAGGGTGAAGAGGAGGCCAGCCTAGCATTTGGAAAAGGTGCTCCGACATGCTTTCATCCACCTCGAGAGTGACTCCATGCTGGCATCAACACAGGCTCACAGCAAATCCACTTTCCCCACAAATTGCATCCACATTTTTGCAATTTGGTGTGTATTGATTTTCTCCAAAGGACCTCTCGTTGAGTTATTTAACTGCCACCGTTGCAAAGGGCAGCCAGTAATTTTCAGTGCAGACCACTTCTTCTGAGAAACTCCAGTCCAGGCCAGTCAGTCCTATAATTTCATTTCAGAGCACTCCCGGATGATTATGTTATCCAAATCTGGGCATTATTGCAGAATGAATGGTTCACCCATGAGGACAGAGAGAGCATTAGATCTTCTTCTCCACCTCAAAATAATATACCAGACAGGAAGGAGGTAACAATGGAGCAGTTCCCAGGAGAAAAGGAAACAGACTTTGTCTCTACTTTGAAGCAGGGGTGTAGTGGCTGGTATCCTCAGTATTTACCAGCCACTACACCCCTGCTTCAGTTGAAGAGGCACCTATGATTTTTGTGGGTATTCCTCAAATCCTGAGACAGCTCTCAAGGAGGTCACGTGAAGCATCAGAATCATATCCGAAGCTGCCTTTGTTCTAGCGCTATTGTTTAGGACAATGACCATTCCTTCTCTCCTTACTCCCTGCTATATAAAAGATCCCACCCACCAGAGGACCTATTTGGATGCCTCTACTTCCCCCTTTTAAAACTGCTAATGAGTTGTTGTTGTTTTTGTACATGAATTCTTTTTCACTTTGGCTGCCAGGAAGTAGATAGATAGATGGATGACAGAGATAGGTAGATAGATAGATAGATAGATAGATAGATAGATAGATAGATAGATAATAGATAGATGATACATATTTATTGAAGCTCAATCTTAACAATCATATGACCCTTATGACTTGTATATATAACTATATATGATTTTTAACCTATTCCAAATTTTGTATTTCTGTTGTTATTTATACTCACATATTCCTGGTCCCAATTATTTACCCTCATTTTGCTGTATCATTATTTTACTATAAATGTTTAATTCATCAAAAAAAATTTGGAAAGTAATAGGATGTAAATAAGTAATAGTTAAGCCTTCCTACCTTCATTCAGAAAATATTAGGACAGGTGTCATAGGGCCATAGGTTCTATGTAGGAATCAAATGATCCTGAATGAGAAGCACAGTGAATGCTGAGTTTTCAACACAAGTCAGGAAAATCTGACCCTAAAATATGATTGGGGGCAATGGGACTGCAGTATAGATTGGACAGAGAATGGGGGTACCACATTGACAAGCTATAAACATGTTAGGAGAGGAGACAGTGTGGTGATATGTGTCATCCTACATAATAAAGAGGTAAAATGCAAATTAACCCTCATGACCTCAGAAGATGGCTGCCAACGACCAGGCCGGCAGGGAGGTTAGTGAGGGACTACCAAACGACTGAACAAGCAGGATGCATGGGGCGGCCAGGCCGGTGAGGGGGCAGTTGGGGGCAACCAGGGCGGCAGGGGGGGGGCAGTAAGAGGCGACTAGGCCAGTGGGGGGCAGGCAGTTAGGGGTGACCAGGCTGGTGGGGGGATGTGCAATTGGGGGCGACCAGGCTGGCAGGGGGGGATGTTTGGGGCAATTATGCTGGCAGGGGGGGTAGTGAGGGGAGACTAGGCTGGCAGTGGGGGCAGTTGGGGGCAACCAGGCCAGCAGGGATGGGGCAGTTATGGGTGATCAGGCAGGCAGACAGGTGAGCGATTAGAAGCCAGTGGTCCAGGATTGTGAGAGGGATGTCTGACTGCCGGTTTAGGCCCAATCCTGACCCAGAATCGGGCCTAAACTGGCAGTCGGACATCCCCTGAGGGGTCCCAGATTGGAGAGGGTACAGGCTTGGCTGAGGGCCCTCCCCCATGCATGAATTTCATGCACTGGGCCTCTAGTTATATTATAAACCTTGGGAAAATTCACTGTGCTCTGGGGTGAAAGCATTTTGATATCAGAAAAGATAACTTGATCTCTGGAGCCAGACAGGCTGGGTTAGAACCTCAACTCTGTGTCTTATAAAATGTGTATACATTTTTTGGCAAGTTATTGGACATCTTAGGGTTTCAGTTTTCTTACCTGTCAAATGGGAACAATGGTAAAAAAAAATGCCTGATGGTGTTATTTTGAGAATTAAAAGTTATTATGAGAATTAAAGTGGTAACAGCCAAGTGTTGCATAGTAAATATTCAACAAACGCTTTTACTGTCATTGTTATTACTAGTATTCTCTTGCTAGGCAGTATATACATGTTACCTTATTTTTCCCTCACAGATGTATGAAAAGGACATTTTTATTCCCTCATTAAAATGAGTCTCAGAGAGGTTAAGAGTGTTTCCCAAGTGCCAGAGTTGGGCACTGAGCTGTTTCCTCCCCCTCTGCTATACCTAACACACCCCCAAAAGATGGAGTGAATAGAATACTTCTTGCTGTTAAAGGCCACAGACTAAACAGAAGAAAGTTATGGAGTAATTCATTCATTCAAAAATTATTTGTGAGCGATTTATTTTGGTTCCCTCATATGGCAAATAAAGATTAGGCTCCTTGCAGGCTCTGCCCTCAGGTGACTTCTAGCCTAATGGGAAAGATAGATAAATCAGAATAGAGTGTGGAAAATGCCAGATCAGGGTATATACAGTAACATACGAGAAAGGGGAGGCTTCCAAGATGGCAGGAAATGGCATCTAATCCAACCTATTAGAGTTGGAATTGGGAAGGAAGGCCTATTAGTTCAAAACATTTTCCACTATCCGTTCCTTCTTTAGAGAAGTTGTGTTTTGCAATTAGACTACGGAATAATAATTCTGCTCCTTTAATAACCCCATACCTGTATCTCTATCACTCCTCTCCCCAACCTAACTGCTTAAGGGAAATGTTACCCTTAAGGTTAAACCTAGATGGCTCACAAGAACCCAACCCTTCAATCATTAGGAATTTTACAAGCCTGTTGCTAAAGTCATTAAAAACGAAATTACGTGAAACCAGATTTAAATAAATTATATTAAAAACAAAGATAATTAATTCAATGCATCACCTCCTTGTTATTATACTACATTTTACTACTATCTATGCACTTGAGGTTGTTTATGACTATTGAATGTCTCCTGTTGGAAATCTCCTATAATGGTGTGCAACTGCCCACCCTTCCCAACTCCACCTTCAGTGACAGCGTGTTGATAGCCTGGGATCAACTATGCTGGGATGATTTACACCACAGAAATAAGCAAATACTATAAATCAGGGCTTTATGGATAGTTAAGCATCTACCCATACGTCACTGGCAATCATCCTATCTCTTCCTCCCCAACGTTGCCCTCCCAGGCCCTCCACTTCACTGAATACCCATTTCATTTCTTTCTCCTTCATTCTGTATGCCATGACCCTTCAGCTCCCTGGTTGGTCTGTATTTTTTGTATTTCAATCCTCTGTTTCTCTGATCATATCCCTCTTCCTTTCTCACATAGAACTTCTTTGGCCTAGAACATTTCTGCCTAGTCCTGGTACTTGGTTTATAAACTTCCTTTGATTTAAAGAGGTCTCTCATCACAGAACTTACAGGATTGATATGACAATATTGGCCAACTGTTTGATGGTATGGGTATAAAGTGATATAGATCAGTAAAAGGTCCCCTGGTCATCAAGAAACAATAGGAGTCTAGACTGGAACCTGCACCTCAGTTCCCTATCTTTGCTGTTTCTTGTTACCAAGGTATTCTCCATGGAAATATTTGGTGCTTTTTAATGCCTTCCTTGAATTATTTAATTGGATTGCAGCACACCAAACATTTGAAAAGAATTTGAGCACAAGCTGCCAGGCTCTCTCTTAATGAACATTCTGTATGTCATTGTTTGCCAAGAAAGTCATTCATTGGATAGAAATCAGGAGGTTGAATGAAGAAATAAAAATACATATTTTTCTTGTGTTCTTTGCAATACAACTGCTTGTTTCCACAAGCAATATTTCTATCTCTATCTAGTCATGTGTGGACTGTTTTCCCAGGCAGAGAAGAGGTTAACTGAATGGCTCTCCACAAATACCATATGTAGTTTCTTGCAATTACATTCTATCATCCGTTAAAGAATGGAAGATCCTATTGGGTTCCATCATATGCCAAATTTTCACAAATCCTTTTCCTTAAATGTGCAGATGGTATACGTTCTGTCTATAAAATCCATATTGGTTCACGTGCCCAATGTGATGATACACAGAATGGAGCGGAGAGAGAAATGGTCCCTTATATGTCACAATTTGCATATTGGAACATAGGGAGGGTAGAAAAAAAGGAACACAGACTCCCAATCTCTTCCTTTAGCACATAGGAAAGCTGAGACCCAGAGAAGCTGGCAAACCAAATGTTGCAAGATGAGTTTCTTTGAAAGTAAATTTAAATAGTAATACCTTTAGTTTTGTAGGATTCAATGTAGTGTTGCTTCCCTAGATTTTTGCACCAAATAATTTGTACATATCTCATTTTTTGTACACATCTCAGGGTATAATATCATAGATTTCTTCTGAATCCACTACTTGTTTATGAATGCTTTAATGATAAGGGGCTGTGTTAATTACTCACTGCCTCTCTAGCACCTGACATATGGCATGGCATAAAATAGATGTTGTAGCCCTAGCTGGTTTTGCTCAGTGGATAGAGCGCCGGCCTGTGGAACAAAGGGTCCCAGGTTCGATTCTGTCAAGGGCACATGCCTCAGTTGCAGATTTGGGTATAAGCAGGAGGCAACCAATCAATGTGTTTCTATCACATTGTTATTTCTCTCTCTCTTTCCCTCTCTCTTCCACTCTCTCTAAAAATCAATGCAAAAATATCCTTGGGTGAAGATAAATAAATAAATAATTTTTTAAATGTTATAGACACTCATATGTCTAATAAGTACTTAATAAGTGTGTATTGAATGAGAAGATAGTTGTATATCTGTTTCCCAAAAAGATTCATGGGAAAATACAGCTAGAAATACACAAACATTAATCTACAGAAATATTTTTATCTCTCAGTGAATGAACAATAAGGAAGAGTGAGAGTTACAATCACAAATGCAGCTCAGAATTCTTTATTTGGTGGTTGGATTTTACAGGGTAGTAGAATAGACTCCAGAGTCAGTCTGTGTGGGTTCACTATTAAGCACATGCATATTTAAGATTGTTATATCTTATTGAGAGAAGTTAGAGTGTAATATTATTATGAGTTGTCTGTATCTGGTAATACTATTTGTCTTTAAGTCTACTCTATGAGATATTAATATAGTCATGCCAAATTGCTTATGTCTAGTGTTTGCTTTGTATATCTTTATTCATTCTTCCTCTTTCCAGTTGTCTTTTCATTATATATAAAGTGCATTTTTGGTAAATGCCTAATAGTTAAGTCTTGCCTCATTATCCAGTTAGACAGTTTTTGCTTTTTACATGGTGCTTAGTCTAATTATGCTTATAATTATAGTTTAATTTAAATCTGTTATCTTGGTATTTGTTTTATGTTGTTCTATCTCTTCTTTGTTCCTGTTTCTTCTAGACTAACTTTTCTTTCTGGTTAGCCAAGTACTCTTAGTAAAAGGTCCCCTGTCATCAAGAAACAATAGGAGCCTATCCTAGAGCCTAGGACACCAGGTCCCTGTCTTTGCTGTTTCCTGTTACCAAGGCATTCTCCATGGCACTCTTCTATTGATTTTGGCTATACTTTTTTGTTCACTTTTAAAGCTTGTTGTGGAAATTAGTTATGCAGTTTGATTTATCACATTCTCCTTTCAAATAATATTATGCTACTTATATGATAAGTGAATAATGTAAGAACTTACAAGTTTGTAATTCTATTCATTCCCCTTACCCTTTCTGCTCTGGTATTATATATTATATTTCTACAATATACTCTCATTATTTTGCATGTACGATGTCAATAGCCCTCTATGTAAGTACTAGAGGCCTAGTGCATGAAATTCATGCACTTGGGAGGGTCCCTCAGCCCTGCCTGTGCCCTCTCCTAGTCTGGGAGCCCTTGGGGGATGTCCAACTGAAGGGTTAGGCCCGCTCTCCGGCAGTCAGACATCCTTAGTGCTGTGGAGGAGGCGGGAGAGGCTCCCGCCACGGCCGCTGCTTGCCAGCCGTGAGCCCGGCTTCTGGCTGAGCAGCGCTCCCCCTGTGGGAGCACACTGACTACCAGGAGGCAGCTCCTGTGTTGAGCATTTGCCCCCTGGTGGTCAGTGCACATCATAGTGACCAGTTGTTCTGCCTTTCAGTCAATTTGCATATTAGCCTTTTATTATATAGACTAGAGGCCCGGTGCACAAAAATTTGTGCACTCGGGGGGGAAGGAGGGGGTCCCTCAGCCTGGCCTGTGCCCTCTCGCAGTCTGGGACCCCTCGGGAGATAACGACTTGCTGGCTTAGGCCTGCTCCTGGGTGGCAGAGGGCAGGCCCAATCCTTAGGTGCAGCCCCTGGTCGGGCTCAGAGCAGGGCTGATTGGGGAGTTGGGGCGCCACCCCTGTCATGCACAGAGCAGGGCGGATTGGGAGGTTGCGATGCCACCCTCAGTCACGCTCAGGGTAGGGCCAATTGGGGGGTTGGGGCACCGACCCCTGTCACACTCAAGGCAGGGTCGATGGGGAGGTTGTGGCGCCACCCCCTGTCACACACAGAGCAGGGCCCATCAGGGGGGTTGGGGCTCCGTACCCTGTCACACACAGAGCAGGGCCGATCAGGGGGTTGAGGAGCTCCCCCCTGTCATGTACAGAGCAGGTCGGATCAGGGGGTTGGGGCATTGCCCTCTATCACCCGCAGAGCAGGGCCCATCAGGGGGTTGGGGAGCTCCCCCCTGTCATGCACAGAGCAGGGCCCATCAGGGGGTTGGGACGCCGCCCCCTGTCATGCACAGAGCAGGGCAGATCAGGAGGTTGCGATGCCACCCTCAGTCATGCTCAGGGTAGGGCCGATTGGGGGGTTGGGGCACCGACCCCTGTCACACTCAAGGCAGGGTCGATGGGGAGGTTGTGGCGCCACCCCCTGTCACACACAGAGCAGGGCCCATCAGGGGGGTTGGGGCTCCATACCCTGTCACGCACAGAGCAGGGCCAATCAGGGGGTTGGGCACTGCCCCCTGTCATGCAT
>NW_005361607.1:2430990-2447778 GCF_000412655.1 Myotis brandtii
GCTGAGAGGCCGGCAAGTGAGGCGGGGAACGTTGGAGTCTGCAGCAAGCAAGCCTCCCTGCTCGCTTCAGTGCCTGGCTGCCGGCCGCCATCTTGGCTGACAGTTAATTTGCATATACTCACTGATTAGCCAATGGGAAGGGTAGCGGTCGTACGCCAATTACCATGTTTCTCTTTTATTAGTGTAGATGGGTGTCCATCTTTTCAATATGTCATCTATCTGGTAGCAGTTCCTTTTAGCCTGAAAAACTTCCTTTAGCATTTCTTATAGTATGGTTCTGCTGGCAATAACAGTCTCCGCTTACTAGTATATTTATGTTAAAATGTATTTGTTTTGCTTTCATTTTTGAAAAATATTTTTAATGACTATAGAATTTTAGGTTGACAGTGGTATTTTTTTTAATTTATTTATTTAAGCACTTTAAAGTATTGTATTGTTTTCTGATCTCCCATGGTTTCTTGTGAAGTCTGCTATAATCTATACTAATAAAAGGGTATATGCTAATTAGGGCAGACGTCTTCTGGACATCCATCTGGACAAAGCCACAGTGGCTGCAAGGCCTAGAGCTCACAGCAGCCTTGAGCCCTAGAGGCTGTAAGCCCTGGGGCTCAGGCAGCCGTGAGCCCCGGCAGCTGCAAGGCCTGGAGCTTAGGACTCACAGCCGCCGTGACCAGCAGTGGCACGATGGGGTCAGCACCTTCCCCTGATCAGCCCGGTCGCCTCCCACAGAGGGATTCCAGACTGTGAGAGGGGGCAGTCTGGGCTGAGGGACCCCCACCCCCAAGTGCACTAATTTTCATGCACTGGGCCTCTAGTCTTATATACTTTCCTTGTACATAACATGGTTTTTGTTTGTTTTCACACCTGCTGCTTTTACGATTTTCTCTTTATCTGGTTTTCAAGAATTTAGCTAAGATGTACCTAGGTGTAGTTGTCTTTTTATTTTTCTACTTGGGACTTACTGAGCTTCTTGGGTCAATGATTTGCCTTTTAAAATGTCAAATTTGGAAAATGTTTGATAAGAATTCTTTTTTGGAGGGTCCCATCCTATCTCATAGAAACTAAAAGTCAAGATTTGTGAGGGCAAGAAATTTATCTTTCTTATTCACCCCTATTTCTACAATAGTAGGTGGCCAGAAAATATTTCTAAACAAGTTATAGAGTTCCTGATTACTTGGGTTTCTCTCAGAGTTATAGTGTTTTGGAAGTTTCCCCATGACTTTCTGGTATAAGTTTGATGCTTAATTTGGTGCAAACGTTAAATAAAAGTAAAATTTAAGAACCATAGACTTTATTGGATAGATTCTGGAGAGCTCAAAACCTAATTTTCTGCTGGAAAGTCCAATCTGACAGCATTCTTTAGCTCAGCCCTCTAAATTTTTGGTTTTGTATATTTTCTACAATATTACAAAAAATTTATAGTGAACTTGTCAAGTTTTGTTTGTTTGTTTTTTAGATATGAGAAGTCCCTACCATACTAGGTAAGGCCAGAGTGATTGTCTTTCTCTTTTCAAAAAAAGAAAAAGTTATTTGAAAAAATTTAATCAATATATTTTCATGTTCATTCTTTTAAATAATCAGCTATATGAAATAACTTCCAATGAAATACAATAGTCCCTTACATTACCTGCTTTATTTCTCCAATGCAACAGATTTTTACTCTTTTAGCCTTTTTTCTGGTTTTCAAGTTCCCAAATATTATGCTTATACTATTTTTCCTTGGTTTGACATTTTTGAAATGATCTTTTTACATCTTATTTTGGTTGTTAAATATTTCGTTTTCCCCTATCATCATTCCCACTTTCTCTCTCCCATCCTTTCAATAAGTTTACTTCACAATGTTGAGTTATAGCAAGAGTTAGTTTTACATTATTATGACTGTGTTACAACTATTGTTTACCTTAGAGTCAATTTGTGTATTATGATTATATTTCCTTTCTCTTAAAATTTTTTATTTTTCCTACTGTTAATATTCATCTCCTTTTTTTCATTTGCTTACCTTTCTTTCTCTCTCTCTATCTCTCTCTTAATGTTTCAACAGATCTCTCAAGTACTTAATAACTTTTCCAAATGATTACTACACTTTTAAACTTTCTGCCCAGCTGGCGTGGCTTCATTCAGCTTCTTTGATCTCCTATTAATCTCACTCCTACAACCCTTGATTCTCTTGCTCCAGTGTGGACCAGATGATTTCTAGGCCTCATCCATGGCTTGTTCTTCTGGAATTTTTCTTTACCACTTTTCTGTGCTGGATTTTTGTTTTCTTGATGCTATATAATTCTATTTCTTGGTTTATTGTTCTTATTTTACAGAAGCACATACTCTAATATCGCTAAGACTGTGTGTACAGTAGGGGAAGTTTTTGAATCCTTGAGTGTTTGGAAATTTCTCTATTTTATGATTTGGCTGGGTATAAACTTTGGGTTGTTGAAAATTATTTTCTCTAAATATATCTTCATTGACTTCTAGCATTTAATGTTGCTTTCAAGTCTAAGTCCATTTTCTTTCTATATCCTTTGTACGTGAGCAGTTTTTATCTGACTGGTTGTTTAGTTTTTATTTGTTTTGTTGTTTATCTCTGTTAAGTTTTTAAGTACTACTCTTCCTCATTTCTTTTATTCTGAAACTAGAGGCCCAGTGCACAGATTCCTGGTGGGGTCCCTCAGCCTGGCCTGCCCCCTCTCGCAATCCGGGGCCCCTCAGACAATGTCAGACTGCCAGTTTCGGCCTGATCCCTGCAGGCCAGGCCAAAACCAGCAGCCTGACATCCCCCGAGGGATGTAGTAGTGCTTGAAGCGGCAGGCAGCTGAGGAGCCAGAACCCAGGCTGGGCACTGCACTGCTCCCATTCATTCAGCCCCATTGTGCCTGCTGCTGACACTGGTAGCGCTGCCACGGAGGTGGGAGATCTCAGCGTCTGGTGCCCCTCAGTCAGCTGAGTGGCGCTCCCGCTGTGGGAGCACACTGACCACCAGGGGGCAGTTCCTACTTGAGTGTCTGCCCCCTGGTAGTCAGTGCACATCATAGCTACCAGCTGGTCATCCTGTCGCTTAGGGTTTTATATATATACTAGAGGCCCAGTGCACAAAAATTTGTGCACTCGGGGGCGGGGGGAGGGGGGTCGCCCAGCCCGGCCTGTGCCCTCTCGCAGTCTGGGACCCCTCAGGAGATAACAACCTGCTGGCTTAGGCCTGCTCCCGGGTGGCAGAGGGCAGGCCCAATCCCTAAGTGCAGCCCCTGGTCAGGCTCACAGCAGGGCCGATTAGGGGGTTGGGGCACCGCCCCCTGTCACACTCAAGGCAGGGTCGATGGGGAGGTTGCGGCGCCACCCCCTGTCACCCACAGAGCAGGGCCGATCAGGGGGTTGGGGCGCTGCCCCCTGTCACTCACAGAGCAGGGCCAATCAGGGGGTTGGGGCGCTGCCCCCTGTCACTCACAGAGCAGGGCCAATCAGGGGGTTGGGGCGCTGCCCCCTGTCACTCACAGAGCAGGGCCAATCAGGGGGTTGGGGCGCTGCCCCCTGTCACTCACAGAGCAGGGCCAATCAGGGGGTTGGGGCGCTGCCCCCTGTCACTCACAGAGCAGGGCCAATCAGGGGGTTGGGGCGCTGCCCCCTGTCACTCACAGAGCAGGGCCAATCAGGGGGTTGGGGCGCTGCCCCCTGTCACTCACAGAGCAGGGCCAATCAGGGGGTTGGGGCGCTGCCCCCTGTCACTCACAGAGCAGGGCCAATCAGGGGGTTGGGGCGCTGCCCCCTGTCACTCACAGAGCAGGGCCAATCAGGGGGTTGGGGCGCTGCCCCCTGTCACTCACAGAGCAGGGCCAATCAGGGGGTTGGGGCGCTGCCCCCTGTCACTCACAGAGCAGGGCCAATCAGGGGGTTGGGGCGCTGCCCCCTGTCACTCACAGAGCAGGGCCAATCAGGGGGTTGGGGCGCTGCCCCCTGTCACTCACAGAGCAGGGCCAATCAGGGGGTTGGGGCGCTGCCCCCTGTCACTCACAGAGCAGGGCCAATCAGGGGGTTGGGGCGCTGCCCCCTGTCACTCACAGAGCAGGGCCAATCAGGGGGTTGGGGCGCTGCCCCCTGTCACTCACAGAGCAGGGCCAATCAGGGGGTTGGGGCGCTGCCCCCTGTCACTCACAGAGCAGGGCCAATCAGGGGGTTGGGGCGCTGCCCCCTGTCACTCACAGAGCAGGGCCAATCAGGGGGTTGGGGCGCTGCCCCCTGTCACTCACAGAGCAGGGCCAATCAGGGGGTTGGGGCGCTGCCCCCTGTCACTCACAGAGCAGGGCCAATCAGGGGGTTGGGGCGCTGCCCCCTGTCACTCACAGTTAATTTGCATATACTCACTGATTAGCCAATGAAAAGGGTAGCAGTCGTACGCCAATTACCATGTTTCTCTTTTATTAGTGTAGATAGGTTTAACAATAATATGCTTTGGTGTAACTCCCCCTCTACCCCCACCTCCCTTAAATCATTATACTGGGTACTTTTAATTTAGAAATTCATGTCTTTAATTCTGGGAAATCGACATAATTGTATGGATCACTCTTTCCCCTCCATTTTCTGTCTTTATCACTCTTCCTCCATCTCCCCCTTCCACCAAGGGCTCCTTTCAGTCCGATCTTTTTTTTAATTTTACCTCCAGAATTCATCCTCTAATTTTTAATCTTCTCTTTCCTATTGCCATTCCTTTGTGTTTTGGTTTTTCTTCCTGTAATGATTCCTAAATTTTACCTTCAAATCTTTTAAATAATATTTTTAAAAATTTTAGTCATCATACTTTTTCATAGAACTCTTTCTTGTTTTTTTAGTTGTGCTTTTTCTATAGATGTAGTATCTTTTTGTTCAAGCATATGATACAAGTCATTTTAAAATTGTGTTTTTCTTATGTTCCCTGTGATATCTTTGCTTTTTCTGAGTATGTTTTCTGCTTACTGTGGACAAGAATTTTCTGTTTTGAGGCTTTCTGCAATATCTGGAGCTCATTGCTGTTTGTTCATATATAATTGCAAGGCGAGAAAAAGGTAATTGGAAACCATGTGTGTGGGGTTGGGGCGTGAGAGAAGGGAAGTTTCTGTATATGTACCATGGTTGTCATTTTGGGTGAATGTTTTGGGAAGTCAATAAATAGACTTTACTCTTACAATCCAGCTTTTTCACTGAAAGTAATACACTTCTCTCCCCTACCTCAAATATTTATATCTATTGCTATTTCCTCTGGAACCAACTTCTTTCTTCATAGAAGATTCTCAAATCTTGCCTGGAATGAAGCAGGTGTCCAGTTAGTGATATTCTCAGAACACACAGGGAATGGGGGTTAGGGGTGGAGTCTAACACTTTTGGATCCAAATGTTACTGAACCCCCTTATTTCCAGTGGAGCTTCTCCCCTGCTCTTCACTATGCCTGGTATCCTCGAGTTTAGAGCTTCTAGGGTACAGCTGATTTGCCACATAGACCTTTATGTCCTACACAGATGAGAGAGTAATAGTCAGCTGACTATACAGGATTCTGAAGAGGCTCTGGTTTTTAAACTGTTCTGTATGGAGTGTTAGCCAGATGCCTTTTAGCTGGGAGCCTCATGCTTGCCTTTCTAGGGGCCCATGGCCTCCAAATTCCAGTTCTTTCCAGGATGATGTCTCTAACTCTGGGCTTAATAATCAGTCTTCACTCTGACATCCCTCTGTAGGCACTCTGTAGGCTTCTGCCCTGTTATCTCATTCTAGTCCATCTTCCCAAAACTTGAAGCTATTCTCTGTATCAGCTACTTCTTCCTCTCCTGTTCTCATTCCCTGTGTGTGTTTGTTTCTTTATATGTACCATGGTTGTCATTTTAGGTGAGTGTTTTGGGAGGGAATGGAGATAACTGCACCCATATTTGGTCCACTAGTTTTACCTAGAAACCTCTACCAGAGTGATTTTCTAAAATGAAGTTTGACCCTTGTTTTATTCTTGTCTTCCAAGTCCTTCAAAGCCTGCTTGTAACTTTCAGCATGAGATGAATATGGTTGAGCTTAGCAGACAAAAAAACGTTATGATCAGAGGCTGCTTGCCTCTCAAGATTTATCACCAGTTGCCTCCATAGATGAGCCCACTGGGATTGTCTATTTGCCACCCTCTTTTGTGGAATTGCTCCTCTTGCAATACTCCCAGCAGCATGGTTGCAGGCAAATCTGTATTTTCCCCAAATTGACCTTGCTCCCTGGTCACCGATAACTGACTTGAGCTGAGCCAGTTAATTTATTCCCTAGACATTTTGAGAACCTGCAAAACTTAGGGGCTCTTTTAGCTATGCTGTATATTCTATGTATCTGCAAAGCAGAGAAAGCTTATCTGGAGAGATGGGGGGAAAGGCATTCCTAATAGGAGTCTCGATTTTCGGGTTCTAGTTCATTTCTGAGTCCGGTCTCTGCCCCTGCCCTTTGCTCCCTGGTTCTCTGAGTATCCCTAAAAGAAATTCCCTGCTTAGAAGAGAGTGCAGCCCATAGTTAGTACTCAGTACATGTTGGCTGCTATTATTCTTTCTCACCTCACTGGATGAAAACAGCATTACATTTCATTCCCATGTGTCTTCTCAATGTCTTTTCAAACTAATGCTCCTCCTCAACTCCATGGCTATTATGCTAAAACTCAGATCAAGGGCCATTCTAGGAGGCTTTCCATAAGTTTTCAGCCTGCTCAGACATCTTTTCCTGAGTTTCTTATCATAGCATCATTACCCAAAATTCACCAAAGTCATTATTTTTACTCTTCTCTCTTGATTGTGAGCTCCTTAAGAAGAGGAGCTATAGTTACTTTGCCAATATATGAAAAGAAAGAAAGAAAGAAAGAAAGAAAGAAAGAAAAGAAGAGAAAGAAAAGAAGAGAAGAGAAAAGAAAAGAAAAGAAAAGAAAAGAAAAGAAAAGAAAAAAAGAAAAGAAAAGAAAAGAAAAACTAAGTTCATTAAGGGAACATACTGCCAGCTTTCAAATGATAGCAATATAACAATATCTAACACACTTTCAAAACAATACTGTTATTCTGATTATTCTTTCCTATGTCAGAATTTACTGTAAAAGCTAATCTTGGTACAATTTTCACTTATTTTCCCAGGGGTTCCCCCCTCCCCGCCCCGCTTTGCTTTCTCCCGCCTCTCTAGTCTATCACCAGTGGATTTCATGTAACCCACATATGTCCCTTCCTTTGATTGCAATGTATAAATACAAATGTAACCCGGCAATCTACGGAGCATTATCTCAATTTGTTGAGGTTCTGCTTCCTGGCATATGTCAACAGTTTGGCTCAAATAAACTCACAAAAATTCTTTACAGGTTTCAATGGTTTTTACATTAACAAAACTGACAATGCCACACTTCCATCAACAAGGTATATGAAAGGGTTTATTATTACTCACATGATAAGGCTTTCTGGGGAGATTAGGGCAGGCCTCCCAAACTGGTCTGAAATGCCTTGGAAAAGTCAGCAAATGAGTTTGGTTTGGAGGGGTAGGGATGGAATGAGGGTTCCCACACACAGGTGGGGGCTTATGTGGTCTGAACCTCTCACCAACAACAAAGCCTTTCTTATCAGCTTGCCCAGATGTGGAGCAGAAGAGGGCAGGGGAGGCTTAAAAGCTGTCAGCAACCAAACATGAAAGAGTGGAATCAGACACTATTACCCTAGACAATTTCAGGTAGTCATGAGTTCTGTTTTTAAAATACAGGTTAATGTGGAGAAGAGTGTCTGGAGTTGGTAGTGGGAGATGGCATGAGGGTAGCTCTGTGTCAGCTAGAATAGCAGCTGAGGCATCTCTGAAGAGGAGGCGTTTGAGTTGAGACCTGAGGGAGGAGGTGGAAAGGAGGAAGTGGCGTGCAGAAATCATGGAGGGAAAAGTGAAAAGAGACGAGAGTGTAAGACAGCGGTTCTCAATCTGTGGGTCGCGACCCCTTTGGGGGTCGAACGACCCTTTCACAGGGGTCGCCTAAGACCATCAGAAAACACATATATAATTACATATTGTTTTTGTTATTAATCACTATGCTTTAATTATGTTCAAATTGTAACAATGAAAATACATCCTGCATATCAGATATCTACATTACGATTCATAACAGTAGCAAAATTACAGTTATGAAGTAGCAAGGAAAATAATTTTATGGTTGAGGTCACCACAACATGAGGAACTGTATTAAAGGGTCGTGGCATTAGGAAGGTTGAGAACCACTGGTGTAAGAGAATGGTGTGCGGCAGCTGAGAATCAGTGTAGGGTAAAGATGATGATGATGATGATGATGATGACAGCTACTTTTCAGTTTAGCAAGAAGAAGATTCAGGTGGCTCCATTTAGATGTCTGAACTGCTATTTCACAGAAGAGACCATTTTGGTCCTGTTTGGTTCCAGCTGCACTGAAGTTACATGGAGTCCAGTTTCTTGTGCTCAATATAAGAAAAAATAGTGAGAACACCTTTGACAAGTGATGAGCTCCCTGTCCCTGAGAGGCTGGGTGCCACTACCAGAGAGGATTTCAGCTGAGTCTGAAAGAGCTGGATGGATCAAGCAGCCTGTGAGGTCTTTAAGTTGCTTGCAGCTCTCAGGGTCTAATCTTCAGGGAAAGAGGCTCTGGGAGAGGTGGAGAGGAGCCTTCAGAGGAGAATGTGGACACTGCATGCCCTTTGCTGCCTTGGCTGTCGTCACCTACACTGGTAATGCTGGCTTCTTTCTAAGCACGGGTCTCTGAAAGGCTATGGGGGTTTCTGTTTAAACACTGCTGATTAAAGCCCAGCTCTAGTTAGTGGCTTATTTGCATGTCAAATTAGGGTTCAAAGAAATGCAAATATGGAAGCTTATTTGCTCTGGTAAATTTGCTTTAGTAACCTGGAGGAAGCAGTAAGTTCTAAAACACTCAAGCTGAAATTAATGGACAACTTTGGCCTCTCAGATCTTCTTTCCCTCATCTTTTGTCTTTTCTCTGTTGTAATTCACTTACTAGTATATGCAAAAAATATTTAGGATACCTCCTTGTGTGGAAGGCACTGTGAATAGAACCATAGAGAAGCAGTTACATTGAGACCTCTGCCCTCTGGTAGAGGAAACAGGCATAAAGTAAACCCTGGCTCAAGAATGCAAAAACTCTTACATGTGATAGTAGAGATACAAAGAAACAACGAAATAATTAAGCAAGTAAGTAAATGGCATCTACTCTATGTCTGCCCCAATCTAGGGACTTTGAACGCAAAGGAGATTTATTTTGACTACCGGGAGGAATCAGAGACACAATCTAGCAAACTTGCATTTTACTTCCTTCCCGCCTCTGCCTTTGACTAAGTCTGTGAACTCCTTGAACAAGAAATCATTTCTCATTCATCTTGCTATTACCAAGGACTGACACTTAGTAGGGTTCACAGTACATAATTTTTTCAGTAGATGGATAGATAAGTGAGTATAGCATGTGAGATGGACTCCAGTTGGAGGCAGCATTCCCATAGGGAAAGGTGATGATAGAAAGTGCTCAGTGAGCAAGGACCGGATGTGGGGAAATCAAAGGTGGCCTGTACAGTAGCCCAAATGGTCCAAGGTGGTGCTTCCTATGCTGTGTCAGAGGAGCAGCAGGAGGGAAAGAGGAGAGAGGGCTGGAGCCTTCCTGAGACACTTGGAGGACTATGGTGAGGAGTTTGAACTTCATTCTGCAGGAGATCAGCGGCCATTAGAAGTTTTTGCCAATCAGATAACAAAACCAGAATAATATGACTTTACTGTTCTCTACCTGTTGTTTTATAAGCAGTAGCTGTCATTCGTGATTAAAGGACCATCTCATGAGAGATCAAGTTTTAGAGAAAGTTGAAACAGCAGTTAACTTGCAGGGGTATGAATATGCCATTTCTCTTTTTGTGAATTTAGAAATTCAAGAAAGTCTCTGTCTTATGTCTCTTAATATTGCTGATCTAATCGTCTTTGGAGGAAGTCTCACCTCATGCCACATCTGATGAGAAGGCTTACTCATTGGTCTCCAGGGTTTTCCTGACGTCTCCCCTTCACTTAAAACACAGTTCTTGTATCTGCCCCACCCTAAAGCCCCACACCTGTGTAAGCTGTAACATGTTAATGAATATATTTATTTATGTGTATACTCCCATCTTACATCTTTTGTAGAACAAGACAGACTCCTTTTCAGCGAGATAACTTAGATATTTCATGCTAATTCCTAGAAGCCAACAGCAGGATCTGGCTTTTTTTGCTCAGTAAATCTTCAATGGATAGATGGGTATTTATTCATTCATTTCTTTTAAATATATATATTGATTTCAGAGAGGAAGGGATTGATTGATTTCAGAGAGGAAGGGAGAGATAGAAACATCAGTGAGGAAAGAGAATCACTGATGGGCTGCCTCCTACATACTCCACACTGGGGATGGAGCCTACAACCCAGGCATGTGCCCTTGATTGGAATCAAACCCAGGACCCTTCAGTCTGCAGGCCAACACTCTATCCACTGAGCAAAACCAGTTAGGGCCAATAGATAAATGGGTATTTAGATGAGGGATGGAAGGAAAGAGAATTACACTTCCTGGTAGAAAACCTAGTACAAAAACAAAAACAAAAAAACACAGAAACACTCAGGGCATCATTTCAGTCAGCATGAGGACCTCTTAGACTGTAAATACCCATGACAGCAGGAACCCATGGATCCCCAGTACTTAGCTCAGGGCCTGACACAATGAAGGGGATTCATGAATGTTTGTTGAAGGAAAGAGTGAATGAATGAATGAATGAATGGTAACAAGATAACCCTATTCAGGTATATGTATAGGGTACAGTAGCCCACAGGCCAGACACTTTCAAGTAACAATCTGGTTAATTGCCCAGTTCTTCCTGCCTTTAAGAAGAGAACTATTGACCTTCAGGATTCAGCTGTACCAACACTTCCCTTCAAATATTATATGTTGCTCTGAGCTATGAACTCCAGCTATATCCTTGGTTTTGAGGACATGAAGGGAGTAGCCATGATTGTAATAAGCTAATAAAGCTCACTTATCTCCCTAAATAAGTAAAATTATTCCAGCATTATTGCCCTATAATTTCTTACCTTTTTAACATTTCAGGGAAAGTCTAAATTGCCTCTTACAATCAGTGTCTAAGTATCTGAACATATAGCTACAGGGCTTAATTTGTAACCCAGGACTGATAAGAAAGCTGAGCTTTTGGTTTGGTTTCGGTTGTTTCTTTGCTGTATTTTATTTTGTGCTTTTCTTTTCCTTCTCAGAATAATTTTAGCATGGTTGAATGGTTTTCTAGGTGCCTGAAGAGAGATATACCTTGTTTCATGTCTTTCCATGGGAAAAATTTACAGCATTATACTTTAAGTAAGATACTTAACTAGATGATAATGAAAGTAATTATATATCATGATGTGCCAGGCACTGTTTTAAATACCCTATACATAATAACTTGTTAATTCATAAAAAGCCCTACACGAAAGATACTTTTATCTAACCTATTTTATAAATGAGAAAACTGAGGCACAGAGTGGTCTGGTTCCTCATCCAAGGTGACAGAACCATAGGGATGGGGCTAACATTTCAGCTCAGACAGTCTGCCCCTGGCATACCATTCTCCTTCTCTATACTATTCAGTATTGCCAGCTCTTTGTTCTGACTTTTGTTGTCTTCTTAACTGCCCCCCACCCCACAGCATTAACTTCATACTGATGTACTTGGTCTGCACATGTCCAAAGTGTTTGCAAGTAAAAAAGATCCTTTATTCCATGCATATTTATTGGACACTAGTATTGTGCCAGAGGCTGGTGTAGGCTCTAGATATAAACCAATGAACAAAAGACAAATCCACTGATTCCATTGAGTTTACATTCTAGTTTGAGGTAAAAGATAATAAGAAAAAATAAGACAAATGTAGATCTATCCTAGGTTAGATAGGAGTAAGTGTGATGGAGGAAAACCAAGGAAGGAAGAAGATAGTAACAGTGGAAGACCCTCACTGAGAAAGTGACATTGACTTCAGGACTTGGAAGTAGTCATGGAGTGGGACTTGCAGAGTCTGAGGGAACAGCTAGGCAGGCATAAGTAAAAGCAAGTTTGAGAGGGCAAGGGCTGTGGGAGGATTGAGGAGTAGTAAGGACACCAATATGGCAAGAGAGAAGTCAGAGCTTAATCAATAATATGGTGGGAAAATTGGCATAGGCTTTATAATCAGACTAGTGGCCTGGTACAAAAAATTTATGCATGGGGGGCGGTGTTCCCTCAGCCCAGCCTGCACCCTCTCCAATCGGGGACCCCTTGGGGATGTCTGACTGCTGCTAAAGTGGCAGTCAGACATCCCTCTTGCAATCTGGGACCACTGGCTCCTAACCACTCACCTGCCTGCCTGCCTGATTGCCCCTAACTGCCTCTGCCTGCCTGCCTGATCGCCCCTAACTGCCCTCCCCTGCAGGCCTGATCTCACCCCCAACTGCCCCCCCCTGCCACCTGATCTCACCCCCAACTGCTCTCCTCTGCTGGCCTGATTGTTCCTAACCCCCTGCTGGCCTGATCTCACCCCCAATTGCCCTCCCATGCTGGCCTGATCGCCCCTAATTGCCTCTGCCTCAGCCCCCGCCCCCATGGCTTTGTCTGGAAGGAAGTCGGACATCCAGAAGATGGCCAGTTGACCTGGTCTACTTAGCATATTACCCTTTTATTAGTATAGATAGATTATATTGGATATGATTGCTTAAATTGGGGGGGAGCCTTTTTCAGCAGGAGGAGATGCTCTTGGCAGACAAAAATACATAATCCCTATATCTGGACTGATAGCCAGCCATATGCACTATACTGCCAAACTGGTCATTAAAATATTGAACCGCTTTCTTACACTTTACACCAAACAGCTGTTGCCCTTAAAACTCCTCCTCAGCCCCCACCTTAGGTTCTGCCTTCTCAGTTCACCCAGGTTAGCTTCTGATTGGTCGGTTTCTATGCCAGTCAGTGTCTCCAGGCCTATCTCTGGGCCTGATCAGAGGCAGGGCTGATCAGCAGCCCCCTCGCTGCTAGCGAGGCCCAGAGAGAAAGAGAGGCATGGCTGCTGGCTAGGCCCGGAGAGAAAGAGAGAGGCAAGGGCTGATCAACAGCTGCCACGGAGACTGCAGATCAGACCCTGCTTCTCTCTCCGGGCCTCTCTCTGGGCCTGATCTGTAGCCCCCGCGGCAGTCAGGTCTGGGTAGCAGCAGCTAAGCTGTTGGTGGGGTCATCTTAACAAGTTATATATGCCTTTGAGATTTTGTTTTCTCATCTGCAAAATGGGAAAACCAATTTTCTGTTAGGAATAATGAGAAAGTATAATAAGCCTGACACAAAAATGGGAGACACAGCCCTGGTGTGTCCTGACTTTGCAGGTCCTCCCAGACCGTCCTCCAAGAGACACTCCATTTTCACCATCCATGGAAATGGGGTCACGCCCCAGGAGGCAGGAGCCCTCAGCCTTTGTTGTCTCATGATGTCATCTAAACACCATGCCCCAGATGTAACCTACTTGCAACAGTTTACCTTCTCATTTACCTTCTTGCAACAGCCCAGCTGAAACTGGGGTCCAGGCAGTGCATCCAGCAAGATTGTGCCACTGGCTGCCAAGTAAAGAATGACTTGAGCTGCTACAAACAAACAAAGCAAAACAGTTTCCAAGATGTAGGCCTTTCATTTGTGTGAACAGGGACATGAGCAAACACCGGCCTGTTTCAATTTGAAATAGCTTCTGGAGTCACTGTTGGCACTGTGTTCCCTAGTTACATAATGTCTGCCTTCTTTGGCAGTGACCTTGGTATTGTCTTTGTTGTGAAAAACATAAAGTCTAAGACTCCAAACACATAGCCTAATTAATTATTTTGTGTACCTATTTCTTAGAGCCATCCAACTGAATTTCTTTATCTTGCTCTTTTTCTTTCTGGCTGATAATTATTTATTAATAGGTTCAGAAAATGTTCAGACAAACTTGTGGATGGCAGACTTAATATTTCTTATGCACCAATTCTGTGCCTACCAGGGTGCTAGATCCTTGGGATGTTAGAGGAGTTGTACAAAACACCCTGCTGTGAGGAAAGGTGGAAGAGACATATGTAAGAAATTACAATGCAATCAATTATGAGATATAACTCAGTGCTGAAGAGGATGACCTTTGGAATTAGGCAGACTTGGCTCTGAATCCCTGGTTTCACCTCATTTTATTATGTTGGGCAAGCTGCTTAAATTCTCAGAGACTTGACCATGAAAGATATAATTCCTATGTCCTAGTGCGATTGTATGAGTTGAGTAAGACAATATTTTTGAAACACCAGGCACTACAACTGGCATAGACTAGTTGCTCAATAAACATCCATGGTTGAAATTATTATTAGTGCTATGATAGACAAAGAGCATGAAGACAGAGAGGAAGGACTGACCCGCTCCCAGGGGAACAGTTGGATTTGAACAATGAAGAGAGCTTTACCAAATGGAGAAAGAGAGGGAAGGCATTTCAAACATTTGAGTAGAGGTGTCAAGATGAGATGATGTTTTTAGTTTATTTAACAAATATTTATTGATCTGCTGCCTTGTGCTAGGCATTGAGCTAAGTTTTAGGAATATACAACAAATATGGCCATGTCTTGCTCTCATGGAACTTACATTCCTCTGTAGTGGAAGACAGACCATAACCTGTTAAAAAACAACAAGCTAATTGATAAACAAGGAATAGCTTGTTGTCATAATGTCTATAAAGGAAATAGAGTGATATCAAGTGGGATAATTTAGCACTTATATATGCTCTTATTTTAGATAAGGTCATGGGAGGTCTCTCTGAAGAAGGGATGGTTAAGCTGAGCCCTACAGGATGGAATGAGGCAGCCATGGAAAGAGCTGAGGAAGAGCATTTCAGGCAGGGGAAGGAGCAAACACAAAGGCCCAGAGGTAGGCTTGCTGGTTTTAGTCAACTGCAAGAACCTGTAGATGCAATCTCATGAACCAGAAGAGTGACATTTGTTAGGGTCAGGGAGGTAAGCAGAAGCTTATTTTTCATTGTTTTTTGCTTCCGTGTTTGTTTTCACCAATGGGAAGGCTTTCCAACATGAGAGGACACAATCAGATTCATGTTTGTTGGGGGCTAGAGTATAAGCAGAAAATAGGAACTATTGTAACCATCCAGGCAAGAGATGGTTTTTGTTTTGCTTTGAGAGGGCACCTTCCTGCTTCAACAAACATATGAGAGGGTGTTGTTGGGCAATAGTTATTATCCAGGGGAGTGGAGATTAATGATGCAGGAAAGAGAGGTTTCGCCTGAAGATTGTTACAACTAACCAAACAAGGCTGGTTTGTGAAGTGGAAGTGGAGATAGATTTGGGAAGTTCAACTAACAGAGGCTGATAATAGATTAGATTGGGAAAAGGGAAAAATCAAGGATGACTCCAAAAGGTTTTGTTTAAGTAGGATGGTGCCATTTACTGAGATGAGGAAGAGTGGGAGAGGCACTGGCCTGGTTGTCTATAAAGAGCTTCACCAAAGATATATTACATTTGAGACCCTTAGTAGAAAACCTAATGCTATCTAGAGCTCAAGGTGTTGGTCTGTGCTATAAATATAAACTAGGAAACCGTTAGCATTTAGATGGTACTTAAAGCCATGGTGAGCTCACTTGGGGAGAATGTGTAGATAGAGAAGATACAAGAGCCCCAGGGTTCAGGGGAGGAAGAGGAAGAGCCAGCCAAAGAGATGGAGAAGGAGAGGCCAGCGAAGTAAGAGTGAAACCAGGAGGAATGAAACTGTGTGAGCCAAGAGAAGAGAGCAATTCAGGGAGGACACAGTGGTCATGTCTTGAATCCCAGTGGCAGGTAAAATGGGATAGAGAGATGTCCATTGGGTCTGGCAGTATAGAGGGTTCTGGTGACATTGGAAGTGATGAAGATGGAAGCCAACTTGGAGTGGGCTAAACACTTGAATGGGAAAGGGAACTCATTTGTCTTCATGGGGCTTTGTGTCAAGTTAAAAAGAAATCTAAAGTTAAAAAGACAAAAGGTCATTATTTGTGAATTATGAGACAGTTATTTAAGTGTGTCTTTGACTATTTACATTTCTGTTCTTTTGACTTTTGTTTTCTGGATTAAAAAAGAGTAATGGGAGTAAGACTATGAAAACAATAGCACTGGATAATTCTCTGGAGAAATTTGGCTGCACAAGTTGCAGAGACCTGAAGCAATAAATGGGAGTCAGATGTGAGGGTCAGGAAAGGTTTGGTTTGTTATTTTGGCTTTTAAATGGGAGATGTTAGACATGTTTGGTGGGTGATGGATGGTGTGAAAGACTGAAGCCTTTGTAAGAGAGGATGGAGAGGATCCAGAGGTGAGAGGTGGGGTCTGCCTTTGATACGTGTAGGGACACTGTGCCCAAAGGAGCAGGAGGAAAGGCAAGGAGCACAGGTACAGAGAGTTTATGTGGGAAAGGGGCAGAATGCTATGGTGGTTTCTATTTTCATTGAAGTATGAGATGAGGTCATCAGCTATGAGGGTAAGGATGTGAGCAGGGAATATGGCATGTGTGAGGACAATGAGAAAAGTATGAAATGGCTGTCTCCAAGGATGGGAAAGCTAATGTACTAGGGAGAGAGTGAGTGGATTAGATCACGGACTTCTGATCTAGAATGGTTTCTTTGCAAACACATTCTTCTCATTCACCTCACAATGTCATGGAGTTCCAAGCATGGTCCTTTAACATTGCAGCCCACAATAAAGGTTTGCTGAGTGCATTGTATAGGGGGTGGCAGTACTGTGTGTGTGTATATATATATATATAT
>NW_005361607.1:2447925-2470939 GCF_000412655.1 Myotis brandtii
TTTTAACAATGAGAAAATTGAGGATCAAAGAAGCTAAATACATGTCCACAATCATTCAGTGTGGTGTGCACATGTATGTGTTCTCTATATCTATATCTATATCTATATCTATATCTATATCTATATCTATATCTATATCTATATCTATATCTATATCTATATCTATATCTATATCTATATCTATATCTATATCTATATCTATATCTATATCTATATCTATATCTATATCTATATCTATATCTATATCTATATCTATATCTATATCTATATCTATATCTATATCTATATCTATATCTATATCTGAGAAATTTGCTGCACAAGTTGCAGAGACCTGAAGCAATAAATGGGAGTCAGATGTGAGGGTCAGGAGAGGTTTGGTTTGTTATTTTGGCTTTTAAATGGGAGATGTTAGACATGTTTGGTGGGTGATGGATGGTGTGAAAGACTGAAGCCTTTGTAAGAGAGGATGGAGAGGATCCAGAGGTGAGAGGTGGGGTCTGCCTTTGATACGTGTAGGGACACTGTGCCCAAAGGAGCAGGAGGAAAGGCAAGGAGCACAGGTACAGAGAGTTTATGTGGGAAAGGGGCAGAATGCTATGGTGGTTTCTATTTTCATTGAAGTATGAGATGAGGTCATCAGCTATGAGGGTAAGGATGTGAGCAGGGAATATGGCATGTGTGAGGACAATGAGAAAAGTATGAAATGGCTGTCTCCAAGGATGGGAAAGCTAATGTACTAGGGAGAGAGTGAGTGGATTAGATCACGGACTTCTGATCTAGAATGGTTTCTTTGCAAACACATTCTTCTCATTCACCTCACAATGTCATGGAGTTCCAAGCATGGTCCTTTAACATTGCAGCCCACAATAAAGGTTTGCTGAGTGCATTGTATAGGGGGTGGCAGTACTGTGTGTGTGTATATATATAGTAGCTGACCAGTAGCTCACTGCCGCCCTCCAGTAGCTCTCTGCCTGCTGCCCCACCCTCCTGTAGCTCCCCCCGCACCCCTTCTTCATAGCTTGCTGCCCTGCCCCCTCCTGTAGCTCTCCACCTCCCGCTTGTAGCTCACTGCTCCACCCTCCTGCTGATCCATGATCCGGTCATTACGTGGTCGGTCGTTACGCTTCACAGTGTAATGACCATTTGCATATTACATCTTTATTATATATATAGGAGATACACACACACACACACACACACACACATTCAGGCACACAAATACATTATTTTTTATAAGATTCTGTCCTTGACTCAAGGAACTTATAATCTAGGAATCAAGCTAAAGGGGAAAATGTCACAAACTAATAGAACAGGAGTCAGCACAGTATAATTTATGGGCTAAAACTAGCCCCCACCTGCCTGGTTTCTATGAATAAACTTTTTTTGAGCACAAACATTCCCATTTGTTTCATATTGCTTTTGGCTGCTTTTTCACCATAACAGCAGAGTCCAAAAGTTTCAGCAGTGTCTGTGTGTCCTGTAAAGCCTAAACTATGTATCTATCCCTTTAATAGAAAACGTTTGCAACTCCTGCAATAAAGTACAAGGAAAATGGTGCTCTAAGGTTGAGAAGATGTGGCTCTTTCTTTTGGTGGTGCTCAAAGTCTGCTTCCAGGAAGCAGTGACATTTTAATTCCCTCCTGACAGGCTCATTTCTTCATTCAGTGAAGCCTTTTTAGCATCGCTTATGTGTCAGGCACTGTTCTAGGTGCTGAAGATACAACAGTGAACAAAATAAATTGAAAATCTGTGTCCTCCCTCATGAGTCATTCATTTATGTAGAGGGGTAGGATTGAGAGATGGGGATAGAAGCAAAGTTTCATAAATAGGAAGTAGTTCAGATGACCCAAAGGATATAAAGGGGATTGGAATGAAGAACTAGAGTATAAAGTAGTGATTTTCAAAGTGTGGTCCTGGACCATTATTAGACTCCCCCAGGGGGTTGGTTAAAAATATGTGCTCTTGGGCCTTGGTGGTCCAGACCTGCTGACTCTGAATCTCTGGGAGTTAGGACACAGGCATCTACTCATTTAATAAGTTCTTCACATGATCCTTAGGCTCACTATATTTTTTAGTGATTGTGGTAGCAGTTCATTGGAATCAGATTTGGAAGTGTGTGTGTGTGTGTGTGTGTGTGTGTGTGTGCGTGTGTGTGTGAATATGAATGTGTGTGTGTGTTTGGTGGGCTGTCAGCAGAATGAAGACGGTAGGAGAGGAAGTGAAGACCCCCATTGAATTCAGACTTCTCTGGGCACAGTTGGGAAACCAGGGGATGAGGTCACTTGTAAATGGGGGAGGCCATTTACAAAAGAGACTGTGGAGCCTCTTGGAGGAGGGCAGGACCTTAAGGACAGAAGGAAAGAGCAGGACTTGGTTGATGCAGACCCCATTTGTCAGAGGGAAAGCATGATGCTGAGGGCATTGTGAGGACAGCTGCCAGGTTTGTCTCAGAGCACACACAGGTAACCAGATGGGCTAGGAATAACCTTGTGGCTTATGTGAGACATAACTTTTTAACAGCAAACAGAGAGGAATGAATAAGTCTACCCAAATAACAGAGATCACTGGAGCAGAGAGGCCCACAATCAGAGACATGCGTGCAGTAATGAGTGGACCCATTTGGCTGGAATAGGAAATTCATGTAGGGCAGTTATAGGAGATAAGTCTGGAAAGGTTGTTTAGGACCAGATGGGGAAGGGCCTTGAATGCCAAGCGAAGGATTTTGGCATGCATCCTGGAGGCAGTGGGGAGCCATTTAACTTTTTAGCAGTGGGGGTTACAGGATTAGAGCTGTACTTTAGGGAAATTAAACCAATGGAAGGTTGGGAGACTGGAGGTGAGGAGACTAATTTGGGGGTCACTGAAAAGGCTCAGGTGAGAAATAATGAGAATCTGAATACGGTAGAAGCAGTGGGAATGGAGAGGAGAGGAAAGAGGAGTTTGAGAAAAAGCACACATAGAACTGACAGGAACTGGCAATGGAACAGAGAAATGGAGTGTGCCAAGGGAACTGTCCAAGATCTCCTAAATGTTCCCACCTGGATAACCATGGAGACATTGGTGCAATTACAGAAACCGGGAGGATAAGTGGAGAAGGTGTGGAGCCTGTTGGTTTGAAATACAAGAGGGCCCACAGAGCAGGTAGTCAAAATGGCAGGGACTCCAGGGGGAGGTCAACGGTGGCCAGATGGGCATGCGCAGGAGTTTCCTTCCCTTGTGGTAGAACATAAGGCTGTTGATTGAACTCAACATGGTAAATCAGATGTTGATATTCTCTCTCTCTCTCTCT
This sequence comes from Myotis brandtii, assembly GCF_000412655.1. Classification (NCBI taxonomy): domain Eukaryota; kingdom Metazoa; phylum Chordata; class Mammalia; order Chiroptera; family Vespertilionidae; genus Myotis; species Myotis brandtii. The sequence goes on from NW_005361607.1 coordinate 2,451,215, forward strand.
CTCTCTCTCTCTCTCTCTCTCTCTCCCACACACACATCATACCTGATACAACACATATACACTGGGAAGAAAATCTTGGGTTCCATGTATGCATAGCGACTAATTTTGTTCACTTCACTCCATGTGGTAAAACTCATGCCAGGAGACATAAGAGGGAAAAACACACACAAAAATACCTGACGATAAACAGTGTAAATCCATCAGAAAATAATCAAAACTGATTACTTTTCCAAAGTTTCTTTTTTAAATACTTTAAGAAAAACCTGATCAATTCTTCCATGGAAAGATTATGAACAAAGTTGGATATTGATGTAAAATTTCCCCTCATTCTGCCATTTTTCCTCCTTTTATTTCTTAACAATGCAGTGCAAAATAGGACCATTTCAACAGCCCTGCTGGACTCAGGACGCTGGCACTCTAGAAGTACTCCCCTCAGCAGGAGTTACCAAGACAAACATGCAGTGGAGGTTTCCCTCAAGTAAAGCATTGTGGAAAATAAGATATTGTCCCAAAAGTTACTTCTTAGAGTGGACTAGGAAATTAAGTAGTCATTTCTAAAGCAAAAGCATTGAAATCAGAACATAAGTGAATCAAGAACCCTAGCAGTGCAAGAACTGTGGAAAGAAATGAAAAGTATTTGAATACCTCTGGTACATGCAAACATGCACACCCACCATCCACGTCTTACGTAATGTCACCCACCCACTGCCTTCTCTGCCCCCTTGCTCTCCTTGGGGAGAATCCGTCCATCCTTGTGTGTGTTTTGCTTTGTTTCAGCACTTCCTTACTTTCTGGCACTATAAGGTGCCTCCAGCTCATCTTGTGTACTGCCTGTCCCACAGCTAGAGTCAGCTGTTTCTCCAAGGAGTCCTGATTCCTTTTGGTGAGATGGATAATTCTCTCTTTGGAGAGAGAGAGAGAGAGAGAGACAGTGGTGTGAGAGAGACACATTGACTGCCTTCCACACGTGCCACAGCCAGGGGCTGGGGATCAAGCCTGCAACCAAGGTACATACCCTTGACCAGAATCGAACCCACAACCATTCAGTCTGAAGGCCAATGCTCTACCCACTGAGCAACCAGCTAGAAAAAATGGATAATTCTTTAAGGTCATTTTTTTTCTTACTTTAAGGACACACAATGAAGACACTAAGACTTTATTATGGAATTATTAAACAATGTTGACCATACAGGCAATTTTGTGTTTCAAAGTAAGCAAATATTTACTTTAGTGCCTCTTATGTGCCAGCTGTGGTACACGTTTCTGCAGATATTAAGGTATTACCTAATATTCATTTCCTATGAGCACTGTCCATGTATTAAGTCATTTAAACCTTATAACAATCCTCTAAGGTGTGGATCCTATTATCATTCTCATTTTATGGACAGCAATGACAGGATGCTTGGCTGCCTGGGGATCACCGTCTAATAGACAAAGTAGACAAGCAGAGGATACTGGGAGCAGGAAAGAGAGACACTCAATTCAGCCATGGGATTAGGGAGAACTTCCTGGTTGAGGTGACACCTGAGCTGAGTCCTGGTGGATTAAAGGAATTGTGAGTAAAATGTATGGGGTAGCATTCCAGGAAAAAGAATGATCCTGAGTAAATACACCAGTAAGTGAAATAGCCCCAGACGAGGGGAATGGTAACCAGGCAGGTATTGCCAGGCAAGGATGAAGTAGTGTTGAGATGACAAGGAAGTCAAGGAATTCAGTCTTAGATGTCATGTATATTCTGCTAGGTAGCTTGGACTTCCTTGTAAATGACAAGGAAAGAGGGAGTGACATGGTAAGATAGTTATAGACAGATCATTTTGACAGTGCAGATGACAGGTGGGGGCTACGAGACAAAAGGCAAAATAACTAGTTAGGAGGTAACAACAAAGGTCTCAGGGAGAGATTTTTAGAGGTCCCAAACCCTAAACTGTCAGTAATAGAACAAATTAGAGACACTAGATATATTAAGTTGGCAGGACCTGAAGATTGAGAAACTATGCTCTTGCCCTTATTTTTCTTTTCAGAATGTGCATGCTGAGTCCCTGGGTAATAAAAGAGAAGTGATTCAAGGAGAATGCTCTAAGCAGCTCATGAATTTGACTAAAGCATCCTATCTTTTTAATTGTCAGAACCCGAGTTGCCAGAAAAGAGGCAAAGATGGCAGAATCTCCACATACCTGTAGCAATTATTATTATTATGTTAGCATGATATGTTAGAATTCTACCAAGGTTGAATTCTACATCCTCTACTTAGCTGAACGATCCTACCTAAGTCTCTATGAGTCTTAGTTTTCTCATCTGTAAAGTGGGAAAAATGGTAATACCTACACATTGAGGTTGTTATAAGGACAGAGTTGATGCATGTAATGCTCTTGACACAGATAAGTGCCCCCCCGTTATTATTACTTTTAAATTGTCCAAGATTTATTGTTTGCTTTCTCATAAACTTTACTTAATCTTCCAGGTACTTTCTGAAGGTGAATTTCAGCATTCCCTCTTCATAGAAAGAAACTTGGGTACAGAGAAGCAAAGGCATTTGCCTAAAATTAAAGAGCTTCTGGAACAGGATTTTATTTTATTTTTTTAAATATTTTATTGATTTTTCACAGAGAGGAAGGGAGAGAGATAGAGAGTTAGAAACATTGATCAGCTGCCTCCTGCACACTTCCCACTGGAGATGTGCCCGCAACCAAGGTACATGCCCTTGACTGGAATCGAACCCGGGGCCTTTCAGTCCACTGAGCCAAACCAGTTACGGTGTGGGATTTTAGATTTCAAGACCAGAATTCTCTCCACTACATTTTTATCTGACAGAGACTTGTTAAATATGAAGTCAGTTTTTGCTCAATTACCTTGTTTATTCATTTAACAAACATTTAAAGTACTATTCTATTGCAAACATCATTATATGGTCAGGATATAGCAGGAACCAGATAGATAAAGCTCTCACCTCATGGACTTAACATTCTAGTTGGAGAGATATGCAAATGAACAAACAGACAAATAGATATAAAATAGGACATCAAAGAAGGCTGAGTGCTATGAAAAAATTAAACTGGAATAGGCCTAACCTTCAAGCAGTCTTTATTAATCCTGTTCAACTATTTTACACAAATTAAATTTTCCACAAGTGACTACCATACTCTATTGGGCTTCTTTCATTATAAGACCTGCGTTCTGCCCAACTTGAGTGACTCAAATGGTTGAGCACCCTCCTGTGCACTGAAAGGGTTGCTGTTTGATTCCCAGTCAGGGCACATCAGGGCACATGCCTGGGTTGCGGGGTTGATCCCCAGTCAGAGTACTTATGTACAGAAGACATCTGATTGATGTTTCTCTCTCACATCAGTCTCTCTCTCTCTCTCTCTCTCTCTCTCTCTCTCTCCCCCACCTTCTCTCTCTAAACATGTCCTTGTATGAGGATTTAAAAATAAACACTTGTGTTCTCCACTGGTACTGCAATGAGGTAAGAGCTTTGAGAGGAAGAAGTTAGTCAAAACTGTACCAATATAAGCAATACCTTCCTAAAAACACTAGTGATAGTTCTCCCTCAATTTGGAACCCAATAAAATGTATTTATGGTTGTTGACTTGGATAAGGGGAGGAAGCTGTCCTGGCTGGTGTGGCTAAGTGGGCTGAGTGCCGTCCAGTGAACTAAAAAGCTGCTGGTTAGATTCCAAGTTAGGGCATGTGATGAGGTTGTGGGCTCGATCCCCAGTAGGTGGTGTGTAGGAGGCAGCCAATAGATGTTTCCTTCTCACATGGATGTTTCTCTTTCTCTAAAAATCAATGAAAAATCTTTTTTTTAAATGAAATACAATCCTATATAATAAAAGCCTAACATGCTAAGTGTCCAGTCATCTGATCAGCTGTTCAACCAATCAAAGCTTAATATGCTGGTGATATGCTAATGCTGCTCAACCACTCGCTATGACGTGCACTGACCACCATGGGCAGACACTCTGACCGGCAGGTTAGCTTGCTGCTGGGGTCGGGCCTATCAGGACTGAGAGAGACTGGCCGAACACACCTTGGAGCCCACCCGTGGTCCCTCCCCAGCTGGCTAACCTCCCACGTCCTTCCCTAGCCCTGATCATGCACTGGTGGGGTCCCTCAGCCTGGCCTGCACCCTCTGGCAATCTGGGACCCCTCAGGAGATGTTGGAGAGCTGGTTTCAGCTCAATCCCGCAGGCCAGGCTGAGGGACCCCACAGGTGCACAAATTTGTGCACTGGGCCTCTAGTTATAAATAACAAACTAGGGGAAAACACAAGTTAAAAGATATAACTGATTTTACCATTTTACCATTAATAGTCTGTGAAATGTTTTGGTGTCTTTTATCCAGTCGTTTTTTTCTATCACTTAATAAGAGACCTTTAACCCTGGCCAGGTGGTTCAGTTGGTTGGAGCATTATCATCATCATTATCACACACACACACACACACACACACACGCACATGCACACACGTTGCAGGTTTGATTCCAGGTCAGAGCACATACCTAAATTTCAGGTTCAATCCCAGGTCTGGGTGTGTACAGTAGGCAACCGATTTATGTTTCTCTCTCACATCAATTTCTCTCTCTCTCTCCCTCTCACCAGCTTGTTCTCTCCCTCTCTCCCTCTCCCTCTCTCCTTTCTTCTCTAAAAAAAAATTAATAATAAAACATATCCTCAGGTGAGAATAAAAAAAAAAAAAGATCCCTTTCTATATGAAAATTTTCATATTGCTTTTCACTAAGTGTAACACAAGCACATTCCCATGCCACCAAAAACTACTAGCAAACAGCTACACTAATAAAAGACAAACATGCAAATTGACTGTACCTTTACTACACCTTAAGCCATGCCCACCAGCCAATCAGAGTGACTATATGCAAATTAACCCAACCAAGATGGCAGGCGGCAGCCACAGAGCTGAACCAAGCAGGAGGCTTGGTTGCTGCAGTGATGGAGGAAGCCAAGCTTCCTGGCTGGCTCTGAGCTCCACTCAAAGCAACAAAGTTTCAATTATAGAAGATAAATAAACCCCAGATACCTGCTTTCAGCCGGCCATGGCCACGGAGCTGGAGCAAGCAGGAGCCGGCTCTGAGCTCCACTGAAGGCAAAAAAGTTTCAATTATAGAAGGTAAATAAATCCCAGAATAAAAAAAAAAGAAAAAAAGGAGAGGCTGGGAGCTTCCGTCGCCGGAGGGCTTGGCCAGCCTGAAAACAGCCCTCAGCCCCTCACCCAGACTGACCAGGCACTCCAGTGGGGATCCCCCACCCTAAACGGGGTGTGGCCAGCCTGAAAACAGCCATCAGCCCCTCAATCAGGCTGGCCAAACCTCCATTGGGTGAGGGTCCCCACTGTGGGGGGCTTGACCAGCCTGCAAACAGCCATCAGCCCCTCACTCAGGCTGGCCAGGCACCCCAGTGGGGACCCCCACCCTGATCCAGGAGACCCTTCAGGGCAAACCAGCCGGCCCCCACCCATGCACCAGACCTCTATCCTATATAATAAAAGGGTAATATGCAAACTGACCCTAACAGCAGAAAGACTGGGAATGACTGATCACTATGACACACACTGACCACCAGGGGGCAGATGCTCAATGCAGGAGCTGGCCCCTGGTGGTTAGTGTGCTCCCACAGGGGGAGCTTTGCTCAGCCACAAGCCAGGCTGATGGTTGCCAGCACAGCGGTGGTGGCAGGAGCCTCTCCAGCCTCCTCAGCAGCGCTAAGGATGTCCGACTGCAGCTTAGGTCTGCTCCCTCGTGGCAAGTGGACATCCCCCGAGGGCTCCCGGGCTGCCAGAGTGATGTCTGACTGCCAGCTTAGGCCCAGTTCCCCAGGGAGTGGGCCTAAACCAGCAGGTGGTCATCCCCCAAGGGGTCCCAGGCTGCGAGAGGGCACAGGCCAGGCTGAGGGACCCACTGAGTGCACAAATTTTTGTGCACCAGGACTCTAGTAATTTTAATATCTGCAATATATTTCCTTATGTGAATATAGCATAATTTACTACTATTGTTTAACATGGGAAACGAAAGGATCATTTTCAGTTTTTTGGTGTATCCATTATCTATTGCTGTGTAACTATCTAATCTTTAGTGTGTATCATCCTAAAACTTAAATGTCTGCAAACAACATTTCTCTATTATCCATCGTGCTCCTGCTGGGTGACCCACTGGATTGCACTGGTGTACTCTGGGCTCACTTCAGCTGTTGCTTTCAGCTGGAGGTTAAGCTGTGTTTGAAAGTCCAAGAGGGACACAGGCTCATGTCTGTCAGTTGGTGCTGGCTGAGCACGGGGTGTCTCTATCCTCCTTCATGCCTTTCATCCTACTGTAAGCTAGATTGGCTTCCTCACACAGAGGTCTCAGGACAGCATGCCAAGAGGACCAGCAAAGACCTCATGAGGTCCAGGCTCTGAAATGGGTAAGACTTCACTTCTGCCACATTCTTTTGGTCAAGACAAGTCACATGACCAGTCCATCAAGGGATAGAAAAAACAGATGCTATCTCTGAATAGCAGGAGCAGGGAAGTGACATTCCCAGGGGACATGCATGCCCGGAGGTTAGGAATGTATGGCTCTTAATCTACTGCAAGAGATTCTATACAATATCATGAAAGAATGTTGCTCAATTATTAATATAGTGTAAATTAAGCTTTATGTTTTTGAGTCTAAAACATTATTACCTTGGAATCAACCCCTAGAATTTGATTGGTCAGGAAAAAGGATAAGATATGTTTTTAAGGCTCTTGCTTTTCAGAATGTACTTAGATGACCCCTCTCCATCTCTGCTTTCCAAGACAGAGGACATTCAATTGGTCAACCCCAAATAAACAAGTTAATTATAATGTGGCATCAGAATAAAAAGCAGGGTTTTTTCTAAAGGAATAAAGCAGCTCAGTGGCAACGAGTTGGGTTTTTCTCTATCTGATGACATTCTCCTTGGCATAAATGAAATCTTGGGTGAGGAGTTGGAGGCAGACCAGATTTCAGATCCATCTACCAAACAAATCCCTTGTGATTTGAATGTATGAATTTGTTGAGATTTCCTGATGGCTAACAATATGCCTTCATGTTAGCAATGACAAAAAAACTAATAGCTGGGCACGGTATTAAAAAAAAGGCCTCTTTTTCATGTAATTGAATTCTTCAATCTTGCACCGCATTCATTGAGAAGAACTCTTGGGATGAATTTCTTTGAAATCTCTGCTACTGATTTTATTTTCTGATATGTTGACCTTCTTCATCTTGAGGCATGTTGCAAGATTGGCAGGCTTCGTTTTCTGTGCATCAGATACAGTGCAAGCTGCGTTAAGGCTCCTGCCGGTGAAATTTATTCAGTGTGGATGCTAATGAAGAATTTTAAAGCTATCTAGTCTGGTTCATTCCTCTTTTTCTCATTTTTCTAGGAGGGGGAGAAATAACATCCTCTTGGCAAAGAGAACTAAAGAAATAATGACCACATCTCTCATTTGGGACTTAGGCTGATTTTCAGCTCATTCTATTTTGAGAAGTAAACCATAAATCTGTATCAAGGGTGGTGGTGATGATTATTTTTATTATTAGGGAATGGATAAATATCTTACTGGTAATTGCAATGGCATTTAAATATATAAAATAAATATCAAAAATATAAGTATTTGTTTTACTATGGTTGCAAATATTAAAAGGGTGTATCAAGGGTGGTGGTGATTATTATTTTTATTATTAGGGAATGGATAAATATCTTACTGGTAATTGCCCTGTCTAAATGTCCTCCACATGCATCAATTTATACAATGTACTTATTTACCACTTATCAGGCATCTGCAATGTGAAAAATGCCGACGTAGGCATTGGCAATTCAGATATGAATTAGTTATGGCCCCTTCCTTCAAAGCAGCTCACGGTTAAATATAAAGTGTGGGCATGAACAAAATTGACCCAGGCAAGCATAAAATCTCACCCGAAAAAGTACTCCAAATAAGAATGAATGAAAGAGAAAATGTCTTCCATCCAACCAGTAAACGTAATGAAAAATACGTTCTTTATTTAATATAATGTCTGCAACACATTTGCCACAATCTCTAACTCTCTTGTCTCTCTGTTTTTTTTTCTTTGTTTGTTTGTTTGTTTGTTTGTTTTTATCACATGCATCTGGGAAAAAAAGCAACAACCTGGAATCAACTGAACTGATCTTTCACTTGGTGTTTATGTCAGCACAGGTGACTAGTGGGTCACTTTAGTGGGCAGACTGGCATGACCACCAACCTCAGAACAACCTGTATTCCACTCAGTTTCTGTTCAACTTATTGTAACACTCTTTATAATAAATATTCCCATGTTTCTCTACTATCCTCATACCCCCAACTCCTGTCTAACCTTTCTTTACCACCTATGACTGGCTCCTACTTGGCAGGCAAAATAAGTCTGTGAAATGAGAACTCCATTTCTTCCCATATACAAAGCTACCTACGTCTGCCCCTGCCTGCCCCATTTCCTCTCATTACAATAAAGGAGAGTGGTCTTGGTTCCTTGGTCAAGGCTACTTCCTTTACATAGGCTTTGAATTGTGTCCTTTGAAGTGACATTCCTTCCCATCATCATTGAAACTTGCTCTAGTCCAGTGATGGCGGACCTATGACATGCGTGTCAGAGGTGACATGTGAACTCATTTTTTTGGTTGATTTTTCTTTGTTAAATGGCATTTAAATATATAAAATAAATATCAAAAATATAAGTATTTGTTTTACTATGGTTGCAAATATTTTTAAAAATTCTATATGTGACACCGCACCAGAGTTAAGTTAGGGTTTTTCAAAATGCTGACACGCCAAGCTCAAAAGGTTCACCATCACTGCTCTAGTCTCTTCAGTCTTGAATCATTTCAATAAATAACCTTCCAGAGACCACCCTCCCCCCATCTCTCACCAACTATAACCTTTCCTCTTTCTCTCCCCTAACTTCACATGAATTTTTCTTAAAAGATCTGCCTTTTATTGCCATCTCCATTATCTTATTTTCTATCTATTTGGCTTCTTCTAATCTGTTTCTTTTTGCATCATTCCACTGGAACAGTCTTCACCCAAGTCAGCACATGACCTCGAAGTCAGTGACCAGATGCCCACCTCAGTGCTCATCTTCCATCACTGGCTGCTGGGTTTGGCATTGCTGATAACTCCTTTCTCCATGGAACACCCCTCTTCCTTGCCTCAGTGGGACAACTTTCTCCTAATTTTCTCACTTACTTCTGGATATTCCTCTGTGCCTTTTTAGGTCCATGCTTTTGTACCTAGTGATTAAATAGTGGAGTTTGTTTCTTTTTGTGTGTGAGTAATATTTGTATTGGTTTCAGAGAGGAAGGGAGAGGGAGAGAGAGCTAGAAACATCAATGATGAGAGAGAATCATGGATCAGCTGCCTTCTGCATGCCCCACACTGGGGATCAAGCCCGCAACCTGGGCATGTGCCCTGACTGGGAATCAAACCGTGACCTCCATGTTCATAGGTCAATGCTCAACCATTGAGCCATGCCAGCCAGGCAAATGGTGGAGTTTCTTCAAGTGTCATCCTAAGCCTCTTCTCAGACGGTCCTTTACACTTTCCACACCTGTAGCCTCGATGACCATCTAAAACTGTTCTAATATATCTGTGCAGAGCCTCCCTGAGCTCCAGACTTATATTTCTTGCTATTTCATATCTGCACTCAGATGTCTCAAAATCATCTCAAATTTAGCATGTCCAAAAAATAGCACTCATGGGCTTGTCCTCTTCCAGGATTTCCCATCTCTCTGTCACTACCTTTCATCCAATTGTACAAGAAAAAAAAATCTGAGATGTCCTTGACATGCTGTCTGCCTCACTCTTCACATCTGACTCCTGAACAAATCCTGTAAATTCTAAGATCTTGGTCCACCCATTTGTCTTCATTTTCACTATCTACACCTTAGTATAAGCCACTGTCACTTTCCCTCTGGGTCAATTACAGTGACTTCCTGACTAATTATTCTGATTCCTCCCTTACCCTCTTCCACTTCACTCTCCAAACAACTACAAAGTTGACCATTTAAAAATACAGAACTGAAGCCCTGGCTGGTTTGGCTCAGTGGAGAGAACGTCGCCCTATGGACTGAAAATTCCCAGGTTCTATTCCAGTCAAGGGCACATGCTCAGGTTGTGGGCCTGACCCCCAGTAGGGGGCGTGCAGGAGGCAGCTGATCAATGGTTCTTTCTCATTATTGATGTTTCTATCTCTCTTTCTCTCTCCCTTCCTCTCTGAAATCAATAAAATATATTTAAAAAATACAGAACTGAACATATTGCCACTCTGATTAAAATCCTTCAGTGGCTTCCCATAGGACAAAGGCTAAAATTCCTAAAACATGTCCTAAAGAGTATCCCATAGTTGGACCTCTATCCATCCCCCCACTTCTCTGATACATGCCCTCCACCATTACCCCTTCTTATTACATAAAGGTATTATAGGTGTTTTCTGTAATGGAACAGAAAGCACCGATAATATTGGAAACTTTCTTCACCTAGTTTACACCCTCTTATCTCTCACAAGTGTACACAGAAAATAACCTCCTCAGGGAAATCTCCCCATAATCTCAAGTCTAGTTCAGCTCTCCTAATTACACACTCTTACCGTATATTCTGTGGTTACTTAATCAATGTCAATGCCCATCACTAGACTAAAACTACATGAGAACAGAGGCAAATGCCTTGGTGACTCACACCTGCTTTCCCAGTGATTGAAACATAGTAGACAACCAAAGAAATGTTTTCATTGAGCGCATATGGATGCCAGGCATTCTTCTGGTGGCGATACGATGATGAACAAAACAAACACACACAGTCACTGCTCCCGTGAAGTCTACATCATAGTAGAAGAGATGCAACACTGAATACGTATATAAATACATAATATCAGTGCTATAAAATATAAGTGCTATAAAGAAAATAGCAGAGCAAGGGAATTGAGAATGTTAGACAGTGGTGGATTAGGGTGCTTTTGGGATCTAAATGACAAATTTGGAGAGAGAAATCCTCTTTGAGGATTTGAGGAGGTGACATTTGAGCAGAGACTTGAATTAAGTGAGAAAACAGTCATGAAAAGAAATCAGGCAAAGAGCTTTCTGGACAGAGGGAAAGCAAGTCCATCAGGGAATGAGTATGTTTGTAGGATAGCTAAAAGGACCGTGTGAAATGAGAGAGGAGAGTCATGTCTGTAAAAATTGAGCTTGGAGAGGAGGGCAGGGCAGATGCCACAGCATCAGTCAGTGTTTGCATTGAAAGAAGCATTCCCCAGACTTGGACACCATGTTGGGTGAAAATACTGAATCAAACATTTTATCAGCATCTAGGGCTCCTGGCTCAGTTCTGCCACCAGCAGCCAAATGGTGCTGAGTGCAAAGCACTTCCTCTCTCTGTTCCTCAGTTTCCTTATGTGATAAATGGGAGTTTAGGGCTGGATTATCTCTCATACTCTATCCAGATCATAAAATCCTTTTCTTAAAAAAAATGAATGTCGTTTATAAGGAAAACTAGGGTTAAAGGTCTCAGTCTACCACTGTGATTTTGTGCGAGTTACTCCCCGCCCCAAGTCTATTTTAGTGTTTGAAAAATAGGACTAGAAGAGCTTCTCATCAGTATTGCATGCCAATCAAAAGGAATGGTGGGTGTGAAAGCTCCTTATAAATGGTAACATGCTTTACAAACCTGTAGCTAAAACTTACTGAGAATTTATAATATAGCAGGCACTGTTGTAGGTTCTGTGTATGTTATTCGAACCTCACAGCCATCTGAGGAGGTAGGTCTATTTAACTGAGATCTACAGAGAGTAAAATCACAAGTTCCATCAGGCAGTTAAGTGGCAGAGTTAGTTTTGCACCAGATCCAGTTGGCATCACAGCATAAAGGCCCCTCATTAGGGTCTCTATGTGTGAGTACAAGGATGGGGAGGGGAGAGGAGGGTCTGTTTGAAACCCAGTCCCTGGGGCATTGTTGACATAAAGCATTTTTAAAATGATACTCTATGTGTATTTCAATAAAGAAGACTGCTTGACCATCATCTATATTATAACAACATTTTAAAACATTCTTATTAGAGAAAACTGTTCTATGAGCTAGAGTTCATCATGGTACAATAGTCATTCCTTCTTTCATTTATTCATTTATCTATTGAGCACCTACTATGTGTTAGGAACCACCCTAAGTGTCAATGAGGCAGAAATGAAGAAGGCTCCTTTGACCTGAAGGATGATACATTTTCTAAAGTGAATGTGGGAATAAAAATGACATTGCACTATGACAGCTGGTGTCGACAGAGCCATATGCAGTATTTGGAGAAAGCTGAGGGAAGGCTGTGCATAAATCAGGAAGAGCCTTGCACCCAGTATGTGGCTCAGAGCTCAGAGTTCAGATTCCTACTGATGTAGAACTCATGGCACTAAGGAGAGCAGGGTTATCAGCCTCCCTTGCTTTGGACCCTGAACCATATTGCATAAACCCTGACATGCATATTTAGTCCACATTTTAATATCTGAAAAATGAGGCTACATCGTAGAATTGCTGACACTGTATAACTGCTGTTGGCCAGCAGGCAGTCATTACTACGTCTGCTCACGCACTTGGTCAGAGCTCACAGCTCCCACATGGCTGGGACTCTATGTGCTGAGTTGGATTGACAGTTACAGGAGCTTAACAAAGATTATACTATGATTCAGCTTTGAAATGAAAAGTAGTCAGGAAAGCAGGCAACTAGAGCAGCATGATCTAGGATTCAAAGGCATCCAAAAGATTGCTCACTAAGTGTAAAATACAAATTCTAAACAACAAGAAAGCATTGTCATAACTTCTAATCGGTAGCATCTCTTTTCCCCCTAGGGGTACATAAAATAATAGTACTCCTTATAAACTAATACCTCTTAGGTTAGGTGAGGTGTTGAATTTCGATTAATCCAGGCAACTCTTGTATTTTTCGAGGCCATATTGACTCGAGTTGAGCTGTGGGCCCACTTTATGTAATCCAATCTGTTTCATGAACTCCTGCCATCCGATCTCTAGGCAATTAATTCTTTGAACCTACATTCAGGACTTTACTTTTTTTTCCTAGTGAAATGGCACTGGGTTAAAATCAGCTCAGTGTTCCTGGCTGTTGGGAATGACTCAAATTGTAATTCAGTTATGCCCCACATTAGCCACAGCTTGTGTCATTCGTGTTGATGGTTCCTGGTCACCCAAGGATGATCTTATTATCTAAGCATGTTATTTATAAGGAATTTCACAGCTGAGGCAAGGTACAGAATGACCTACTCTAAAACAAGAGCGATTAACAAGTTTGGAGCAGAGCCAAACTCGAGAACAAGGTTGTTATTGGCATGATTTTAATCATGATAGACAATTAGCCAAGCTTAATTATATTGAGACGGAAAACCAGAATGAGTGGCAGTAATGAATTTCTCCGGGAACTCTCCTGTGTCTCCAGCTCAAACTGGCTGACCTATAAAGGGTGTAAAATGATAAAAGATGTTTGCCCACATGTACAAGCTGTGTTTACCTCGAGGAGCAGTCTATGCAGAAAAGGGGTCGGAAAGACTCCCTTTTTTGTGGGGGACTCGTAAAGGAATGCAAATGGAATTCTCCAGTTCCTCTGGTATTTTGTTGCTTCAGGAAAGAGATGCAGAAGAGAAGAAACATATTTTAGCTGAACTTGGGCACATTAAATGTTAATGTGATTATGTAGCTGGGGATTCTTTAAATGTCGCCTGTGGCTGAAGTATTACAGTAGTTGTGTTAGCACTTTTTGGTGTTATAAAGGCTTAATATTTTCACTGACTGTGTCAAGCCCAAATAGAACATCAGAAACTTCAATAGAAAGAGTGATTAGAATGTAAAATTTTTGAACAATTTGACACTCCTTGCCTCTAGGTTTAGAAACAGAATTTAAAAAGAAAGTCTCTTTCCATTATGGATTTTAATTGACTTATTATCATTAAAACACAGGAGAAAGAAAAATTTCTGGAGAAGAATTAAAATCTCTGTAGTTCCCACAGTCTTGTTTTTTAGAGTTCACAGAGGTTACTGATATTCAAGTCCCACCCAAACACATGCATATTCACAAGCCTGGGAAGAAGAGGCTTGTCCCATTGTAAAGATGAGGATGTGGAGGTTCAGGGCTGGTGACTTATTCAAGTCCAATGGCAGAAGTATGCACATGGCTTGTGATTGTAAGACTAGATTTTAAACAATAATAAAGAAGGAAAGAAAAAGAGGAAGGGAGAAAGGAAGTAAAAGAATGGAAATAAAGAATAAAGGAAGGAAGGAAGGAAGGAAGGAAGGAACAAGTATGCTCGATACAGCTGCCACTATCTATGACAAATACACTTGAGGCCACTTAGCCCAGTGCAGAGAGGGAGGGAGATAAGAAGGAAGGAAGAGCTCTAACTGGTTGGGTTCAGTGGATAGAGCATCGGCCTGCGGACTGAAGGGTCCCAGGTTCGATTCCGGTCAAGGGCATGTACCTTGGTTGTGGGCACATCCCTAGTGGTGGGTGTGCAGGAGGCAGCTGATCAATGTTTCTCTCTCATCGATGTTTCTAACTCTCTATCCCTCTCCCTTCTTCTCTGTAAAAAATCAACAAAAAATATATTTAAAAAAAAGAAGGAAAAAAGGAAGGAGGAAGGGGAAGGAACCCTTTCAGGTGAAGCCGACATGGGTTCTCCAGTGTGATGGCATCCTCAGTGGGAAAGCAAAGTCTGTCCTGTATGTGCCTCCACTTCTAATGAAGCTGCCTCTTTACCTCCCTCTCTTCTTTCTTTCCCTAATCGTTCCCTCTCTCCTGTTTATTTAGCATTTTTACTGGATATCTTCTGTCTTTCCAAGAATAGTACTCGGTGCTGGAATTCCATTTGCTTCCTATGATGGATTAAATACCTTTCATCATTTTGCACTCTTTATAGGTCAGACAGTTTGAATTTGAGACAGAAAAATCTACAAAATCAGATCCCGTGTACATCCCCAGTCATAGCGGCATTATGCACAACAGCCAAAAGGTGGAAGCAACCCAGGTGTTTATCAATGAATGAATGTATAAACAAAGTGTAGTATATACATACAATGGAAAGTTATGGAGCCTTAAAAATGAAGGAAACTCTGATACATGCCTCAACATAGATGAGCCTTGAGGACAGTCACAAAAGGACACACTCTATATGATTCCACTTACAGTATATGATATAACTAGAGTAGTTAAAAGCATAATGTAGAACAGTGCTTACCAGAGTCTGGGGGAGGGGGATGTGAAGTTACTGGTCATGGGTACAGAGTTTCAGTTGGGGGAAGATGAACATGTTCTGGAGATGAATGGTGGTGATGGTTGCACTACAATGTGAATGTACTGCACTGTACACTTAAAATTGGTTAAAATACTAATTTTTATGTTATGTTTTATTTTGTTTTTACCATAAAACAAAATTGGATCCCTGCCCTTCAGTCAGTGCCCGCTGCGTCCTAACAGCCTACTTGGGAGACAGGCTGCGATGTGACATGTGCTGTGTTAGTGAGAACCACAGGGCAGCTGGAGGACACAGAGAGCTCAGAACCAGCTTAAGAATCACACAGAGGCTGGGAATGACTGAGCATGTGTGGCAGAGGCCTGAACTAAGTCTGAAAAAAATTCCAATTTCTCCAAGCAAAGTCAAGAGACAAAGGTAGATGGTCAGCCCGGCTGGTGTGGCTCAGTGATTGAACATCAACCCATGCATCCCGTGGTTATGGTTCGAATCCTGGTCAGGGCACATGTGCGTGTTGTGGGCTTGATCCCCAGCAGGGGGCATTCAGGAGGCATCTGATCCATGATGTTTCTCTCTTTTGTTTTCTCTCAAATCAACAAAAACATTTTTTAAAAAGGTAGGTGTCCATTTCATGCAGAGAGGGCTGAAAATGCAGACATATAGAGACTTGAGAAATCACAGAGTGGTCCAGGAGATGCAAGAAGTCCTTGATGGCTAGAGCACAGAGTTCATGGGTGTCTAGCTACTATGACAATGTACCCACTTTTCTTCCTCCCAGAGAGTTAAAGTGACTGGTCCATTGGGTCAAAAACATGTTTGAAAACTGGACTTTTCTGTAGGTTCTAGAGTTCTGCTGTTAAATATGGAGACTTTTTACATTTAAATCTAATTCTTTGAAATTAACAATTCAGTCCCTCAGTCATACTGGCCACACTTCAGGTGTGGCTAGTGGCATTTCACATTGTTGGCTAGTGAAAACCATTCTGCACAGCATAAATACAAAGCATTTCCATCATCACAGGAAGTTATTTTGAACAGCCAACCATAGTGTTTACAAAGTAATTCTCTAGTAATTTTGCGTGTATTTGACTATCACAAAAAATCTTGGCATTGTTGGACACACTTTGTAGAAGAGGGCACTGCAGCTCAGCAAAGCTGGGTAAATCACTGCTGGGTTCATAGCTGTTAAGCAGCATAAGCCCCAAGCCCGCTGAGCTCAGCCTCAGTGCACTCTGCATTAATCCATAGCATCCCATTGCCTTCAGCATCTACTTCGCTCCTGCTCAACCTTGTGATCATTCTTCCTAAAAAAACCACATTCTAGTAAATAGTGCACCTGGCTTTTCTTTGTCAAGTGGAGAATACACAGATCCCTTAGTTTGACAACCAAGGCCTTCTACAAATCAGAATAAGTGCACTTAAGAGTATCTTTGCCCTAGCTGGTTTGGCTCAGTGGATAGAGTGTCGGCCTGTGAACTGAAGGGTCCCAGGTTTGATTCCAGTCAAGGGCACATGCCTAGGTTTCAGGCTCAATCCTCAGTAGGGAGTGTGCAGGAGGCAGCCGATCAATGATTCTCTTTCATAATTGATGTCTCTCTCTCTCTCTCTCTCTCTCTCTCTCTCTCTCTCTCTCCCCCTTCCTCTCTAAAATCAATAAAAATATATTTTAAAAAAAGAGTTTCTTCTTCCCTTTCCTCTTTTCCAATACTCTCTCTCTGCTCCAGATGCAGAATAGATTGGTCACACTCCATCCTCTGAGCCTTTGCTGTCCCTGATGCTCCTTTCTGGACTACTAGTCCCCCCCTTTCTACCTATTAGAATCTCACTTAACTTATTGTAGATAACTTTCCTTGACCCTTCTCAACCTGAGTTGCAAAGAGCTCCTTTTCCTCTCTTGCCAGGAAGCATCACAAGTGTCACTTCATGGGAACCAACTCTGCTTTTACAAGAGGCCACTCTTTCTCCTCGTCCTGGTAGAAAAAGCTTGGCATTACCCATGTAGGACCTCGTATAGACCATGGTCCTCCTTGCTGAACCATTGGTTGAGGTATGGACCCTCCTTGGTAGCTATTCTCAACTTGGCTGTTGATACTTGTTGAACTCATTTTATCCACATTTTGCCTTGGCTTCAGCTCCACTGATACCTGCCAACCATTGTACCAGGCACTTTTATATTGTTTTATGTTGTCTTCCAACAACCCTATGAGGAAGCTATTCTTATCCCTGTTTTACCCCCTGTGGCTCAGTGGAGATAGATGAGTTTCTAATACACACAGATGTGAAGTGGCAGAGTCAGAATTTGAATCCAGGTCCATTTGGCTCCAAAGTTCATACTTCTTTGTTGTTGCAGTACAAGCCTTCCTTGCAGGTGATTGAACATTTCAAGTTCATATTCTGAGTATGTGAAGCTACATCCTTCTCAGCTCTGAAAAATGTCTACCTGTATATTATATTTAACGTACACTATATAAGAATCTATTCCAGTTATTACTCCAAAACTCTGCAAGTTTCAATTATATCAATGCTCCACCTTGGATATGGGTCAGATTTCAGATAATATTAGGGTGCAGGGCGGGAGGAGCATACAATTCAAAGCCCTTACCTTGGTTTGAAACTCCAATACTTATTGTTTAGACACCATTTTTGTTGAATGAATGACATTTTCTATCAGAAACCCAGTGGTTTCTCCAGTCATTATTAATTGACTCTCTAGTTTGTAAGCTGAAAAATGAAACAAATATTCTGCTAGGTAACATGACAACTTAGGAGAAAACAATCACAGGGTAAATGTGTAGGTTGTACCGCAACAGCAAACTAAGTAAGCACTAAATCATGAGTCAGGAAGCCCAAGGGCCGGTCTCAGCTCCTCCGCCAGCTAACTGTGCAGCCTTGACATTGTCATGGAACTTACTTGGATCTAGGTTTCCTTTACTAAGACACAGTAACGTTAGTTGAGTAAATTAATAAATGACAGTCTTGGGGTAGATATTCTCAAAAATATCTCCCATGCTAATGATCTATGAGTCATATTTTCAATTTAGCTGCATTTACAAAAAAAAAAGTATTCTGAGTAAAGGAGGAGGCTTGTATCTTAAATTAGAGTATTTAATCAGTTTCACTCTATTAAAAAGGAATTGCACAATTCCGTTCCACTCAGCAAATGTTTCTTGGGCTTCTGTCAGGTAAAAGAGAGGCCTGGGCGCCACACTCTGGGACTACAACCATCAGTTAGACAGGAGGTTGAATGTCATGTGTAGACACAGGTAATTGGACCACAGAAGAGATTGTGGGGTCGTGGTTCCTGGAGGCTTTGGGAGTGTGTTGGGGGCCATGAAGCCTGCCTGGAGGGTTGGGAATGGGGGCTGGCTCTTTTGAAAAGTGCTTAGAGAACAACCTATTTCCTAATCCCCAGTCCCCACAGAGACACTTACTGCCCCTTTTTGTAATGAGAAATTTATAGAACCTAGTAGATATGGTGCAACCTGATAGTTGCCTACAGCTGAGACCCCAGAGAAGGCAGTGCCTTCTTTCAGGACCAACTGTGTTTCTCCACCATGTATTCAAGGACCTGGCGGGGGATGCTTTTGTTGTTGTTGTTGTTGTTGTTGTTGTTGTTGTTATTGTTGTTGGTTTTTTTCTTTTTCTCATCTTGCCTCTGTCTCAGAGCAAACAACCTGTATAGATCTGAAAGGCTAATCATTTCTTCCTACTAATGCTCTGGAAATAAAATAACCAATTACAGAAATCATGGAACTGCAAAAGGACCTAGTGGCAGCTTATTATGACCCCCACTGTCAATAATTGTGGGTTTGCAGGCCCAGAAGATTCAAATGATTTGCAAAGGCTAAGACCAAACAATGGGAGAGCTGGGATTAGCCTGTGGGTTTTCCAGCCATGTGACCTTGGGTTTTATTTTTTCTCTAATTGTAAGTTTAGGATTTGCCTTTTAATAACAGAAAAATAATGAAGAAGATGTAACTGAAGTGTTAAGCTTCTAGTTTGTGCCAGGTGGCATATATTTATTACTTCTGTCCTTCAAAATATATGTTATTAGTTCCATTTTGTAGATGAGGAAATTGAAGTTCAGAAACCTAAATCATTTGCCCCAATTCAGCAGCTAGTGAGCAATAAGTGAGTCTAGCTATACATTTTCCTCTATTACATCAGGCAGTGCAGCACCTATAGCAGTTTTAAACTGAATGCTTACCACCAAGCAAGTCCATCCTAAGGCAGTCAGTCACACCCATGCACCCAGGGACCACTGCGAGAACTGAATGTCTTCAATAGAAATAAAGGATGTAGCATGCCTGTGTATAAGGATGCTTATTATAATATTATTTATAATGGTAAAAGAAAGAATCAAGCCTCAATGTTCAGTACAGTAAAAGTTAAATACATTATGGTAATTTATATTATGGAATATTATTCAGCTGTTAAAAGGATGTGTTGAAAAAAAAAAAATA
>NW_005361607.1:2471103-2515412 GCF_000412655.1 Myotis brandtii
GCTCCCCAACCCCCTGATCGCCCTGCGGCTCTGTGTGTGACAGGGGGCGGGGCCACAACCTCCCTATCCTGCCTGCTCTGTTCGTGACAGGGGAAGGCACCCCAACCCCCTGATCTGCCCTGCTCTGTGCCTGATAGGGGGGAGCTCCCCAATCCCCTGATTGCCCTGCGGCTCTGTGTTTGACAGGGTGCAGCACACCAATCCCCTGATCGGCCCTGCTCTGTGTGTGACAGGGGGCAGTGCCCCAACCCCCCAGTCGGCCCTACCCTGAGCGTGACTGAGGGTGGCATTGCAACCTCCCGATCCGCCCTGCTCTGTGCATGACGGGGCGGCGCCCCAACTCCCCAATCGGCCCTGCTCTGAGCCTGACCAGGGGCTGCACTTAGGGATTGGGCCTGCCCTCTGCCACCCGGGAGCAGGCCTAAGCCAGCAGGTCGTTATCTCCCGAGGGGTCCCAGACTGCGAGAGGGCACAGGCCGGGCTGGGGGACCCCCCTCCCCCCGCCCCCCGAGTGCACAAATTTTTGTGCACTGGGCCTCTAGTACTATATAATAAAAGGCTAATATGCAAATCGACCAAACAGTGGAATGACTGGTCGCTATGATGTGCACTGACCACCAGGAGGCATACACTCAACACAGGAGCTGCCCCCTGGTGGTCAGTGTGCTCCCACAGGGGAAGCACCACTAAGCCAGAAGCAGGGTTCATGCCTGGCGAGTGCAGCAGTGGTGGCAGGTGCCTCTCCTGCCTCCAGGGCAGCATTAAGGATGTCCAACTGATGGCTTAGGCCCGCTCCCCAATATTTATATACACATACATATCCTATCTAATAAAGAGGGAATATGCAAATTGACTGTCACACTGTCACAAAGATGGTGGAGCCCATAGCCACAAGATGGTGGCACCCAGTCCCCTCAGCCCCACTGGAGTCTCCCAGTCCTTTCAGCCCCATCGTGGGGGCGGCAGGCGAATGGTGCGGCCGGACCCACCCTCAGCCCCCCAGCTGCCCAGGGCCAGCCTGAGGTGCAGGCAAGCCTTGGATGGCGGCTTCCCAGCCGCCCAGGGCTGGCCCAAGAGAGAGAGAGAGAGAGAGAGAGAGAGAGAGAGAGAAATGTTCATGACATACTGCCAAAGTGGGGAAAAACAAGATGCAGAGCAACGACTATTTTGCCATCTCATTTGGTAAAAAATATACATATATATGTGTGTATATGTGAGTGTGTATGTGTAGGTGTTTAAAGAAGGATAGATGAAGAATGGAAGGAGACTGTTAATAGCAGACTGTAACCATTGTTTACAAGGGATAGATGGGAGAGAACTTGGCCAAGCTGGAGTCCTTGAGCAGATAACCAAGAGTGGAGAACCAGAGATACCAAATACAAACCTAGGTGCCAGAACTAGGAGGATATTAATCCCAAGGCAGAGTCAAGGTCTGGAGTGAGGTGTGGGTCCACACAGAGCAAGATCAGGGCCAGAAGCAGTGAGGAATTCTCACGTGGTTGCCATGACCCAGGTGGCAGTCTATGGCTGAAGCTTGAGACTGTTAATGAGGGTTCACCATGAGCCTCCATTGGGTTCCCACCCAGACTAGAGGGGAGTGAAGAGGAACCAGCATCTCACTCTACCCCAGTTCTGCCCTTCTCCAGACTGGGTCCCTCCCATCATCCCTACAAGTTGAGTGTACAAACCTGAGCCTGCAGGGATGCAGGGAGGCAGGGCTTCCAGTCAGCTTGCTCCTTGGTGTCTCTTCTGAAGAAATCTCTGTCTAATTTCTTGGAGCCTCTGCCTTGCTCCTCAGGACCTGTCCCTGACATCATGGAGCACCAAAATGCAAAGGTCCCTGTCTTCTTTTTCCTTCTTTCCCATAAGTGGCTGGGGCTCAGCCTGTCTTACATTTTCCTTCAATACTATTGCATGAAGATTTCTCATATCTGTCCTCTTAGCTCTTCCTCTCTCAAGCCTACTGAGAAGTGGGACCCTCTCCACTGCATCCTCCTTCATTGTGGTACCTGAAGTGAGCCCTCTGGTTCATCCCATTGGAGCGTTTTTACCGTAATTGATCAAGAGAGCAACAAAGGAACAAATTAAGAAAAAGAATTCTAAAACTATTATCTCGGCCTTTAGTTCCATAGTTCCTTGCTATGTGAGTAAAAGTCCCACAGGCCCCCTCTTCTGGTTTGCAGTTTACTACCCTTTCAGGAGGCTTGCACTTTCCATCACAGAGAGCCACCGAAGACAGTGCAACAGGTATCAACCACTTTGCTTGTCAAAATCAGCTTGGCAGCCTACCTGCCTCTGAGTCCTGCCTACAGCAACAGCCGTTTGGTGTATTTCCTCCTTGAAGGCAAAGAAAACACAAGTCAGAGTCCCCTCCATGGGGAATTTAATAGGAGACTGAGAGGGGCAAAGCAAACTCTGAAGACTAGCAAAGCAACGTTTAACATACATGCACTAGGAGCCCAAATCAAATCTGGACCTTAATTTGGTCAATAGACATGTCCCAGAACCCCCAGTGTTAATCAGATGTTTGTAAATTGCATGTGGCTAAACTACACTTTGGGAGAGCAGGATTTAAAGCAATCCTGAGAAATCTGCTGCAACTGGTTAACCCTAACTCATCTGTTTTGTGAATGTGAATGTGCTCCTAAGGATTGTGTGTTTGGAGAATAAAAGAGTAGACGAAGTACAATTAATTAATTAGGGAAGGCTTCCTGGAGGGGGTGCGCCAGGGCCCAATCTTACATAAAAGAGTAGACGAAGTACAATTAATTAGGAAAGGCTTCCTGGAGGGGGTGCGCCAGGGCCCAATCTTAGAGCACACAGCGATCACCAATCCTGTGAAGGGCGGAAAGGAGAAAGGCTGCACGTTTCAGAGAACGACAGCCTCCTCATATTCCCACAGCAGCGAAACTTCCTGTGACTAACCCTTGATACCTCTCTTCCAGGCGTGTGATCCTTTACAGTTAATGAAGGACTCTCTCTCACATCACAGGGATGATGACAACAGTGAGAGTTTACTAAGTGCATATACAGTACACCAATGGGAAGGGCTTAAATAGGTTTCACAATTATCCTACCAACAAAAGCCCATTAGGTATGGCATCACTATCCCCCCTTTCCGGAAGGGGAAACTAAGGCTCAGGGTGCTAAAAGTAATCGTTGCTGGTAAACAGAGGAGTGAAGATCTGCATTCAGGTCTGCCTGACCCTGTGGTTCTAATCATATCACCCTTCCGGAGCTCAGAGCAGGATGGAGAAGGGTGGACCGTGGGTCATGGAAGAGATCCAACACAAATACTGGTAACATATTCCCTATTAGCTAATGCCAAGCACTATGATAAGCACTTTACACTCGCTATCTCATTCTGATATATATGCCAGTTCTCCTGTCACCATCAGGAAGCTGAGGATCCCAGAGGATAAGTCATGTGTCCAGAGTTATACTGGCTAGTAAAAATGTTAGAGCTTCCATCCCAGTTCTGACTCCACAGAGCAAGACCTGAACTCCTCCTCACGCTAGACACTCAGGACCCACCCTATATGCCACAGTGTCCCTGCCCCGTAGGGAGCTCACTCCCTAAAGTGCAGGCAGACCTGAAGCAGCATAGTTCAATCCCCTGTGGGAAGAAGAATCACAGGGTGATGGTGGCTCAGAGAAAGGTGCTTTGCTAAGCTTGTAGGTTTTGCTGGTGGCTGCCGTCACCCTTTTGTACCGATGAGAAGGCTGAGTTAGCTACAGTGTCTGATGTGCTCCAGTTGACAGAGGTTGTAAGAGGTAGTGTCAGGACTTTTTACCAAGTTCAGTCTCAGCCTCAGCAATCAATGCCACCTTTCTTACACACTTCTCATGATTTTCCAGGAAATGGTAAAAACCTGTAAATCAGATCACTCATGACTCCCTTATCCCAAACTCATATTCAAAAAACTCCAATACTACTCATCACATTTAAATAAAGTTCAGACAACTTACCGGATCCCTGAGGCCCCGCATGATCTGGCCCCGGATGACCTACTTCCACTGCCCCCTTTTCTTCTGACCTATAGGCTGTTCTTCCAGCACTTGAGGCTTGCTCCTATCACAGTGTTTCCTGTCCGGAAGTGCTTCTTCCTGCAGTCTTATAGAGGATGCTCTCTCACAGCCGTCAGCTTCATGCTCAGATTTTCTCACTTTACCTCCACTCTCACCTTGAGCATTTCTAGCGTCTTATGCATGCAGTCCCCAGAGCATGTATCACTACATGAAATATGTTTTGACTGACTGATTGAATGTATGCTCCCCAAGGGCAGGGGTTTCATCTGTCTTCCCCACTGCCAAAGCCCAGTGTCTCCAACAAAGCCTGGTATATAGGAGATACTCAACAGGAAAGGTGAAGTAACAAATCATCCTTTTCTATTGTAAAAATAATAGATGTTTATAACAGAAAATTGGGAGACAATGGTATAAAAATAAGCATTTTGGTATATTGTCTTCTCCTCTTTTTCCTACACATATTTTTAAGTTGACATTATTAGGTACAACCAATTTATATCCTACTTTTTTGACTTAACATACCATCAGCAATTCTCCACACTGTGTTCCATATCTCACATAGTACGTGCTCCATAGTCATTAATTGCCTTCTTCCTATCTTGTTTTCCTTCCTGAAAAACACTGACACAAGTACCATCTTTGTGCAGTGGTTTGTGTTTCACTATGACTGTGCAGTACAATTGAAAGACTGCAAACGTGAGCAATTATTAACCTTTCTAGACCTCAATGTCTTTATCTACAAAATGGGGACAATAAAACCTGCTTTGCCTAATTTATAGTATTATACAAAGTTTAATGAGGTATGGGGGGCAAACATCTCACTAGATATTAGGCTGAGTCTCTTTTTAAGAAAAAAAAAACATAGCACAGTGCAAGTGTAAAATTTACAGGAGGGAATATGACATCAAGTAATTTGTAAAGCAATTTGAAATTCGTGACTAAAAAAAGCATTGGCAATTGTTCTGTGCTGAGTGAGACAAGTCCTAATGTTTGTGTTTAATATGCTAAACAGTTGCCAATGTCTAATTCTAGGTTCGTACCCTACAATAGCTTTTGGGGGACTTTTTTTTTTACAACTTTCAGCTGTAAAACTGGGGTCAATTATTTTTAGCCATTTCTTTTGCCTGTCTCATTAGCAAAGTACTTTGAGGTAATGACTTGGGCATATTTGATGATTGTTCATTTTAAAAGATGTCATTTAAACACTTCTCTGGACATTTCAAATCTGCCTGTGGGAGATCTGTTTTATGCCAAAATGTCATTGCAAATTCAAGCCGACATACTTTTACACTCAGCCCTTATAAATGTTTCACAGCACCTGCATTTTTTATCATGGCCCTTTCATGCAAGCTTGGGTTTCTTGTGGCTCACCTCCACTCTCTGTCTGAAGGGAAGAAAGGAATACTTTAAATGGCCTTATTTTTTCCTTGTCAGAGGAGATAAAATTCACCAATTATTTTCCCCTTGTGCATAGATATTTATATTAATATTTTAAAGAATGGTTTCTTTATAGTGTTATTCATGAACCCATGTGTTAAATTTAAAACAAATGTGTCCTAAAAATGAATATTTAATCCGTGTTTAATACCTGAAACCAGATTCATGTTGATTTAATTTCTTTGGTCATAAAAGAAATTAATGGAATGATTCAGATTCTTTCATTCATTCAACAAATATTTTAACAAGCTTATTGAGTACCTTCTACATTATCTCTTTTAATCCTTATAATAATGTGGCAATTGAGGCATCATCATCATCACCATCATCCATACCCCCTCCATCCTATTATGAAAAAAAAAAACTTAGACAGCAAAGACACTGGTTAGATAGCTCTCAGCTACAGTTTACGGCCTGTGGTTTGGCAGAAGATAACTGTCTGAGTAAAATCCTTGGGGCAAGTAAGAAGGAAAGAAAGAGGGGGGTGGGGCAAGACCTCATAGAAATCTGAAAGGGGAGAGAGTAGATTGGGAAGAATCTAGGTCATAGCTCCCTAACTTTGCTTCATATTGGGATCATCTGGGAATCTTTAAAAATTATTGGTGCCTGGCTCCCACCCCCCAACATTGTGATTTAATTGCTATGGGATGCAACCTGGGCACCAGGAATTTTTTTTTTAAGTTTTCCTTGATGATTGTCATGTGCAGCATAGTTTGGGAGCCATTCACCTAGGTGGTATCTGGACTATTATGGGTAATGAAACAGAAATAACCCAAACTCCGTTTTTTTCATCACTGGCTCTTGAAGTTCCAATGGGTTCTGCTGGTTTATAGGCCTTGGGTTGGATGTGATGCTTACAGACAGAAAACACAATCCCAGATCCCTATCAGAAGGAGAAAGGCAGTGAGTTTAGTGGGAAGAGGGCGGGATGTAGTCACTCAGCTTCTCTGAGCCTCAGCTCCCAGGTCCCCAGAATGGCTACCCTGATGCCTATCTAGTAGGTTTGTTGTGAGAATTCAAATCATGACAATGAAATTCCTCTTTCGTAATGATATCAGGAATCTCTAGTCAGTTATTTGAAAAAGCAATAAGTTAAACAGCTGTAGCAAATAGTATTTCCTAAAGATGCCAAAGTACCTCCAGCCACATGCTCTCTTGTAATGGGACACTGACCCTCCCATCTGAGCCAGGGTCCACGTCCCTTCCTCTTGAACCCGTAAATGCCCCCACGGGGTGCGTTACAGTGGAAAGGACAGTATGGGACTTAGGAGGTTAGATCACAAAAGGCACTACAGCCTCCACAGGCCTCACGCTCTCTTACTGCATGCACCTCAAGAGCCCAGAGGGACTTGTGAAAAGCCCGGCTGCCCCGAAGCCACCATGCTGGAGACAATGGGGAGGAGCCACATAGAGATAGGAAGAGATGCCCAAAGGGTCTCGGTTGTGCCAGTCTGTGGCTGTTTGAATTTTCTCATCGTCACCTGCCAGATATGTGAATTTGCCAGCCTTCAAATCCATCCAGCTGCCCCAGCTGGCAGGGAGTCCAGCCCAGGTGAGCTGCCCTGCCCAGCACTGCCCCAAATACAGATTAATAAGCACAATAAATACTACTGCTACTTTAAACCATTAATTTTTGAGTGTTTCACTCCGCTGAGTTAGGTATTTTGAATATCAGGGAGTAATAACAAGTAATATGTATACTAGTAGATGTTAATTAGCTTATTTAAAATTAAATGTAAGTGTGGGTGTTTTTGTTTGTTTGTTTGTTTGTTTGTTTTTGTTTTAATTTAGCAACCTTCTTGGGGAATATGACCCACTGGCCAGAACCCTGGCATAAACCATACCCATGAAGCAAGCCATTATGACTTTCAGTGTCAGTTACTTATAGGTAGAATGTGTGTTTAAAAACACTTAAAAATTACTACTTCCCTCTGTCCTTGGGAGTTGTCCAAAATATTTAATTCAACATGTTTTAGGTAGTTCATTAATTTGATCATGTCTTCCAAAGCATTCAACTTAGATTTCATAAAAAGTAAACTTCCTTTTTGCAGACATATTGCATCAATGTACATGTTGCTTAGTAGACAGCAGGATGAAAATAACAAGTGTAACCTAAATAAACAAATATATGCTGAGCATATATTAGGCTGATATGAACAGAAGTGCAGGGACACTGGTGTAGACCTTTAACATTAGGTCCTAGTCAATAGATTTTTCAAGAGAATGGGGACCCTGTTAATCTATTAAGTGGGTCACCTGAAGGTTGTTTATTACAGCTTCTATCATAGCATGAATAAAACACTTGCATTCAGTAGGCACTTATTAAATGTACTTTTTCTAACCATTAAACCCTAATTTTCCAAAAAAAAAACAAAAATGCACCCTACTTAAAAATAGTCTCCGCCACCAAATGCTAGCAGAGTTTTATTACCAGAGTAGCCTTTGATAGCCACCTAAATGACATACTATGTATTTCAGAAAATGCATTACATTTCTATTTATGAAAAATTTCCCATGGGTTAGAGTTCAGACCAGGTGCATAATATTTTCGAATCGCTTGCTAAAAATAAAATACGTCCTGACAAGCCTCTCTAATACTGTAGCTACTGGATGCGCTTATGGTTAGGAAGCAAATCTACTAATGCAGCCCCGAGCCCCTGAGCTTTCTCTAGCTCTCAACCAAATCTTTGTACAACCACAAATGGGATGGAGAGTCCGACGTCCTGGGAAAGGTACTGAATTTTAGGATGAGGTGTGTAATTTGCTGTAACGTTTATCATAATAGAATCTAACAATTATTTGGAGCTTTCACCAAAGTATAACTCCATGGCGCCCCTCCAGGCCTGGCCTCTGCTGAGCCATCCCGCACACAGCACCAGAGTGACCGCCCAGACCCTTAAAGCCATCATGTCACAATCCCACAGTTTGCACAGAACCTGCAGATTAAGTTGATGATTTATGAGGGTCTGTAGGATTAGGACCCTGACTGTCTTTTCAGCCTCACCTCTCATCATCCTCAATTTATATTAGGGCACAGGACCAGGCACAATGTGTAGTGTGATCAGGTTTGCCCCTTTTATGGCCAGCACTTCAGCACTTACAGTGTTCTAACCTCAGTGTTTACAAAACTGGGGGTCTTGACCCAGTAATAAGGGGTCATGAGATCAATTTAATGGATTTTAACCATTATTTTTAAAAAATTAGAATAGAATGAAATGGTGTCGGTCAGAGTTCATTACACAACACACAGTAACATTAAATGTTGATTTCGGAAACGCCGGTTTCAGTTGTGCGTGTGCGTGTGGACTGAATGGTGATGTAAAGTGTATTTTTTAGGGTGGGCTTTAAGTTCCCAACACCCAAACCTCACATCCCTCAACCATTTCGCAGGCTGTATGTTCCACCTGGAAGGCCTTCTGGGTGGAATACCTCTCTGTCTCTGAAAAACTCCTACCTCACTGTCCAAGAATACAGTTTCTTCTGGGAAGTCCATTTCAGGCTTTTACTGACTCTTACTATGTGTTGGCCGATGAGCTTTAGAATACTTTAGATGTTGTAATGGCATTTTCATCCTCAGGATAAACTTATGAAGTTGGTTCAATTATTACCCCCATTTTATTTGCAGGGAAATGGGAGGTGAGAGATGCATTCAATAAATTGCCTGAAGTCATACAGGTGATGTGTGGACAGGCTGGAATTTGGACAGAAGCCTTCAAATCCAGAGCCTGCGTCCTTAGCCATTATTACACTGTACAGCTAGCTTCTCCCTAACCCCTCGGGCTGAGCCCAGCAGTTTCCTTCTGTGCCCTCTGGCACATAGAGTCTTCAGAAGGCACTTGCTACACTGTGTTGCAATTATCTGTTTACATCTGTCTCACACACTAAGTTATAAAACCCCTGAGAACATAAACATGTCTTCCTTCTATCTGTTGCTTTAGGACCATGCACACATATGTGTGCCATACAGAAGGCACTGGATAAATATTAAATCAATAAGTGTCAGTGTGAGAAATCATTGCCATGTCACAGAGGAAGAACTAATATTTAGCTAAGAGGAAGTTCGGCCCATTGTTCTTTGTGGCCTCCTTCTGTTATAATAAACTTGTTAACAACGTTAGTAGGAGTGATCACATTGGACGAAAGCCAGTGTGACCTTCACAAAGGTTTGAAAAAGTTTATATAGATAAAGGCACTATGGGAAATGTTACATATAATATAAAATATGCATTTTTTTCATTTTCCATTCATGGCCACACATTTTTGTTGTTGTTGTTTTATTAACCCTCACCCAAGGATATCTTTTCCATTGATTTTCAGAGAGACTGGAAGGGAGGGACAGGGAGAAAGAGGGAGGGAAACATCGATGTGAGAGAGACACATCAATTGGTTGCCTCCTGCACACACCCCAACTGGAGCCGGAGATCGAACCTGCAACCCAGGTACATGCCCTTGACCAGAAATTGAACCTGCCACCCTTTGATCCTCAAGCTGATACTCTATCCACTTAGCAATACCAGCCAGGGCTCATGGCCACACTTTTATCAGCATGCTTAAGAAAAAGTTTATCGTAGATACCATTCTATCCATTCCATTCACTCATTCATTCATTCAGCAAATATTTTTGACCAAGTCCTGTGGTTTGTCCTGGAATATAAGATAACAAAACAGTTCCTCCCCTCAAGAAGCTCACAGTCTATGAAGGAACTGAGCTAATAAATAGGTGATTATAAAATGGTGTTGGCCATTTAGCAGTTCAAGGCCAAGACTTAGGAACTGGCCAGTCCTGGGCTCAAAGCTGGGATCCATTATTGAAGACCTGTAACATCTTGAAGCTATTTCAATTAGCTTTTCATAGCCTCAGTTTTCTCATCTCCTAGGGTTGTTATCAGACAACATGCATAAAGCACAGGACATTCTATAAATAGATATATGGCAGGTTGATGACCAATAATAACAATTTTATATGTGGGTCCTCTGGCAAGTTACTTGACACTCCTCTCTCTACCTTGGTTTCTTTATCCAAAGTATAAGTGTCTGCATCAAAATGCTAATTACTATTCACTGGCCACCCTCCAAGTATCAGACATAGGCAGGCCTTGTGCTAAGCCTTTTCCATATGTTATCTCACTAAATCCTGATAATGCTCTGGAAAGAGGGGTAGGCTCTGCCATCTTGTGCTTTGGCAATGCCCATTGTTTTCTTGGATTGGGGCCCAGGCCAATGTCCTCCTTACTTATCTTTCAACTTCCCTACTGAGCTCAGGCCACACTTCTCGTCTCCTCAACCCAATACCTCCAGTCTTTGAACCCAAACACGCCCAGGTTTCTATTTCATATTTTTTTCAAAGCATCTAGCATTATTGTATTACATATTAATTGACATTTTCATGTTTTCACACCTTTCTGTTGACCCTTCCCAATATACCCAAAAGTGCTTTTGTGTCTTTCTACCTTAAACACTAAAGTTTCTGAAGGAAAACAATTATGTTGGAATGTGCCCTTCTTTTTATGAGGAGTGTTCTTCTTTTGCCCAATGGTTGAATGACTTTAAAAATACAAACACCTTTATCTCTCATAATAGAGAATTTCTTTCTGGCTAAATACTGTACTCAGAGCCAGAATGGTGAGCCACTTCTCCCTAATACCACAGCCTGGGCTCTAGTACCGTCTGGAACAAACAATAGGAAGTGTAAGACATACTTTCTAATGGAAGCAAAAAGTGAAAGCATATTCATCCAGTTAGCTCATTGTGTGTTTCCTCTTTAGGGATTAAATAAGATTTAAACTACTTAGCAGACACAGGTCGGGGGAGTAGTAGTGAAAATAGAAACAACCCAACAGTACCACTAATTTTTCTAACAAAAGTGTCCCATGAGTCATGACATTGAATCATCAAGTGTCAGGATCTTGTTTAATGTCATTATGTATTTATGATAGCCTGCCATCGCCTTCATGGGGAAATTACACATTTTAAAAGTACAAGTTCAGTTATTTGAATTCATCCAATCATACCTTTAGTATTATCATTACTCTAGCATTTTAAAGAAAAGAAGCTAGGAGCTACTTTAAATAAATCAATAACCCATTAATGTGGTTACTTATAAAACTATAGTTCAAATTATAAACCTCTAAATAGTTTAATGGTTTTCCCCTACATACTTCCTAAAATCTATAATGATATACATTGTTATTTTCTTTTATGTTGATAGTAAGTCTGAGAATAATTGATATTTCTTAAGAATAAAATCTCTTTTTCTTCTCCCCACTATGGGTATCTTGTCTTTAGCGATACCACAGACATTTTCATGGCTATTATGGTTAAAGGAGAGGTATAGAAATAAATGGAGGTGGAAGTGTTATTTGGAGATGCTATAGATAGAGCTCAGTGCAGAGACCTCCATGGATGGTCAAGGTGCTCAGATCAAATGCATAGATGGCAAGACATGATCTCATGTGGCCTCATTTGTGTACTTTATTAAATATCTCAAAGTGTCAGCAATTGGGATAAAGGTTCCAGATATGTGGCTAATAATAGCTACTACTTGGAAATGTGTCACCTATGTCAGGTAGTACCCAAACTAATGTATCATTTAATCTTCACAACTCTGCCTTAAGTTAGTTTCCTAGAATCAGAGCCTTAAGGGGATTTTTGTGCAAGTGAATGATTGGCGCATATTATCAGAAAAGGGGGATTGAAGGGAGCAGGGTAGGGCAGTAGAAGAGGACTAAGCAAGGATGTGGTCTCTGGAGTTTGTACAGTTTGCCTTGCCTTGAGTTAGTGGCTGTAGGGGAAACCTCCTGGGTTAGGGGCTTCCCAGGGGGGGAGGGTATTTGGGAATGGGTGCACAGCCCAGGCACCAACAGCATCTACTGCACACTCTTTGAGATGGCTATTATTGTTCTCATTTTTTAAATGAGAAAGCAAAAGCACAAAGAGTTTAACTTGTCCAAAGTCACCTTTAGTAGATTGAAATTTGAATCCAGATCTGTCTGACTGAAAGCTCTTGACCACTGTAAATACAATCAGGGCATGACTTCTAAGCTAAATCATGCACAGAGGCTAGAACTGACACAGAGGAGTGGTCGATGGACCTTCCAGAGAGATTCAGTGCTGCGTGGAGAAATAAAGCAAGCCTTTCCTACTCTATACATTATATAGATGTATATAATGATGACTGTGTTCTTAAAACCCAAAGTCATAAAGGCAAGGAAGAAAGATTTTAGTGTATTTTTTGCTGCAGAATTCAATTCCTTTGTGTACTATAAATATAAGGTATGAACATGCTTAGCAAAATGAGAGTAGAGTATTGTTTCTAAGTAAAAATATGTCCCTAATTACATCAAGCTGGTAACAGCTTTGCTTCTCTTCCCCTGGAATGACCCTCCATAGGTCTTAGAAGTTGAGATGGCAAATGCCACTTCCCCTTTAGCTGAATTGTTCTAACTCTGCACAGAACCTGGCTGGAAGCCAACAAAGTGCACAGACAAGAGCACCATTCTTAGCTGTCATCCTGGCTTTGCCACTTACTCATGAGGTGACTTAGACAACATGTGTCTATGGGCTTCATTGTCTCATTTGTAGAAAGGAAACAATATGTGTCCCAGTATCCTGCTTCCTCTGGTGTTAACTGCTATCATCCTTTCATCCTCTCTGCAATCCCAGATTTTCTCTTCTGCGTGACTCGATTTACCCAGCCTACGCTATAGGTCCTTTCCAACAATAGCTACACTTCTCATATATTAACATTGACAAACACCTACATCTACATTGAACTAATCTAAAATGACTTTTGGCAATGTCCAAAATGATGTATAGTACAGATATATGACAGTTTTATCCAATAATTATGAAGTCCACTACACATTTTGATTTGTTCACTAAGGAAATTTTAACTTCATCTTTAGGTAGGACACTTTTTTTTTAATTACACAGAATAGTCATTTTACAGAGTGCCTCCCTTGTCTCCATTTGGAAGGAGTCGGTTTGTTTTACAAGTAATTTTAGTCATCACCATCTCAGATAGCTTTGAAGTTGGGTGATAGATCATAACACTGGGTAATGTAGACTATCTTGCTGATCTTTCTTTGGAATTTGATTCACTACCTTCTCCTCAAGTATCTGGTTAAAAAAATAAAGTAAAGGATGAGAAAGTAGGAACCAGATGCCAACTATCTGCTCCCTTGATTCAACTCCAGTATGGCGATTAAAGGAGTGTTTGCCTTGCTGCAGATCAATTATTTTGAGGACTCAGAATTTCTTGCTGTGTCTTGAATTGTGCTGATGGTTTTTAAGTAGGCCATAAAAATTCCTGCGAATGATTTGTTTAATTATTGTCTTGCTCCTCATTTACATTTTTATCTAAAACTCTGAGAACTGAAATCTGTATTCAATTCCATTTTCTGTGAGCTACAATTTGCCTTGTTGGGGGAAGTATCTGGCCTGTGCTTTATGTATGCAATAATATCTGTCAGGCACAGTCTGTGATGATGCTTGGATGGCGATAGACATAGTTCTTTTTGCTGATGTTTCTAGGGTTTAGGACAATATTTGATGGCTACTTAATAGCTTTGACTCTTTCACATCGGTTGAGTAATCATCAGTTTAAACGTGTTCAGACTTTGCTTTTCTGGACTAGGCCTTCTGACAGTGAGGGATATGACAATACAGGACTGGTTTTTACTGACTCTTTTAGGGGCTGTCCCCTCCATGATGCATAAATAGCCAAATGAAAAGTAGCACATTCAACCCATCATAAAACCTTAGATCTGAAGGTACCTTCCATGCCATCGCATTACTACCACTGACTGTAGGACTATAGGGTGGCATAGTGGAAAGAACATTAAAAATGGTGTCATTTTGTTGCATGAACATTTCTGTGCAGCTCAATACAAGTGCCTTTGAAATTCTGGAGTCTTGACTGAAATAAAAACTGTGAAGAAGTAAAGTTCTGGGGTGAAAGCAGCAGTTGCAAAAGTAACAAAGCACAACATTCCTGAGATATTTCTACCCAAACTGCCAAGATTGCTCATGTTGATGAAAGTAGTTTATGAGTGTGCATCAGAGTCAGATTTGTCTGAGGAAAAGAGGATCACTTCTCCAATGGACACCAAGTTCCGGTCGGGTGAAGTGTCTGCCCAAGGTCTTCCATGAGTTAGTGGCAGATTCAGGACTAGAAGTAGCAAATCTTGATTCCACGTCCAATGTTCCTTCACCCTCAAAGTGCTATAAATGTGACAAATTATCTGATTAGTTTAGCCTAGTTCAGCATTTCTTCAAGTGTGGAATGTTAATAGGCGTTACATGAAATAGTGGTTTCATGGTCAAATGAGTATAGAAAACGCTGTTAAATAAAATTAAACACATTTCTTCATTTTAGGCTTCTCTGAATTTTTAATATGTTGATATATATTGTGACTTTCAAAGAGGGAAATCAAATAACACTTCCCAAACTTATTTGACCATAGAAACTTCTTTTTCTCACTCATGGAAGACACCTTTAGAAGTAAAGGTAGAAATGAATGTCTTTCTACAATCATTGATAGATAGAAATTATAACTCAACCTAGATGGTTCAAAAGATGAGGCTAATGTGATATTGTTTGTCAACTGTAATTGAAAAATTAAAAATGATTTACATAATGAAAAACAACAACAACAAAAAGAGATGAGGCTGACAAAGGGACTACATACAGAGATCTGAGCAGAGTTAAGGAAACCAATAAAGGAGAGTGAAGCACCCAGGCAGGATAAGCAATGCAGGGAGCATGGTCACCGCTTTGAGGAAGCAATGAGAGGAGTCCAGTGCCAGCTCCAGAGTGGACTTGGGGGGTGGGTGGGAACCAGCATCTCAGGGGTATGGCTTCTAAAGGGAGGGAATGGGGAAGAAATATCCTGATTTCTTTGTATTTTTCCCTCTGATCCTCTTGGTGCCTCCTGTTGGTCAAATGTGACTGAAAGCCAGCCAGCAACTAGCCTAGGCTTTGCTGTTTCTAGGTTCAGCCACTCAGACCCAGAGGTGTGCCATTCCCTTAGCTAAGTTGTGTTGTTCAGCCCCTTAAATTTCATAGCAACCCTATAATGTAGAAATCGTGCCCATTTACAAATGAGAAAATACACATGCACTCACATAGCTAGCAAGAGATGGATTCAGCCCCAGGTTTATCTTTCTGCCTTCCATTTTACCACATTGCTGAGCCAGAAGATATCAAACTTTTAATGAAAGCTTAAGGAACTTGCAGAAGGAGTTTTTCATCTGCAGTTTTGAGCAATTTCATCTTATCACTAACGGGATTGATTTTCAACAGAGTGAATATGTTCAACTTGGAGGGTTCTTTTCCCTCAGCAGGAGAGGAGACCTTATTTTATTCATCACCATAATCCCAAAGCTTAGCACGGTGCCCAGCACTGAGTGCATATTTGTTGAATGAATGCATAAGTGAGTAAACCATAAATCAGCATTCCAAGGACATGTTCTCACAGCTCTTTTGGGACAGATTTGGCCTATCAATCTACTTTTAAATGTTCTGGCTTATTTGAAATGGGAAATTTTCCATGTTGAGCATCTGCTCGTGACATTTTTTCTTGGATATCTATGATACCTCTCTTCTTACAACCCCCAAACGCACGTGTGTGTGTGCACACCAATACACTGCTTTTCTGTCTGCATCTCTGCTGTACTAATCTTTTCTGTTCAGATCCATCAGATCTATAAGATTTACTTTCAGAAGTACCAATGATTACCAAGCATATGCCCAACCTCTTCCATTCTCCTCAAAATCTTATAGTAGCTCCCTATTGCTCATTGGCCTTATACATATCTGTTGAAAAGGTCATTTTGAAATTCCAACTTTCTATAGTCTAGCAGCTCCAAAGAACCTTACTCCATCAACTTCTCCAGAATGAACCCTCTTATCATATCCAGCTGGAATTCTCTATCAGAGATGCTGTGGTCCTTTTTCCCTCCATATCTTTATCCATGTCTGTTCCCCATGCAATACCCTTTTTCTTTCTTGCATTAATTTATATATTCATTTCTTCACTCATCAATCTCTTACTATATGCCAAATACTGTTATGCTGAAGCAAATACAAAGAAAAATGTAGCTCAGTCTCCAAAAAGTACAAAATCTTTCATGGGAACCTGAGATACTGAGCAAGAACATACATTGCAGTGTGTTGAATGCTGGAATAAAGGCATAAGGCCAAGGGAGTGAGCCAGGGAGTGACAACCTATTAGTTTAGGAACCATGTCTATTCCAAGTGCTCAGCACACTATGGGAGCTGAACAAATATTTGCTTAATGAGTGAATGAAATAACATTTGAACTAGGTTTTAAAGAATGTCTATCTGTATCCTTCAAGAAACAGCTCAAAGTCTTCTCCCTGCCTACTCAGAAATAAAATGCTCTTATAGTTCTCAGTGTTTTTATCAAATTTGCTGCCTTGAATTGTTCTGTATTTTATGCATCCAATAACAGTGTAAACTTCTATTAAACCCAAATTATAGTGATGTTTCATCTATCTTCTAGCACTGTGCTGGGTGTACAATATATGGGGGGGAAATTGTCTGGAATTCAGCTGAATTGATTCTAATAAAATTGAAATATTTGCATATAGACACCCCATTGATAGTAGTAAGTTTGCATAGCATTTTAGGTTTGATGATATAGGAGAGCTTCTTACAGAAGTGTTACAAATAACCTGGAGATCTTGTTACAATGCAGATTCTGAGTCTATAGGGTGGTACCAGAAATTCTGGCCCATGGACCACACATTGAGTTATAAAATGTTTGAGGAAAGAGACAGAAAATGACACTTACTGAGTTCATGTTATATATCAGGCACTGTACAAGGCTCTTTGAATACATTAACTTAATGGTTTCCACATACATTCTTGGAGGGTTCTTTTCCCCCAGCAGGAGAGGGGACCTTATTTTATTCATCACCATAATCCCAAAGCTTAGCACGGTGCCCAGCACTGAGTGCATATTTGTTAAATGAATGCATAAGTGAGTAAACCGTAAATAAGCATTCCAAGGACGTGTTCTCACAGCTCTGTTGGGAAAGATTTGGCCTATCAATCTATTTTTAAACGTTCTGGCTTATTAGAAATGGGAAATTTTCTGTGTTGAGCATCTGCTCATGACTTTTTTCTTGGATGGCTATACCTCTCTCCTTACAACCCCCAAATACACACATTAAACACACGTGTGTGTGCCTGCACACCAACACATTGCCTTTCTGTCTGCATCTCTGCTGTACTAATCTTTTTTGTTCAGATCCATCAGATCTATAAGATTTATTTTCACAAGTACAAATGATTACCAAGAATATGCCCAACCTCTTCCATTCTCCTCGAAATCTTATAGTGGCTCCCTATTGCTCATTGGCCTTATACATACCTGTTGAAAAGGTCATTCTGAAATTCCAATTTTCTATAGTCTAGTTCCAATGAACCTTACTCCATCAACTTCTCCAGAATGAACCCTCTTATCATATCCAGCTGGAATTCTCTATCAGAGATGCTGTGGTTCTTCTTCCCTCCATACCTTACAGCCAGATGATCTGAGGATGTCTTTAATTATACAAATTCTCTGGACCCACTTCTAGAGATTCTGACTCAGAGATCATGGG
Source organism: Myotis brandtii (assembly GCF_000412655.1). Classification (NCBI taxonomy): domain Eukaryota; kingdom Metazoa; phylum Chordata; class Mammalia; order Chiroptera; family Vespertilionidae; genus Myotis; species Myotis brandtii. The sequence continues at coordinate 2,489,200 of NW_005361607.1, forward strand.
GTAGAGAGAGAAAAATCAATATTTTTTAAAAAAAGCTCTAAGTGATTCCAACACAGTGTAGTAGTTAGAATTCTCAGATGACCTTCAATGGCCCTTACTTTTGTGTAAATTCCTCCCCTTGAGTGTGGGTGGAACCTGTGAATATGAGGAGGTGACTGTCATGATTATGTCACATTATATGACATAGGGAGATTATATGGTGAGTCTAATCTAACCACACAAGCTCTTTAAAAGAAGAGTTTGCTTTGGCTTGTGACAGAAGAAGTTCAAGGGATTTCAAATGTGAGAAGTCAATGCACCGTGTTGCTGACTAAAAGGTAGGGAGGGTCATGGAAGAAGGAATGCAGGTGGCCTTAGGGGCTGAGAGCAGTGTCTGGCAGCCAGCCAGCAAGGAAACTGGAATCTTGGTCCTACACCCACATGGAATTGAACTCTGCCAACACCCTAAATGAGTCTAAAAGCTGATTCTTCCCCAGATAAGAACATAGGTTGGCCAACACCTTGACTTTGCCTGTGAAACCCTAAGCAGAGAACCAGCTTAGACTTCTCATCTTCAGAACTGGGTGTTGTTTTAAGCTGGTAAATGTATGGTGATTTGTTATGCAGCAATCAAAAGCTAATGCATAAACATTTAGGTTTGAGAATGATTAATTAATATGATCTGATACATAAACATTATTGTCCCCACATTATGGATGACCAGATGGACTCAAAGGGCATATGTCCTTTCTCCACAGTCTGACACTTAATGGCAGAAACATAATTTGAATTTGTATATATTGCTTTACTTCCAAGTGCCCTAACTCTCAAAAAAATAAAAAGAGGGCGGGGGAAATTAGGCATGTAGGAAATAGGAAGACTGGATAAAGTTGAAGAAAAGAGACTCCAGTCAGTAGACATTGGAAAATGAGTTCTCTATCTTTGATGTGCCCACAGAAATTACAAATTCTAATTAGTTCCTATTAAGGAAACTGGATGGTTTGAACAGATCAGGGAGGGTTGGGATAGTCTTTCAGGCTTAAGGTAGCCAGGATTCAAGGACTGGATATAGGGTACCAGTCAGATTCTCCTGACAATGGCTCTTAAGGTTGGCAATGCAATCATTAAGCCAGGGGGCCAGGTACAAATGGCTAGGCTTGGTCTTTACCCAGGGTCTTACATTCTTTTTGGTCACCAGGGATAAAGAGAACACTTAGGTCAGGCCCCCAACAGTGTCTCTTCAGCTTCCAAGGAGGGAACTTAGTACGTAGTGATGTCAGCTGCCGTGTAAAACATTTAGATTCAATGAAGCTCTGTCCACTGGCTGTTGAATCAGGAGTGGTCAGTTCTAGTGAAGGTACAACGTGTGATGTGTGTTTGCTTCAAAAACTGGTCTTTTCATTCATTTTTTTCTTTCTGCTCTCTCAGACACTAAGGAAAGTTGAGACGACAGGAAGACTCATTCATTCATTCATTCATTCATTCATTTGTGCTGCCTACACACATGTATTAAGCTTCTGTGGGTATGCTCAGTGGGATGCAGAGACAACTGGGCTTTATCATATCACAGTTTTAACGCAAAATTAAAAGCATCTTGTCTTCAGAAAGAGTAAAAATAAAAATCTACCCCCAATTTTGACTCCATCTTTTAAAAAGAGTTTTAAACTATATAAATATGCTTGTGTAGGCAAGTTCCAAAAGTCTGTAATATAAATTCTACAGAAATCCATCCAAGAATAATTGAGTTACTGTTTCCAAGGAGGGGCTGTGCTGGTTTCACCTCTCGAATGTTCATCATGTCATTCATTAATTTGCTCAGGGAATATACACTGGGCACCTTCCATGTGCTACCCCAGGGAGGAAAAAGCACAGGGGTGAATGAAACAAAGTTTTGCCCTCAAAATCTAGCACAGGTGACTCAAACATGTTAATAATAATAACACATTTCGTGTGCCAGCTCCTCTGATAAAAGGAAACCTGTGTCTTTAGCCATAAACTCCCATTTGTGGGAGTAGAACCTGGAAACCAAAGGACTGTGCAAGGAGATTTTTCTACTGGGCTGGATTTTTCTCTTTTAATCTACTTGTAAAACCTTCACTTTCCATTTCTACAGCCACTCCATCAGGAATTTTGATGAACCGGAGGACAGAAAGCCTATCTGTATGTAAAAAAGCGGAGGTATTGCTTGGTGCCTTTTGGATTTTTCCTCTGACAAGTGGTTGGCATCTGCTAACAACACTTTTTTTTCTGAGCTTTGTAACGTTGCCAGACTGAGAACTGAGCTTTGAAAAGGGAGATGGAGCTGTTAACAAATGCCTTTGTTATCTCTGGAATTGCTTATTGTACAGTGGTTCACAGAAAAAACTTGATGTGAATCTTGTCTCAATATTTACCTGCTCCTCCCAGGAAATATTGTGCTAAGAGAAATTCCCTGCGGTACAACAAATGTCAACGTGCCCAAGATAACTGGTGCCATTCACCCACCAAAGGCCCTTTTCCTGTCTGTGGAAACCCTATGATAAGACCCCAGGAAGAATTTCTTATTAAGTGCTTGGAGATCTTTTGAATTTGATGGCTGCTTGAAGTGTTTAATATACATTTTCCACTTCTTTCATTTGAGAAACATTTATTGAAACCTTCAATGTGCCAAGCCCTTTGCTGGCATCTTGGAATGTACTAATGAATGAAACAAAACCAAGACAGAATGGCCATCATAGAAATGATGTTGGCTGGAGGAGAGGAATATTTTACAAGCACATGATGATAACCAATGATTGCAGAGTACATGTGTGAGGAGACATAGTGTAGTAGGAGATCAAAGACAGCTATTTTGAGAAAGTGATTTTTAAACTAAAACTGGAAGGTTAGCTGGGAGTTAGGAGTAATCTTAGGCATTGGGGTGGGTGGGTGAGGGAGGACAGTGAAGAATAGGGAGGTGGCATTTTCTAAGCAGAGAGGACAGCTCATAAGAAAAGGGTAAGAGGTGAAAGAGAGCATGGCAAATGACCTTGGGCAAGTTGCTGAATGTCTCTATGCCTCAGTTTCCACATCTCTAAAATCAGGGTAATGATAAGACCAAATGGTAGTGTTGTGAGGATTAATCGGATAGTACATGTAAAACATTTAGTTTGGTGTTTATTAGTATGTGCTCATGGCATGTTAGCATTTTTTTTTCATTTACTGAGGAGCTAAGAAAAATTCAGGATCAGGATGGCTGAGCTTCCTGCGGTTCTCTCCTGAGTGTGTATGCCAGGCTCCCTTACAACCAGAATGTAGCCTATGTTGTACACAAGAAGTGCCCCAATGTACATATGTAGCAAACATTTGCTGTTTACATGTCTGTATCTGATTCAAAATTATCAGTTCCTTGCAGACAAGTGCTAGGTCTTATTCATTTCTGTATCCATGAACATAATATAGTGCCTGGCACAAAATAGTTTTTCAGTAAATATTTCATGAACAAATGAGTAAATAGAAGAGAATAGAAATAATAGAATAAAGTACAATAAAGTAAAATGGAATAGAAACCAATGAAATCCCCTTGAATCTCAGAGCTTAGCTAAGTGCTGCAGCAAACTCAAAGAAGAAGAGCTCTTGAATTCAGTCACTGAGATACTTACTGTGTAAGGACTGTTAGAAAATTGCTGCCCAGGCCACCAAAAGCTTTGGGGCAGCAGGAGAGTACAAAGCACATCCATACTGCATTCTTACCCCTTGCCTCTGAGAATAAACTGTGGGCATTGCATTTCTTCTGTGATTATCACTGATCCTGCTTCAAAGATGGGGAGACTGAGATTCATCCCAGATGAGGGAGCTTTCCAGAGTAGCACAGTTGATAGGCTGTACAGCTGGGATTCAGACCCTAATGAGATTCTGCCTATGCCATGACAAGAAGGTATGGATGCCTTTTAAAGATAGAATATAAAGTCCTTTCTGTCTTTGGGTTTTGTAAACATATTTGCTTTATATATCACATCATATCATATCTATATCATATCATATTCTATTCAGCTATTCTATCACCTTTCTCCTAAATCTAATGGCTCTCCTTTACTCATCTACTTACCTGGATCCCACTCTAGTTTGGGGATTTTGATCACATTTTAGCTCCTCTAAGCAGCCTTCTTGAACATGCCTAACCAGACTCTGAAGTCTGCTGTTAGTCCATCCGTTTTGCACCACTGGCTTAGTGCTTTGAAAACACTACATCACATACTTAGCTACCTTTTTAAAAATTTTTAATTGAATGTTTTTAAAGAGAGTAAGAGAGAGGAGATAGAGGTAGAAACATTGAAGAGAGAAACATCAATTGGTTGCCTCCTGCACACTCCCTGCTGGGGATCCTGTCTGCATCCTGAGCATGTACCCTGACCAGGAATCAAACTGGCCACCTCTTGATGCATGGATCAGCGCTCCACCACTGAGCCACATTGGCCAGGCCATACTTAGCTATCTTTTTATTTAGATCCTCAGCTCAATAATAAAACCAGCAGATATTAGACCTGGGAGGCCCCTTACTCAGAGCTCAAATCTTAGTTCTATCACTCTGAAGCTGTGTGTCCATATGCATATTATTTAACTTCTCTGTGTTTCAGTTCCTCATTTAAAAAATAAGACCAAATGAGTTAATGCATTTAGAGCATCTGGCAGTTTTTTCAGTAGTTGTTAACTATTTTCTAAAGCCAATGGTTAAAGACATAGACCTTGTTCCTCAAATAAAGGTGAGTCTGAGGAAGGAAGGTACTGGACTTCTGTTTTACCTGCCTTCCTTATGGGCAACCCTCATGCACCAGAATCCCTGGAGCTCCAAAGATTATAGTTTTAAAAATACCAACTCACCCAACATTCTGTATAGACTGAAAAACAAAGGCCTAAAAAGGTGAAGTGACTTGTCTAAGCTCACACAGCCAACAATCAGCGGGGCAGTCTGACCGTGGGCCAGCGTTCTCTACACTTGCACCACACAAGACCATGTCTTAGCATCAATTATCCTTTATGTATTTCTTTCTCCTCCACCATGTCATCCCCCATCAAAAAGCCACGCATGGTTTTATTTATCCACTGAGGATACATATATGACTAAGCTTAGTCCCTGCATTTATGGACTTCACACACTAGGGAGGGCAGGGGATAGAAACATAACTGAGAGTTATGATGGAAGAGAATAGGTGTGATAATAGAGGTGTGCACAGATGGAGGATAACCAATCAGCCCTGAACAAAATGTGAAAGCATAAGGAGGAGGTAACAAAGCAAACTGAGCAGTGGGAGGCATTCCTGACAGAGGACACAGCTTGGGCAAACACACAGGACAGGGCACAGCATGACATCTGAGAGGAACTGCAGACAGTTTCCTTTTCCTACTAGAGTATGAAGCTGCAAGACAGAAAGTGGGGAGAGACAGGCCTGGAATAGAAAGTTGGGGGTCACTTACCAAGGGTGGAGGGTCATGCCTTGGAACATCTGTGGCTTGATTTTGGTTTTCAGAACTACCTATTTCACTTTGAAGTTGAGTGGGTTGTATTTGTGGGGAAAAGAAGAAAACAACCCATGTTTTTGAAGGAGCATTAAAACAGAGTATTACAAAACATATGTTTGTATCTTCTAAAGTGATGGAAAGGGAACATTCTCTCCAACATTTGGCTTGTGCAGAAGTGCTGAGAGTCAACAAATAAAGACATTGACCAATCGCTCTGGGTGTTGCTTTGGTCCAGATCCACTTTGATAAATGGAGATTCAGCCATAAGGAGAGTTACCAAATACTGTTCAAAGCATGCTTGTGCTCCATTTCTCACAAAGGACACATTTTTCAGGTCAGATAAGGTGGAAATTCGAGAGAGCTTGAGAAGAGACAATTAATTGATGTGCTTAACTCTGACCAGATGTGGGAACTGACAGTGAGGTACACCCTCCCTGTGTTTGCAGTCCCTCCCCAGTGATACCGAGGGCTGGGGGGCTAAAGGAAGAGAAGGAAAGTGCCTCTGTGGCTACAACAAGGAGTCCTGGCAGCTAAAGTCTATTTATTAGTGTCTGTGCTCCTCCCCTGCTGTTATATTAATATAATGAATTGTTCACAGGTGCATCAAATGAGGTTTAGATGATCGCTGGGAGCTTTGTTACCCAAACAGGCCAAATTAGGAAGAACAGATGCATCAGGCAAACTACAATCCCTCAGCAGAAGTACAAAGCTTGAATTAATGAAGGTCGGTGCTCACATTTGGCCTTGATGGCCTTCACAGCAGTGGGATTCGGCCCCTGTTTAACTCTCGCTTGCCAAGAAGGACTCTCTGCCTTCACTTCTGTGGGGATAGGACAGATGGGGTGAGCGTCCCAAGGAAATTACCCCCCCCCCAAAAAAAATAATGAGAATACGAATAAGAATGATGGCTGCCATGGGTTGGGACTTACTGTATGGTTGTGCAGATTTTCCCCTGAACAGGAAGGCTCCAGAACAAAAAGACAAATAAGGGCCTACAGCATCCTGTGTTCTGCAGCCTACAATGTGAGCCCTGCATGGGCTGTGCCCCCTAGAGGAAGGAATACCTTTTTCTAACCATTTAACCATTGGCATGAAGTTACTGTCTTCTCCATAAAGGGTGCACTTTACCCTTTGGGCCTTGTCAGAGAGAGAGATTTTTTTAACCTTCATAAAAGTGCCATATGAGCTACGGGTAACCCCACAAATATTATCTCCAATCCTTACAAAAACCTTGTGAGGTAGGTATATGTATTAGCATCTTAAATTTATAAGTTAGAAGACTGAGGGCCAGAAAGATTGAGCAGCATGATGATAGTTACATGCAGCAGAGCAAGGATTTGATCTGAAGCAGATTCCACTTCCCCTGATGCTTTAAACTAAAATAAATTTTCCTTCTCTACATCTGTAGTTCCAAGAAGAGGAATGAGATAGGGGATAGAGAACACATTGGCCTGGTGGCATGAGAGGAGCCCTGTAGCCAAGAGATATAAGTTGGCTCTTTGTTTTGTATGGAACTGGATTTGAGTCCTAAAGTTAGTGACTCTGAATTTCTGTGTCTTCCTTTAAAATTAGGATTGAACTAGACAGCTCATCTCCAAGGTCTCTGCTAAAGTCTCATGTCCAATAACTCCAGTGGGCTTTTCCTTTGGTTCACTTTTTTTTCTGTAATATTAATAAAACATAGATTCCATTTATTTTAAAGGGTGATCTGGCAACATGTACCCAAAACCATAAACATGTTTATGCATTCCCTCATGTACAATAATTACCTTTTTTCATATATTGAGGATGCCAATAAATTTCCAAAATTATTTCTTCTAGAGTTCTTGGAGTAGATGATTTGCAGAAGTCTTCTGAATACATAATTCCTTTCCCTTATTCTATAGCACTTTTTTTTACAATCTCCATGCTGATATTGTTGTTTTCCATGTATTCTTCCTTTAACAGAGAAATTTATTTAGGTCTAGTGTTTGCCAACAAATGTGGTATGTGGATTGCCCTTGACCCCAATTTCTGTCCACGGACAAGCTTGTCTAATTCCTTTAACATATCTGAAGTTCATGGCAGATTGATGCACAGGGTTCTTAGTACAATTCTTGTGTCTACTGTACATTTGTTTAGTACTGAACTGAGACAGGCTCTTCCTCTTCACCTGCCTTTCAGGGACCTTTGACACTAATTAGATGAAGTGTATATGAACAACAGTCCTCAGGATTCACTGCTATGGGATTCCTTGTTTCCTCCTCTGTCATCTGTAGCAGTTTTAAAATTTCACTTGTGGAAACCATACCTCTTTCATTTTTCATTGCACCAACAATAACATTTTGTTTTTCTTTCTAATTCCAATCTTGTTTGTTTGTTTGTTTTTTAGTTCTGGGAATTATGGCTTACAGTGTTATAAAAAATAGAATTTTAATATTGAAGGAACTCATTTAGAAGGAGGATGTCTGCCCAGTGTTCAAGTTGAAACATCTTCCCTTTTTGGAATCAGAGCGAAGATAGCTGGGAAAGGCTGAAGAAATATCCTTTTAGGATCAAATGGATATGATATGGTGAGAACATTGATCATATTGTCAAACAGTTCAATGCTTAGAGTTAATGAGCAATTCTTGAATAGTTTGTCACTATCTTGACACTAGTTATCGGTGTGATTTTATGAGTTTTTGGATCTTCTGTCTTTATTGGAAGATTGAGAGAAGCTTCCTCCAACTACTTTCTAATATTCTCAACCAAAGGCCTCTGATTATATAAATTCATATAATAACTTTGTTTTAATATTGAGCATAAATGCCCACATGAAGGCATTTTTTATTTTAAATTCACTCTATGAATTGAATTCTAATACAGAGTCCGTTCCTGACGATCAGATACCTCAAAGCAGCAATATCTGCAATCTCTCTGATTATAGCTGATTTAATTTCTGTGTTGATCTTGGACTCTGCTAAAAGTAAGAGATGCTGTAATTTTTCAATAATTTTTTCACAATTCCTCCATTACATACTGAGTAGCCATTGGCAGATTTGACTGCCTTAAATGAAAAACTGTTGAAGAAACCATTTAGCTTAGAAAAGAGGAAAACAAAGAAACACTTGAGAGCTGATCTTTGGTATTTGAAATGCTGCCATGCATCAGAGAATAAACTTATTCTGTATCATTCTAGGAAGAAAAAAAATGAGGGATAATAGGTGGATGTTATAGGGAAATAAGTTTTAATATTAGACTGCAAGTTTCCAAAGGATCCCATTGGCTTTGTTCATTGTATCTACAGCATCAAACACAATGCCTTAACCATAAAGATGCATAATAAATGTTTACCAAGTAAATATCGTTAATCACTTGAAAGCAATTTTGTGATAATGAATTCAAGCAAGGAATGTAACATCATTCTTTGGTCTATAAGGAATTCCTGACTGGAGAAGACAGATGTACTGAATCAACCTAAGGTTTCTTCCAATTCTAAGTTCTATGACTCTAGGCCCCAACTACAGATTAGAATAGAGGGTCTTTACTTTTAATTCCATATTTAATAGAATCATGAATGATGCAGCATGGTAGAGCAGAGTCCAGGGCCCTGCTTTCTGGTCTTACCTTAGCTGGCTATGTCACCTTGGGTAAGTCACTTGATTGGGTTGGGGAAACCATACCTCCTACCATATTTAGGTCTTCATTATATTGCCCTGATGATTAATGCTTGTCTTCTAAGTAGTTTTCTGCCTCTAGGTACCCTTCTCTAATCCATTCTGTACACTGTGGTTGGAGGGATCTTTGTTAAACTTACTCTGACCATAACATTTCTCTTTGGATCTCTTCCCCATAGACTAAGGATAAAATCCAAACTCTATGTAATGATAAAGAGGCAAAGCTCTAGAATCAAATTAGATTTTCATGCTGTTAATTCCCAACTATGAGGCTTTGGTGTATTTCAGTTTCTTCTTCTGTAAATTTAGGATAATGAATATTGCTACCTCAGGTTTATGAGAATTAAATTATTCTCTCACCTCCCCCCTCATGTGTGTGTGTATGTGTGTGTGTGTTTGTGTGTGTGTGTGTGTGTGTGTGTGTGTAGGGAGATATACTGTATACAGTATATAAAAGTTGGCTGTTCCATAAACTGACCCATCCCTTCCTATGCAGTCTTAGCACTGCTACCCGCCTAGGAACTACTTATAGTCCCTTGTACATACCAAGAAATGGTCCTTATCTTTGAACATGCTTTTCCATCTACCTAAAATCTCCTTGAATCTTTCCTTGGATCATGACCCCCTTTCATCTTTCAGGAACCAGCTCTGCAGCTTCTCTTCTTTCCCCAATTGTCCTCTCCCTGCTCAATGAGTTGTTCTCTCCCTCCTTTATATTCATTACTATTCTTTTCACATATCTTTATTAAGGGACTTGCAACACAATATTGACATAATTTGATTATATTCTGCCTCTTCTGTCAAACTGATCTCTCTTTGAAGATAGAGATTTTTGTGTGTATTCATCTTAGAATTCCCAGTGCTCAACTTAATTCTTGGTGCATAATAGACATATTCTAAAGGTCTATTCAATGAGTGAAAGGAAGAACAGAATATCATATTCTGGCATCTCTAACCACAAAAGTGACTTTTCCTCTCATTTAGATACCTAACTATCATCTTCAAAAAATTATCATACTAGTTTATGGATAGCTACCTCATACTGCTTATAACTCCAACTCCAAGATAGGCAGGACTTAACTCTATTGCTATAAAATGGGGAAATAGGAGCCCCATTCGCTATTATTCATCTGAGGGGGGCATAGTAACTCTGACCCACAAGCATCTTACCAGAGATTTGCAACATGTAAGGTAACTGGCTCATATGCATTCTCTCTTCTAGGCTGTTAGGGGAACTAGATATCGGGGAAGCCTTGTAAAGGAGTCAGGAAGGAGCTGCTTCAGTAACTATTCAAGAACTAGTAGAGTTGAAAAGATTATCTTCTTTCAATGACACCATTTCCTAAACTAATCAGATTTTGTTTTTCTTCTTCTATGTGTTTAGAGAAATACAGTCATGTCAGCATAAGCAGCTAAAACTTTTTTTAAATGTGATAAACTAAAAATACATGCAATACTACATAATGCATTTACATCTCAGGTTGTAATGAATGCAAATTATGGAAGATTCATATACAATGTGATTAGACTCCTCTAGCACATAATTTGTGGTTGAATTAACAAAGAAGCTGGTTAAATGAAAAAAATTGATTTCTCTTGTTACACCTTTTTTGGTTATTTTTTCAGTAAGAAATATCTGAGTACACAAAGAAATTAGATTACAAAGTTGGAGTTGTGGTTCAAGGTATGCATTCCAGTCTTTGGCTTTCTTCTTACAGACCAACAAGCCTACAGAGCTACATTATACTGTGCTCTGTACTTTCTGATAATATACCGTGAGACAAGTTTCAATGAAACAACATTGGGCTTTTGTAGTTCTGAAATAGGAATACATGGATGATTCACCAACTAACCAGAATACATTTTTTTCATAGCTTATTGAGCAGGGGCATTTTCTTGAGTCTTGTTCAAACTCATTGCAACCGATTTCTCAGATACAAATACAGAAATGTGTATGATTAAATGAAATCTTTTCCTTGCTTGTAATTTGAGTAGTAGAACTGAATATAAATTTTGTAATAAAAATAATGCAAATTCTTTCTCATTTATTAAAAGAACATACTCTGTAAACTTATAATAAATATTCACAGATATAACTTTCATCTCCTAGAGACAATAAGATTCTTTTTTAAAATATGTTTTTATTGATTTTTAAAGAGAGGAAGGGAGAGGGAGAAAGAAAAACATTGATGCCCACTGGGGATTGAGCCTGCAACCTTGGCACATGCCCTGACCGGGAATTGAACCAGCAACATTTTGGTACATGGGATGACAGACACCCAACCAACTGAGCCACAGTGGCCAGGGTTACAATAAGATTCTTGATGGCCCATGTCTGTCTCTTCTTAGTTTCTCTTTCTTTTCTCTAACTTTCTTCTATAGTAATTTCTTTTTTCCTCCCTCTCCTCCTTTTTTTCTCTCTCCCTCTCATCTTTTTTAAGTACCTACTCTGAACAAGGTATTGAAAGTACAATGATGCCAATTACAGATGAGGTGTGGTCTCTCTTCAAAAGATGCCTATTTCAGTATCCTTTACATTTTGTCTTTTTTTTAGAAGTGCATTAAGATGTTCACATTGTACTAGGTAGAGCCTGGGACCTAGAATATGTAAGGATCTATAGAGCAGAAAGAGTACTTGCTAGAAATGGTGGTTACATAAATGTAACCTTTCTAACCTTTATAGACAGTTGTAGCTGCTGAAATGGACATGAACAAACTAAGCCACAAGACTGCTGAGGTCATGAGAAAGGACAGTATTGCCCTGAAAGCTGAGCTCCGATGATTACAAGCTCTGTGACTCTATGCTGGTGGCTTACGGTAACTTCACTTCAGTTTCTCCATCTGTAGTTCTCACTGTGTGGGGTTATTGAGAGGATTCTGGGGAATTATAAAGGTGTTTGCCCATCATAGAGGCCCAGGAAATGTTCAGTCCTGACCCTCTGGTTTTCCCTCCTCTCCCTGAAAGTTGACCGCATCTTTCCAAACCAGAGAAACATTTATTTGGGTTTCTTCTATTTCTTCGTCAGCTGGCTATTGTGGCCGGGAGTGATCAAGTTAAGGACTTCACGGGAATGGCATTTTGCAAACAAACACTCAGAACTCTTTCTTGAAATGTTCCCCATGTTTTGTTTGCTAATCATGAATTCTTCTGACATTTGATAGTCCAATTCAATTAGATTACAGTCTGTCCCTCTGGGAAAGCCTTCAGGAGGAGGGAGTTGAGAGTGGGGATGTGATTGTGACCTCAGTGACATGTTTATGTCCTTAGAGCAATCACGCTATGTTAGAAAGAGCATTGGTTTGGAACCAGACAGGCCAGTGTTTGAATTCTTATTTCTCCACTACAAACTGTGTAGTGTTGCAAGTTACTTTGCTCACTGAGTTAGTAATAATTACTGCACTGGATGGACGTGAGGATCCCTGAGAGTAGATGGAAGTTTTCTCCTTGTTTAGGACTCTCAGATTCAGAGGCTGAACTCCCCATCTCCTTATAGGATCCTGGTGTGGTATAATCTCCATTCACAAAACCTTCATCTCCACAGGTGTACTCTACACTGTTATGTGAGTAACTGATGAGTGACTCTTTGCATTTTTAGAAGCCTGACAAACCTTCTATAAACCAGAATGAGGCCTCAGTGTTGGAATTTTAGCCTTGGTCAAAGGGTAAGAAAAGACATTTGGCCAAGCCAAGGACCCCCATCACTCCCTGAAACTCCTTTCAGGAAAGACAGTCTCCTTTCTGCTCCTTGAGAGGATGTGTTTAAGAGCACACATCCTGGGGCCAAACTGTCTGAGTTTAAGTCCTGGCTCTGCCTCTTACTGTGTGACCTTGAACCAGTCAGTTGGTTTCTCTGTGTCACAGTTGCATCATGTATAAAATGAAAATAATAATAGTAATAGTAGTGAGAACTGCTTTATAGAGCTGCTGTGATGAACAAATGAATTAGTACATTAAAGTATTTAGGACAGAATTCATTCAATATTATGATTATTGTTACCCATAGGCATTGTGATATAGTAGAAGGGGCATGAGACCTGAAGCCCAAAGTGTGGATTCTAGTCTAGAACCTCTACTCATGGCTGCATGACCTTCACTGGGGCATTGGTTTGGAACCAGACAGGCCAGTGTTTGAATTCTTATTTCTCCACTACAAACTGTGTAGTGTTGCAAGTTACTTTGCTCACTGAGTTAGTAATAATTACTGCACTGGGTGGACATGAGGATCCCTGAGAGTAGACGGAAGTTTTCTCCATGTTTAGGACTCTCAGATTCAGAGGCTAAACTCCCCATCTCCTTAAAGGATCCTGGTGTGGTATAATCTCCATTCACAAAACCTTCATCTCCACAGGTGTACTCTACACTGTTATGTGAGTAACTGATGAGTGACTCTTTGCATTTTTAGAAGCCTGACAAACCTTCTATAAACCAGAATGAGACCTCAGTGTTGGAATTTTAGCCTTTGTCAAAGGGTAAGAAAAGGACATTTGGCCAAGTCAAGGACCCCTGTCACTCCTTGAAACTCCTTTGAGGAAAGACAGTCTCCTTTCTGCTCCTTGCGAGGATGTGTTTAAGAGCACACATCCTGGGGCCAAACTGTCTGAGTTTAAGTCCTGGTTCTGCCTCTTACTGTGTGACCTTGAACGAGTCAGTTGGTTTCTCTGAGACAGACAAGCTGTATTTCATGACAAAGTCTTAGGGTCAAACATTCTCTGCCTCTTACTGTGTGACCTTGAACCAGTCAGTTGGTTTCTCTGTGTCACAGTTGCATCATGTATAAAATGAAAATAATAATAGTAATAGTAGTGAGAACTGCTTTATAGAGCTGCTGTGATGAACAAATGAATTAGTACATTAAAGTATTTAGGACAGAATTCATTCAATATTATGATTATTGTTACCCATAGGCATTGTGATATAGTAGAAGGGGCATGAGACCTGAAGCCCAAAGTGTGGATTCTAGTCTAGAACCTCTACTCATGGCTGCATGACCTTCACTGGGTCATACAAATTCTCTGAGTCTCCAGTCCCTCACATGAAAAATGGGTATAATAATCGGGACTTCAACCTACTACCAGAAAAGTTGTGTCCTAATAAACAGAATAGGCTGTAAGGTGCTACCTTAGCCTAGGAAGTAAGGTTACTGTCTGAGGCTCCAACTCTAAACCAACACATACCACTTCAAAGCAGAAATATACAAAATTACCTTAAAGTAACAAATTTCACCTCTCAAACCAGAACAAAGCTGAAGTTACACCTTATTAACCCATGGTAGGGGTGGGAAACAGTCAAAGAAAGACAGTAAAGAGAGGCTTGAAGTACGTGTCCATGGTGCCCATCCAAGCACTAATCGGGACAGGGACAGGGACCTTGCTCAAGGACCACCAGCCCCTCCACCCCTGTTCAAAGTTGTTTTCTCCAACTACAAGCTGAGTGACTTATGGCAAGTTATTTCATTTCATCTTGAATCAAACCATTTCCTGATAACTCAGCTGTCCTGGAACAAAACATCCTGGCCAAGCTGATTTAACATCACCCACTGGCAGTTCTATTTCTCATCCTAAAACCTTAAGTTGGAATTCACATGTCTTCAGCAGTCTCCTGTAAGGTTTGTGGTTGGGAGTCAGTATTCCCAAGCCTATTCATTTCTGAGACAGATAAGCTGTATTTCATGACAAAGTCTTAGGGTCAAACATTAGCTTTCAGATCATTTGCCCAAGGTAAATGCCACCTTGTGAGTCCTGTGGGCAGCCAGGCAGTCTGTCTTTGGAAGATGGCTTGGAAGAATGTGCCATCTTTCAACCTTCTGCAGGTGGCTCTGAGGGTCACATTCAGTAAGGAATATAAAATGGACTTTGTCAACTATAAAGCACTTTGTACATATAAAGTGGGGTGTGGCTGTGAAGAAAGGGACAGCGCTGCTATGAGCTTTGACTTTAGGTTGCAAAGTGGCCTGGATGGATCTTCTGGTAGATGATAGATGCCAAAGTAAAGCGATAGCTTAGGAAGAGTTCCAGGTGACAATTCTACCCCCCTCCCCTTCAGAATATGGAAAACGAGAGAGAGAGAGACCCTCATTTTAAATATCAAACCCTCCCTACTGATTCCTTGAAGGCCTGGAAACAGCAGGTAACAGTGTATAAGTGACTTTGAATTAAAACTGAACTCCCTGTGTCCTTCGCTTCTCCCTCAAATGCGGAATGATTTTCTAAGAATTTAATTACCTAAGAACACAGCATCAAAGCTGTTAGGCCCTTGTTAGTGTTAATTCAAACTTAATGTGCATGAGATTTAGAGATCTTGGATACCAGGAAAATGATTTCAATTTAAATAGCCCTCTTTGTCCTACACATCACAAAACATCTTTTAACATAGTTTTTTTTCTTTTTTTAATACAATACTGTAACCCAGGTTTCTCCCACTAAAAAGGGGATTCTCACTATGGAGAAATCAGATGCTCTCTACATAAGCAGGGTGTAGTTGAAAGAAAAATATGGGCTTTAGTGCTGTAGAAACCCAAGTTCAAATCTTAGAGTTTCACCTTTCTCCATGTGTCTGTGGGCAGAAGCTTACCTTCTCTGAACTTGAGTAAATTAACCTCTCAGCAAGGGCTCAGAGATGATGGAGGGCGAGTGGGGAGAGTTACCAAAGCAGGACAAATGCAGAGATGTGTCTGGAAGCTGGTGGTCCTCAGGAAGCCTGGAGTCTAGAATTAGCTGTTCCACCCAAGTCAAGGAAGACCCATGGAATGAATGCCAGAGTGAAGGACTTAAAAAACCCATTGGGTCTTGTGACCTGCAATTAAACCATGGCTAATATAAAACAAAACCATAAAAGACCATAAGGCTTTCCAGGAAAGCATAACTGCTTTAAAGGCATTATGGTCTTTTATATTAAATATCTATTCCATATGTTAACGGTGGGGTGATTGGATAACAAAAGCCAATCCTACTGGAACACATTTATTTCCAGAGTGTGAGATAAGCTCTGTGATGTAAGGATTCCTTTAAAAGGCATAAAGAAACCTTCTGTTCCTATAATCTGAAAGCATGGCTTTGGGTAATTTGAAAGTCACTGTTTTAAAGTTTGAGATTAGAACTTTGTAATTGGACTAACAAAGATTCCTGTTTGTATAATTAATTTTAAATCAGTGCCCCAGCATACACTTGTTTCATGCACGTGTTGGGTTATAAATAATTTGAGCATCCACTGTGGTGGAATAGTGCTCCTGCCTTGTCTGCACCTCACATCAGGAAAGCCTACGATCAATAATACCTTCCTAACCAATGTGTGAGATAGTAGGGGAGAATATGTTCTCCCTTTTCTTAGATAACTTAAGTCCCAGAGAGAGTAGGGACCTTCTTCAGAGCCACACAGTGGAGTGGTAGAGCCCAAACAAAAACCCAGAACTTCTGATTCCAAACCTAACATTCTTTTCAGCAAAAAGAAAATATTGCAAAGGAGTCACCACAAGCTTGATTATTCAGTAGGCAATTTCTCCCTCATAACATTGTTTCTCTCTGCTGTGGTTACCCAAATTTATAACCTAGTGTACCCTCCTCTTTGCTCTCCTCCTTCACAAGCTTTACTTATAAAATAACTAGAGGCCCAGTGCAAGAAATTCATGCACTGGTAGGGTCCCTAGCAGTTGCCAGCTGCAGGGCCAGGTACTCCCTCCCTCCCTCCAGCAGCCAGGGCCTCCCTCCCTTCCCCTGGCTTGCCTGCCCCCTGTTCCAACTCCTGGACAACTCCTGGTCAAGGGGACAATTTGCATACTACGCTTTTATTATATAGGATATGCACGCTCTGGCCAAATAGGTCAGTTAGTAAGAGAGTTGTCCCGATATGCCAAGGTTGTGGGTTCAATCCCTGGTCAGAGCACATACTAAGTAGCAACCGATGAATGTATAAATAAGTGGAACAACAAATTGACATTTCTCTCTCAAATCAATAAATACAGTAATGTCCAGTGTCAGTTGTTTACACTTAGTGTGAACTTAAGCCACTATAGTCTCTCTCCCTTGGTCTTTTATATTTGTCATTTTCTTCCAGTTGAATAATAGCAAGGCTTTGTCTCCTATTATACAAATTTCAGGAGCATAAGGAGCTTTAAGAGTAAAAGAAACTAAAACTGTTGCCTCTACTAGAAGCCCCTAAAAAAAACAGACAAACAAAAAAAATCCCCCCAAAATACAAACCTGGGATATAGCCATAATCTAATCTATAAAATACCTTTAATATATTTTATAAAATACCACAAGATTGGAAGCTACCTCCAGGCAAAGATCATAGCTGTCTTGTTGGCTCGTGTATATTCAGTGGTGGGATATACAGGTCTGTCATATATTTAACACTCTAAATAATTCCAGAATCAACGAAATCAACCTAACCAATACAGCAAGTCATGTCAAATATGTCACATTTTCATAAGCTGAGTTTTTTAAAAAGTCACTAAATGGCAGACATATTTGAAAAGAGCTTCAAGCCATTGGAAAGGTTGGGAAAGAGTTTCTTAAGGCAGCTAAATAGTCCACCCTCTGCCTGGGAACAACCTATGGAATCAGGTCCAAAAGGCATTGAAGTAATAAAGTAGGAGGTAGGCATCCAGATGATGTGATGGCAATAGGCATCTTCACGAGACGGCATGCCTAGACTTTTCTGGATTTGGTCACTATTTTAATGTAGCATTTGTGTGTTTTTTAAATGCCACAGAAGTAAGAATCCTGACTTAGGATTTATGTTCTATCGTATTTCTTACATTTACACTTTTCTCTTTTGAAGTGTGGGTTTACATGTTGCTGTTTGATGGGGGCTTGTTAAAACATGGTGAACAGGATGGGGAGTTGTTCCTCAAAATAGGCATTACACTGTTATGTACCCCAGCTCAGATGGGGGCAGAATGCTTATCAAAGACAAGTTCAACTGAAATGTCTTGGGAGGAGTCACAATCCTAGTTAGAAATTGAGCTTTAAATATAAACATATATGTGAATAAAAGTTTCCATGGAAAAAATATGAGCCTTAAGTCAGAAGTAGAAAGATAAGGACGAAACCAATATTTGGAGTGTACAGTATATGAGGTTTCATTTAGAACTGGGGACAATAATAGTGTAATGCCTATTTTTAATCAGTGTTTCTAGTGTAGTGTGTGTGTGTGTGTGGAGGGGGTGACTTGATAGCATAATAGAATAAGACAGGCTGAATGTGTCCTGTATTGGCTTTTATTTTACACGAGTAAGAACTCAAAATGAATGGAAACACTCTGCCCCTTGAAGGCAAGGATAATATCTTGGACAATGCATTGTTTTTGTTGTCTCTAATAGATGCTCAATAGCTATTGATTACATTAATTAATTTATTAAAGGAGACAAATGCAGTGATTATTTGTTCAATATAATACTACTAGTGGCCAAATGCACGAAATTCATGCAAGAATAGGCCTTCCTTCCCCTGGCTGCTGGCACCGGCTTCCCTCCAGCACCCAGGACCCAGGCTTCCCTCGCAGCCCCAGCTTCATCTGGAAGGTTGTAGGAAGGATTTCTGGTCAAATTAGCATATTATGCTTTTATTATTATAGACTAGAGGCCCGTTGCATGAAGAGATTCATGCAGTAGGCCTTCCTTCCCCTGGCTACTGGCACCGGCTTTCCTCCAGCACCCAGGACTCAGGCCTTCACTCCTGACGCAGCAGAGAAGGCAAGCCTCGAGGCTTCTCCGCTTCAGAGGCCGCAGCGGAGAAGCCAAGCCTCTTCAGTCTTCAGTCGTCTTCAGTCTTCACGCGGGTGGAGCCTTCAGTCTTCGCTCCACGCCTGCATATGCAAATTAACCGCCATCTTTGTTGGGTTAATTTCCATACTCATCCTGATTGGCTAGTAGGCGTAGCAGAGTGACACCAATTTGCATGTTTCTCTTTTATTAGTGTAGATGACACTCAAATGTCAGTTACATAGATTGGGTTATTTGGGATCTCACTCTCCAAATTGTAGGAGAGTGTTAGAGAAGTAAGTAGGGAAGTACTGGTAACTTGTGTCATTTCTTAATGGTTTAAGATTTTTGTGTTTCGTATTTTATTTTGCACAAAGGAAAAAAATAACATCATCCTCTGAATTCAAGGCAGACTACATACATGAATGAAAAAAGTATGACAATAACTATTCATTTCCAATAACTTACATATATAGCCACAGGCGTGTGAGTGCATGATGGCTGGGCATAGAGAGTGATATTTTTATAAACAATAGGACAATTCAGGATTTGTCAAGATTCCCAGTTATCTGAGAATACTAAATGGATTATCCCTGGGATAGCTCAGGGAGGCTCTCTGCAAACCTTCCGAATGACAAATTTATAGAAGTAATAATAAATATAGCCGGGATCCGTAGTTTTATATTTAAGGCAAGATTATGTGAACATTTTTGTTACTCATTTTCTCTTTACTTTTTGTTTCCTGATTTATGGCCTGCCTCATTAGAATGAAGGTTTTTGAAGGAGGAAATTGAGTTATTATGGATTTTCCTGAGATCGTTGCTCTGTTCAGGGAATGTAGAATAAGCTTCTGTAAGTGTAGATCAGCTCTTATCAGTTCTCCACTAAAGCCCCTCAATGATTCGTCTGCTCACAGCCTAAAGGAAATCTGCCTGGTGGTCTCCAATGTGCGAGGGAATTTCCTAAGAGCTGCTGCTGCTGGGAGGGCAGGTTCTCACCTTGGAGGGCCCATACCTGAGATCATAGACATGAGATTTCATCCTGTGGGCACTGGGGAGCCATATAATGCTTTTAAATAAGTGCATGGCATAACCAGATTTGGGTTTCAGGTTATGTATCCATCACACAATATTTTTTCTCTTAGAATCCAGTTCTTTGTTGACTTCTTTGAGAGAAAAAAAAAAAAACTCATAGAAGGAGTAGGTCTTTTCCTAAAAACGAATGGAATGCATTGCAGCATTAACCAACGGAGTACAAGTTTGAGCACAAATAAAGGGACACTAGTGATATCTCATCTGGGCAGGAGCCACATGGTTGCGCAGAGAGAGATAAATCTTCACAAGGATTTCTCTCTTTGGAACGTCTTTGAGAATTTTAACAGAGTGACAGTATCACTGGAAAGGGATTAGTTGGAGAAGCCCTTTGAGTAGTAAAGAATCCTGAGGGTGAGTGTCTAAGGGATGAGATGACCTTTGTCCTAATAGACTCACACGTCCCCTTCTTTTGAAGCCTGATGATCACTCTCTTACCCTAAATTGCCTCTCTTTGGGGAAGTAGTAGGGGGAGACATTCAAAATGCTCAGTAGCTACCTCTATTATAGTATTTAGGACACTATTTTGCAACACTACATGTTTACTTATCGTTCTCTCCAATTTTTCTGTAAATTACTTTGAAACAGACCTAATCTCTCATTTCTTAGTTCCTAGCACTGTATCATTCACATGGAAGGCACTCAGGAATTTCTTTTCGGGTAAATGAACATATGAATGATAAAAATAGGCACTTTATAAATGAAGCAGAATAGTTGTTCAGAGAAATAGATATCCAGGGAGAATTTTGAAGGCTCCAGTCTCAAGGATACTTAAGGATTATAATGGATGCTCTTACATAGGTATGGGTAATTAAGAATTGATCTGCAGCTGTGAACTTCACTAAATGGGTTTCTGGATTCTCCAACTGCAACTGGATCCTCCAAATGTAGTCACATACAATATCTCCCAAGGAAATAGTATACCACATCTTAGCAATCATCATCTCGTTCATTTAACAGACTGGTTAATAGTACATCTATACCAATGATGGAAGTATTGGGGACACAATAACAAAAGGAATGAGTTTTGGAACCAAATGATGTAGGTTGGCATTAATACCTGACTGGCTGAATGGGTGGATGGGTGACTGATGCACAAATAGGTCATGCTGCCTACTTTGTAAAATAACACTGGTAAAATAAAAACAAATTCTGATTCCCAGAGCTGTACTGCTCATTCCCATACAGAGGCAGAAGAAGGAAAGAGGGTTGGTTGAAGATATTCCTTTTGTATTGATAGGAACAGATTCAGTCTTTTCTGCCATGAAGCAGGTAATATGTGGTTAAATATTAAATTTAAACCACAGTCATTAGAGACTCCTCAAGTGGAATTATCCCTGTCAGAAATTAAGTGGAAACGACCTTAGTTCTGAAGTGAGTTGGCTTATTTGATGCATTTTCATATATTTGGGAGTAAATTCTTAAATGAAGAGATAGTACCTGCTAAGCTGCTTAAATATTTGAATGCCATTTATGAAATCATAACTAAATCAAGTAAAATGTAATGTTAAGTGTCTATCTAATGTTGATACTCCCTATTGAATTCTTGGAATTTGAAGGGGTAAATTTTTTACCTTATAATTTTTGGGGTTTAGTTCAATATTTATTTTATTATCAGATCTACACATACTAAGTAGTTTAATGACAATGGATGCTGGTGTCTTTGACTAAAAACAGTAACATAACAAATGATTTTAATTAGAATGATGTAATTGTACTTAGGGAAGATACACTGGCAGATGTTGGTATAGGAATTATATAAATAAACTAGAGGCCCAGTGCACAAATTCGTGCATGGGTGAGGTCCGGGCCACTCCAATCAGGGCCGATAGAGCTGGGCCAGCCAGGGGGAGGGGATGCGGGAGGTTGGTGGGCCAGTCCTACCCCCAATCACCCCCCCACCCTGATTGGGGGTGGGGCTGGCCGGTAGGAGGTGCCACGGGCGGTTGGCTGGTCAGTCCCACCCCCTGGTTGAACTCCCTGTTAGTTGAACTCCCTGCCCTAGGGGACAATTTGCATATTAGTCTTTTATTATATAGGACTAGTAGCCCGGTGCATGAAATTCGTTCATGGGGGGGAGGTTGTCGCTCAGCCCAGCCTGCACCCTCTCCAATCTGGGAACCCTTGGGGGATGTCTGACTGCTGATTTAGGCCCACAGAGATTGGGCCTAAACCAGCAGTCAGACATCTCTTTCACAATCCGGGACCACTGGCTCCTAACAGCTCGCCTGCCTGCCTGCCTGATCGGCCCCTAACCGCTCCCCTGCTGGCCTGATTGACACCTAACTGCTCCCCTGCCAGCCCGATTGCCCCCAACTACACTCCCCTGTTGGCCCGATCGCCCCCAACTGCCCTCCCCTGCCAGCCTGGTCACCCCCAATTGCCCTCCCCTGCCAACCTGGTCTCCCACAACTGCCCTCCCCTGCTGTGACCTGCCTCCTCCGCTGGGACCCACTTCCTCCACATGAGGTGGCAGAGACACTGGGACCAGCCTCTGCGCCGCATGGAGCCGTGGGACCCCCCAAGCCTCACTGTGTGGAGCAGCCACGGGGCCCCACCTCTGCTGTGCACATGGCCATCTTTGTGGCAGCCATCTTTGTGGTGGCCATCTTGTGGCGACATTTCCTGCGAAGGTCACCTAGGCTTTTATTATAGATGCAATTTTCCCCAGTCTGAACTTGTTGTGTGGCCTTAGGTAAGTCAGATAATCTTTCTCAATTCTACTGTTCTCAATTATAAAACAAGGAATTTGCCTAGTTTATTTTTTTGCATATTGAAATTTTAAAAATATGATATGCCTATATTTTTATAAAATGAGATTTAATTCGATAAAATTTAATAAGTAATTTGAACACCTACAGTGTCCTTTTTTCTGTGATAAGTTCTGGCATATAATGATGAATGTACATGACTTTTGTTCAGTGAATGCTCACTTATTCATTCCTTCAACACAGTCACTGATCAGCACTAGGAATATGTAGGTGACTATATTCATGGCAAGGGTCAAAAATATAGATAGGCACAACACTAAAAAGAAGCAAAAGAGAGAATGAAGGGTGTTGGGGGCTTCATTTAAACTAGGTCCTGCAGATTAGAAAGGATTTCAATAAATAGGAATAGGGCAGGGTAGTCCTGGAGGAGGAATTATTAAGACCAAAAGAATGGAGGCAAACATGTGGAAGTGTGGTCAGAAAAAGATCCATCATCTGTTGTGATCTGACCAGGAGTATATACAAATATGCTGCTAGAAGAAGATTGTAAGATAAATTGAGGAAACAAAAAGAAATGAACTATTTGTTTCAATCACTGAAGGAAACTTCCGATCTACATGAAATTCCAGCACCGTATCTGTTAAACAGCACTCACTTCTTCCTTCACTTCCCTCATCATTGTCATGATTCCCATTATTAAATTTTATGATTGTGTAACATTTTTAGAATTTATCATTCATATATCTGTTAAACAGCACTCACTTCTTCCTTCATTCCCTCATCATTGTCATGATTCCCATTATTAAACTTTATGATTGTGTAACATTTTTAGAATTTATCATTCATTACTTCATTACATATTTAAAACTTCTCTGAGTTGATGGCATAGTTTTGATGGAAAGTAACAAATAATGCTGGTTTATAGGATAAAAATGATGTATTGGCTCCTGTTATTGGTAAGGTAATGCCGGCAGGCTTTAGGCAGTGACTCAGTCATATGACAGGATGTGATTTTTGTGTGTGTCTATGCTTTGATCTCCTTGGGTCCAGCTTTATCATAAGGTCTGTTACCTTTAGGAGCCTGGCTATTGCTTTCTGAGTTACAGGCTATTTTTGTCTCAGTATTTCCAGCCTAAGTCTAATTGGACAAGGTTAGGTTCTCTGCCAACCCCAGAGTCAACCACTCTGGGCAAGGGAATGGAGTGTGTTGACTGGCTTAGCTTGCTTGGGTCATTTGCTGCAACCCAGAGCTGAGGATGGAGTCAGCTTCTGAGAAATCACATACTTTCCCAAATGGGAATTGGGGTTTTTAAGAAGGGAAAAATGGCATGGGTTTAGGTAGGATAAATGCTAAACTGGAAATTAAAGAGTATATTTTAAAGATATGTAAGTACTTTTGCTGCAATTTTATAGCTGAGGAATGGAGGTTCATAGTACTCTTAGTTGGACAAACATGAAACTTTCTCTAAGAATATCATATATGTCAAGAGAAAAAAATTACCTATATTGTATGTGTTATCATGAAAACCCAGAAGTGGAGGGATGTTACTATCCTCTCTGCATATACAGGACAGTGTCATTTCTGTGACCCTGAGCAAGATGTTTAATTTCTCTTAGCTTCTTCTTTTCTTCTTTTTCCTCCTCAAACTTCTCCTTCTCTCCTTCTTCTTTCTTCTTCTTCTTCCTCTTCTGAAAAACTAGAGATAATAGCACCTACTTCACAGGGTTGTTGAGAAAATTAAATGAGACATTTATCAATATAGGTGACCAAGTGCTTTTTCATTCATTATGTGTTAAATGCTGAAAACATCCAGGGAAGTAGCTGAGGCCATCCAGTCTAAGAGATGAATTATGGAGGCCTAGTGTGGTTATTAGCCATAGGAAATACCAAAGCAAAGCTTGTGACTCCAAGCCTTACCCATTCTCCTCACTGCCTGATGCTGATTTTTAATGAGATCCCAGCTCTGTGTCTTCACTTTGCAGTTAACAGGATCCACATGCAGCGAACTACACATGCAAATTATTATTAGCCTGAAAACGGGTAATTACTATTTTTTATATGTGCATCATCACAGATGATCTTTGTGTTAGACATTCTTAAGCAATGAATGGCTGAACCAAAGGGCTGGTTTTATTCAGACCGTCATTAATTCTAAATAAATTTATGTACTGTCACTCATGTTGCTTAAACAATGCAAAGCAAAGAGCGACTGAGCAATCTTAGCTTGCAAGGGCTAGGAAGGAAGATAGAAAACACCTACCCCAACCTTTTAATTTACATATGAGGGGAATGAGGGCTGAATGGGGAAGGTCACACAATTAATTAGTGGCAGAGCTGGGGCCAGAACCCATTTTCTTTACTTCTGAGCCTAAGTCTTGTCATTAAAGCATGAATGTTGATCATCTGACTTCTTTTGGTTAGGAATCACCTGATAATTTAACCTGCATGATGGCATAAAATAGAGAGACACTTAATGTGCTAAATAAAAATATATTATGAATCCTTTACAAATTTCCTTGTACTATGTTAACTTTATCTTGCAATTTCTATAGTACACTTGGTGTGTGGGGGGGGGGGGGAGCGGGAGTGAGTGAATGGGTATCTAAGTCCTGCCAATGCAAAGGTATGAACTAAAAACATTTTACATTAAAACAGAGCAAATTGCTTATGGAAACCATTGCATAATGAAGGAACACAATGAAGAATTACAGTTCAAATTACTTATCAGGTCTCTTCCATTTTCTAAGTTTTTAAAGTAGAAAATTGCACAGTATAATTACAGTAAGTTAATTTGCATTCATATTACTATTCAATGAGCAATTATACTCTTTTTTTATTTAAAAAAAAATACAACGTGTGATTTGCATCAGTATGTTTCCAGGAAAGAGTGGCAACTTTTTTCTTATGTGGTTTTCAGACAAATTCAACCATGCAGGACTGTCTGATAGAGTTGTAGCCTCTTATTTGCTTTGGGGGAACCATTTGGAGTGTGACTACAGTTTCACTGGTTTTGGACAAGAGCTCTTCAAGGAATCAGAAATTATGGTTTGCAAGGAAACGTAGAGGTCTTATTGTTTGACTCCTTGCTGT
The DNA here is from genome assembly GCF_000412655.1 of Myotis brandtii. NCBI lineage: Eukaryota > Metazoa > Chordata > Mammalia > Chiroptera > Vespertilionidae > Myotis > Myotis brandtii. The sequence continues at coordinate 2,514,889 of NW_005361607.1, forward strand.
CATTCATTTCCAACTTCTGAAGCTTTAGTTTCTTTCGAGAATTCCTGTCAGGCCATCGTCCAACCTATACTTGATTAACTCCTGTGCCAGGAATTTCTTGACCTTCTGATAATACTAATATCATCGCTGGATGGTGCTTTGATTTTCTGGAGGGTGCTCTATTTTGGTCTAAACATTCTTTCCCCCAATATTATTTTATATTAGTTTCAGATGTACAGCAGAGTGGATAGGCATTTATATAATGTATGAAGTGAGTCCCCCAATAAATCTAGTACCCACCTGGCACCATACATAGTTATAAACTGCTAGAGGCCCGGTGCACAAAAATTTGTGCATGGGGGAGGGTCCCCTCAGCCTGGCCTGTGCCCTCTCGCAGTCTGGGACCCTTCGGGGGATGACCACCTGCTGGTTTGGGCCCACTCCCCGGGGGATTGGGACTAAGCTGGCAATCAGACATCCCTCTGGCAGCCCGGGAGCCCTTGGGGGATGTCCACTTGCCAGCAGGGAGCAGACCTAAGCTGCAG
>NW_005361607.1:2516880-2524602 GCF_000412655.1 Myotis brandtii
CTCGAGTCAAAGAGTTTGCCCACCCCTGCTCTAGTGTCTAGGAAATCCGTCTGCCACCAGAACTATTATTCCCAGCATTCCTGGTGCTCCCTGTGCTCTGGGCTCTCGCTTCAGGTCCTGAGGCTGCCACCAGAACTACTATTCCCAGAATTCCTGGTGCTCCCCATGCTCTTGTTTTTCCCTTCCTGTTCTGTCTCCATCCCATGGCCTCCCAATCTGCCAAGTCCTCCAAGCTGCCAGCTCTGCCTCTCTGCTCTCCGTCTGGTGGCTTGAGAAACCAAGTTCCCCAAGCCACTCCACTCTCTGCCGGGTCTCCCACTCTGCTCTCCACCCGTGGCTTGGGGGGCCTGGCTCCCTCGATCGCTGGGATGACTGAGGGAGCTACATCCCCCCAAGCCTCCGGCTCTCCTGCTCTGCTCACCACCCAGCGGCTTGGGGGAGTGACCAAAGGAGCCACGTCCCCCCAAGTTGCCGGCTCTCCTGCTCTGCTCTCTGCCCCACACCTGTGTATGCAAATTAACCCATCATCTTTGTTGGGTTAATTTGCATACTCACTCCTGATTGGCTGGCGAGCATAGCAGAGGGATGGTCAATTTACATGTTTCTCTTTTATTATATAGGATACCCTATGTTTTTCTTTACATTCCCTTGACTATTTTGTAACGATTTGTACTTCCTAATCCTTTCCCCCTTTTCACCCATCCCCTCAAACACCCCTCCCATCTGACAACCATCGGTTGGTTCTCTGTATCTATGAGTCTGTTTCTATTTTGTTTATTTTGTTCTTTAGATTCCACATCTAAGTGAAGTCATATGGTATTTGCCTTCCTCTGTCCAACTTATTTTACTGAGCATAGTACCCTCTAGGTCCATCCATATTATCTCAGATGGTAAACTTTCATTCATTTCATGGTGGAGTAATATTTCATTATATATATGTACCAAAATGTCTTGTCCAATTGTCTTTTTATGGATACTTGAGTTGCTTCCATAACTTAACTACTGTAAATGATGCTGCAATGAACATAGGGCTGCATATATCTTTTTAAATTAGTATTTTAGATTTCTTCAGATAAATACCCAGAAGCAGAATTGCTGGGTCATAAGGTAGCTCTAATTTTAATTTTTTAAGGAACCTCCATATTGTATATCACCTCACATCTATCAGAGTGGCTATCATCAATAAATCAAAAACCAACAAGTGTTGGCAAGGATGTGGAGAAAAGAGAATCCTCATACACTGTTGATCTAACCATTCTTGTATTAATGAACTTTAAAGGATACTTTTTCACACATGCATTTCTTTGGCAGTGCCATGCATTACATAGAGTACTCTTTTTATATTGAGAGTATAACATGCTCCTCCTTTTCTATGCCTGCTTTTTAATTTTTTAAATTAAGATAAAATAGACATATTAAAACGCATAAATCTTAAGAGTAGTTTGATCTGTCTGGCTTTTTTCACAATATGTTTTTAATATTTATCCATTTTGCTGCATATGGATCAGTAGTTGTGTATTTACTTGCTGAGTAGTATCCCACTGTATGATATTCTGCAATCTGTTTATCCATTCTACTGTGGAAAGACATTTGTTTCTAGTTTGACCTATTGGGACTAAAGCTGCTATACTTTCTAGTACACATGCTTTATTTCTTTTGTGTAAATACCTAGGAGAGGTATACCTATAATTGTCCATAGGGTAGTTGTGTGCTTAACTTGATAGGAAAGTGACAGGCAATTTTCCAAAATGGTAATGCCATTTTACACTTTCATCGGCAATTTATGAGAGCTCTACATCCTCACCAATATTTAATGTTGTCATTCTTTCCAATTTCAGCCATTTTAGTGGGTGTGAAGTCATATCTCCTTACAGTTTTATTGGCATATTTTTAACGATGTTGAATACCTTTTTATGTGCCTATTGGCCATTCATATATCTTCTTTTGGAAAGTGTCTATTTAAGTGTTCTGTCCATTTTAATTACTAATGTGTAGGAGTCCTTTATATTTTCTGGATTCAGGTCATTTGTCTAATATATGTATTGTTAATATTTTCTCCAGGTTTGCAGTTTTCCATTAATTTTCTTAATGTTGTCTTTTGATCAACACATTTGAAATTTTGATAAAGTCTAATTTATCATTTTTTTCAATGATTTTGTGTCATCTCTAAGAAATCTGTGCATACCTCCAAATTGTGAAGATACTCCCTAAGGTTCTCCTCTAGAACATTAGCATTTTAGCAATTACATTTTATTCCATATATGGTGTGGGGAAGGGGTTGAGGTTAATGTTTTTCCATAGATTTATACAGTTACCCTAGTACCATGTTTTAAATACTTTTCTTTCCTTTATAAATTGCATTGGCCTTTTGTAGAAAAAATAAATAAGTCAACTGACTGTATATGGTCTATTTCTGGATTCTCTACTTGGTTCCATTGATCAATTTATCTATCCTTAAAGCTAATACCATACTGTCTTTATTATTGTAGCTTTATAGTAAGTGTTGAAATCAGGCAGGATAAGCTCTCAATTTTGCTCTTCTCTCAGGATTGTTTTGGCTATTACAAGCCCCATTGTGTTCCTATATACATTTTAGAATTAGCTTACCAATTTCTTGAGAAAGTGAGCTGAAATTTTTATTAGGATTGTGTTAAATGTATAGTTCAATTTGGGAGAACTGACACCTTATAAGTATTGAGTTTTCCAAACCATGAACATGGTATGTCTACCCATTTATTTGGGTTTTCTTTATTTCCATCAATATTTTACAAGTTTTGGTACATATACCTTGTACAACATTTGCTCAATTTATTCCTAAGTATTTTATGTTATACTATTATAAATTGCATTTCAATTTTTCTGTCTGTCTGACCAGCTGTGTAACTTTGAGTAAAATATTTAACCTCCTGAGTTTATTTCTAACCTGTAAAATGTGAGTTCATGTTCTTAGAACAAGGCCAAGTATAAATATATACAAATAGCATTGGTTTTTTTTTTAAAGTATTAAATTGGATAACATATAGAAAGTTTCTTATGCAATACTTGGAATATTAGACAAAATTCTTTTGATCAAAAATGGTGGAAAAACTCAAATTGGCTTAAGTAATAGAGGGAATATTTGGGCTGATGTAACTGAAAAATCTGGGTAGAGGGAATAGTAGTTGGCTTCAGGCATGGCTAAATTAAAGCCCTTCAACAATGTCCTCATAAATCTCTATTTAAAAAAAAAATCTTAGTCTCTTTTTTTTTACTGTTAGTTTCATGCTCTAAAGAATTTTTCTTATGGAATGGGCTCCTGCAGATACAGGCTTAATATCTCTCCAGTTTCCAGTCCAGTGGTAAAGAGACAGTATTGTCCCAATTGCTGTCTCAAAAGTATACAGGTTAACCATTTGACCATCCCTGAATTGTGGCAAAAAAAAAAAAATGTGTTGTACTATCCATCTCCGGAGCTGATGGGGCAGGTAGAATCAGCTCTACCAGAACTAAATAGAAAAACATATTATTTGGTGGTGGACTGGTTCCCCAAAGAAAGATGAACATTGTTTACAGAAGAAGGAGGAATGGCACCATAGAGGCAAACAATAAATACCTGCCATACCTTTAACATATTAGCCACAAAATCCATGACAGCTATGCTGCATGGTGTGCCGATTCTTCTCTGCCCCGATACACCCTAAGCACAGAAACTCAGTCATTTTCTGATAGCTTTTAGTCTACTCCTATTTTCACGTACTAACATCACCTTAAAGTCCACTTTATGAGTGAAAAAAAATGGGGGGGGGGCGTTGTATTGGGACTTAAGAGCCCCTTAACAATCACTTTAGCTCTCCACTTTGTTTCTACTGTGCATTTAGCTAATATGAGCAGATTGGTGGCATAAATTCAATTGCAGTGTTGCTACTCTCCTCCACCCCCTCTTTGGAAAAATAAAAGGAGTGCTATTTATAGAGACTGCAAACCAGAGTCAAGTTCAGCAGTACTGCCCCTCAACCTTTCCCTGGAAGCAAGCAAGGCCAGTATCATGAAAGAAGGGGTCTTCTATTTTGATGAAGCCACATAGAAATTCTATTCATTGCTTTTTTTATCTCAGAAGAAAAATATCAGTTGGGTATTTTACTTATGTCTAGGGCATATAAGAAAAGTATCTGAAAATGTGGATATGTAAGGTTTTCTAAATATTTTTCCTGCTTTTTTAAAGTGGACCCCTAAATTCCAGAGTCCTAAACATGGCAAACCAGACCCTTTACATTTTTTTTCTATTTTTATTCCCCTAGAGTCAAATACAGCCACCCCCAGAGAAGAATCTTTTTTATGCCTTCATAGGGTCTTTTTTCTTTGCCTGAAATATCCTTCCCTATTTTATCTGGATACCTGTTATCTTTCAAGATGACATCCCTTCCTCATTCTTGAGATAATGTCCAATATATTATCTCATTATCTCATTCTTAACATCCTACCCCGGGTTAAATACTCCTAGTTGATGTGCCTATAACATTCTGCACTTAGTATTATCATAGCATTTATCACAATGCAATGTGATGGTGTGTTTCCTTCACATAGCGATGAGTTGTTTAAATTCTTTTGATATCTTTTTCTTCTCTGCCAATGCCTAACATTGTGTCTGGTATAGAGTAAGCAATCAGTAAACATTTTGAATAAGTGAATATAATGTGAGTTTGAACATGAACTTGAATGATAAGGACTGTGAGAGCTTTACATACCTTTATGATTAACCTTTGATATTTGTGCATTCTATATGTTAATATACTTTGAACACATGATGTCTCTCATAAGCTTGGTAGAAATGTTCCTACTGAACATTATTAACAATTTTATTAATTCGAGAGCCTTATGTGTACAGAAATATTAGCATATTCCTGGCATATGCATGCATTGTAAACTATTTAATAAATAGTGGCTATGTAGTAATTTGTGTTTGAAACACTCAAATCTTACAGCACAAACTCATTTTATTATGCTCCATCCGATGAGAGGAGGTATATTTCAAACAATCATAGGAAGAAACAGAATTTTAAATATAGAATACACAAAATGTGCTACTTTGCATCCCTTTCCTTGGATAAGGAGTTATTACTAGTTGGATTTATGATTTCTGACATATGGTTTTGCTTTCAATTATGGGTCAGTCTCAAACAGCACTTAAACAGGTTGCCCCTCTGAGTATCTTGAGAACCATGTGCACAGGAATGAATTATGTGAAGTTCAATAAAACTTTTGGTCCATATGTATGCTGCTCATGTCCATGTTTTTTATCCACCTGACTTTCTCAAGGGCAGGATCTGTTTCTGATTGGTCATCATTATTCTCAATGCCTAGCCCAGTGCCTGATATATAGAATGGACTCCATTAATGTTGTTGATTACAATGAACTGGTTTGGAATTATGCTGGAAAGAGATGTGACTTACTCTGATTCTGCCATGTCCAATGCATTATCTCATTGGAGGCTCACAGCAGTCTCATGAAGCAGGTGTCTCACCAAGCAGTTATCACCATTGGAGAATTGAGAATTTGAGAATTTGAAGTTCAGAGAGGTAAGCAACTTGTCAAAGATGACTCAAGCCCGTCAGAGTCCAGTCTATATTTTATAAGTACACACTAGTTAGCGTACCTTTCTTACTGGGCTACAGCGAAGGTTAAATGAGTTAAGTTACGGAAAGCACCCAGAAAGGTGCCTGGCACATCATAAGCAATAATACCTACATCTTTGCTATTCTTATCAAAGTTGTTTCTCAAAGTAGATGAGAAAAGGATGCATACTGATGTTTTCCTTATGCCATACTTCATACAAATGACATTGTTATCTAAATGAGGAAAAAAGAAAAGACACCCTCAATTTTAGATGAGTTGTTTCTTGACATATTTAGCATAAAACATTAAAAGAGTACTTTAAAATTTGGTGTGACTGAACCAGTAGACTATTGGGTCCTTGGGCAGCTGTATGCAGTTAGAATCTACATATTACACTTTCTTTTAGCAGGGAGTTGGGAACAGCTGTAGCTCATTGCCCCTGTTGGATTTCGGGGGATTTGCTCAGTTTCATGGTGGACCATGTCCAACACTGAATAGAGAGAGTTTTACACAAGCCTCTTCCATTTCTATTACTGGGCCAACTCAGTGTCTCACTTCAATTCTGGAATCATATTGTCAATGGAAAACATAACAAGGTGGAAGGGGGGGGCAGTGAAGGCAACAACTCTCATATTCAGGGTCTTAAAATGCTTATAAATGATTTTGATGTTCCCTGACTGTCCCCTAGAGCAGTGAGAAGCTTTAGGATGTTTTTTGGTAGGATCAATGGAGAGTTAGACCCATGTTTGATTACCTAAGGTAAAGTTGGAGAGACTAGAGCCACCATTAGATTAGCTGGTCACACCCAGAAATAAATAGAAACATCTATCAAGGGGTGGGGGGGAGTGGGTTGGTGTACACCTCCCTCCCACCTTGTTGGGAGTTTCCTCTGATCAACTATTCTCCCAAGATTACATCCTGCCCATGACCTCATACATTTTTCTTGTCTCTGTGTAAATTGCTATCTTTTCAGGAGGTGCATGACAGCCTCCGTTAGCTGGTGCCTCCATTTGTACAGAAGCTGTTATTACGGAATAAGTTTAATGGGTCGTGAATTTTGTGGAGAAAGGGAGGGTCTCTCCATGACTTTGTATGTACCAGGCAGGGACCTATTGGCTCCACAAGGAGTGCATTAGGCTAAATATTTTTAGCCCATTGACTCTGGAGGTAATAACCCTAAATGCTTCATTAAATTTCATGGGTGAGTGACAGAAGCTATGAGGGGAGAAAAAACAAAACTCAAATCTACCACATTAGCTTTATTATTACACAGCTGGAGGGCAGGAGTGTGGCTCCTAAAAAGGATCAAAATAAACTTTTTAAGGAACTGTTGCATCTCTCTCTCTCTCTCTCTCTCTAATGGGGCAGTCCTTGATTTGATTTTCCTTCCACATCTGGCATTTGGGTCTCTGGAGGCCAGTATATCACCACAGGCATTTACTGGAGTTGAATCCAGTCTCAGGGTAGAAAAATGTCCAAACCAACGCAATATTTTCTGTCATTTATTGGATCTTTGTGAACTAAGACCAGAAGTAGGGAGCTCGGGCCCTCTGCTCCTGTTCTAATCTGAGGCTTTTGCTCTCCTAGGATTCTAAGAAAGAGAGTGAGTGGGGAGGGTGGAGAGGAAGGAGAAGAGTTGGGGTTTAACCTAGGCCTGCACACTCTCAGGGGCAGGAATCCCTTGCTAGGAAAACCAAACTGATTACAACCCTCACCCAATTTAACCTGGGAAACCTCAGTGAGGACCAAAGCCGCCAAACCAGGTTTGACCGCTGGGAGCTAGCGCCCCCTCCTGCCTAGGGATGTGGGGGCAACATGCCCTCGCAGGACCTCCGTTTTAGTTTTCGGCCTCTGGCACTCAGGATATTTGGGTGTGCGTGTGTCGGGAGGCTTGGATAAAAGAGTAGGCCCTAGGGAAAAATGAGGGAGGCCAGGCGGGGCTGCTGGTGGTGATGGTGACGAAAACACTGGCCACTTGGTAAAACCAAAGTCGGCTAGCTTTTCCCCCTTCTCTCCCTCACCCCTCCACCCGCCCGCACAGCGGGGGCGGGGACCGGCGCTCAGGGCCAGGCTCCCTCTCTCCGCGCCAGGATGCGGAGTGAGCGCAAAGGGTCCACCAGCGCGCCTGC
>NW_005361607.1:2526122-2527343 GCF_000412655.1 Myotis brandtii
GCGGGAACGCGGCGCCGGGACACCCGGGGCCCCCAGGGGCGGAGGAAGGCTCCTGGGGCTCCCCTCTCAGGAGTTTGGCGAGGGGTGCCGTGCGGAAGGCTGCTGCAGTTTCCTCCGCTTGCTGGGGGGAAGGGGCGACCTCTGCGCCTTCCTTGTGGGTCCTCCCATAACCCCTCATATCCCTACTTCCCACCACGCGCGATCCCTCTCCACCCCTGCTCCCCCGAAACACTCCTCCCTCTCCGGGACTCCCTGCACCCTTCTTCCTCCTGCGCTTTCGGCTCTACTCCTTTCTCCCACTCCCGAAGCTCCCGATGCTCCCGAACCCTCTTCCCCGCCTCTTTCTTACTCGCGGCTTTTCACTTCCCTACACCTGGGCAGCGCTCCGTCTGCCCCGACCTGTGGAAGAACGGACCCATCTCAGTGACGCCTATCCCTTCCCAGGCACAGAGCTACACTCCGCGTCTCCTCGGACCCCAGCCCTTCCCCGAGTCCTCCAAGGGCTCAGTTCTCGGTCGCGCCCCCACCTCCATTCCACTCCGCAGTCCCACGCCGCCCCGACAGACTCCGCGCTCTGCTGCTGATGCAGACCTCGGGGTCTTGTGGGGGGTTTGTTTTTGTTTTGTTTTTTCTTCTCCTACTGGGGAAACTTTAAAATCCCGGCCGTTTGGCTCCTAAAGAAGCCCCGAGAGGAGGGCTGAGGCGTGGGGGGAAAACCTGGAGGCAGGGAGTCCGCGATGGGGGGAGGTTGTGTCGCGGCGTCGTAAAGGGGCCATTGGATGTACATTTTGAAATGTACCAAGTACGTTTCAAAACGGCGGCGGTTGCTGCAGCCCAGACTCTTCCTCCCCCGCTGTCTCCGTCCCGGGAAGTCTTATTGTGACCCCTGGTGGGAGGGCGCATCTTTTCTGTGCACTTTTTAAAGCTCCCGCCCCCCCTTTTTTTGGGGGGGGGGTTGCTTGTGGACCGGGCCGGGGAATTGGGGGAAATGTGTGTGTGTTGGGGGGGCGTGCACCAGGGGAGGCTGACTCTCGCGCCACTTAGCTTCTGTGTCGCTTCCTCCCGGACCCGCCAGACTGTGTACGTCTCACTGCCTGTGAACTCGCCTCCACCCCCAACTGCCTCACACAAGTCTTCATTGTTGGGGGTCCGCCTGGGCACTTCCGCCTGGGCTGCGAGAGTCTGAAGGAATGGGGTCGGGGTGGGGAGGCCGAGGCGCTG
>NW_005361607.1:2527455-2572442 GCF_000412655.1 Myotis brandtii
CGGGTGTGTGGATGCCGCTGCACTCCGGGGCTTAGCTCCTTTAGAATGAGAGACGAGAGGAAAGCTGGCAGAAGGCGCGCCTCTTGCTGCTCCCGAGTGGGGTGGACGGGCGGGTCCGCTGAGATGGAAGCTACAATGCAGTTCTGGGCGAGTGGCTGGGACGCCAGAGCCAGGATCCGCTGACCCTTGCCGCTCCCTCCTCTCCTCCCCTCCTGGCCCCTTCGATACACTTTCACAATGTTTATGGTTTTGAATAACGGCCTTGTGGGGGTTCGGCTGACACTTTATAACGCTTAACATATTTTTAAGTAATCATACAAATTAAAGGTAGCTTACGTCCACAACCCCCTAATTATCTTGTTCACGTCTGTACATTTATGCACCAATTATAGGTCTTTGGGAAATCCATAACATTACAAACCATCCCTTCCCCCTGAATTAGCACCCATTGTTTTTGTTATCTCAATGATGAGTGGTACTAAATGGAACCCTGTATCACACTGGCTTGGAGAGAGATATGGGGGGCTTGGGGGAGGGAGAGGTTGGCTGGAGTAGGAACACTCCACCCACCCCCCACCCCATCTCTCTCACTTCCTATCCTGACAAGGCTTGGTGACAATTCGGGAATCTAAAAGGGATCAAGGATTTTCTTGATTTCCTATTGAGCAGGGCGACCTAATCAAAAGCTGTATAAAAGTCAACTTCTAAGCAATCAGGAATCATCCGCTGACGTCTTTGATTGAAACCCCGGCATTCAAATGGAGTATCTGAGAACTCGCAGACATGGCTTTTGAAGCACTATTGTTCTTTTCCATACATAGAGGCTCTCTTAAAGGTTTAGGAAGTTCAAAATGCGGTGATTTGAAAGAGTGACACTGGAACTGTTTGGCCAGGCTGAGAGGATCCGAGGGGATGAGAGAAGAGGCCGAGGTGGGAAGTGCAGACGTGTTGTTACTACCTTCTTGGGAACTGTGCCCCTCTCAAGTGGGGATTCAGTTCTACACATCAAGTTGGCAATTAGAGCTCTTCCTACAGCAGATTTAGAAGATGGTTTTTAGTAAGTTTTTTTTGTGGTTTTTTTTTGGTGGTTTGCTTACGGTTTGAATAGGCGTATCTGAAACATTTAATCATGTGCATTGTATTCAACAATAAAATCTGAATAAAAATTACTTATTGTTGATGAAGCTCATCTCTCAAGCTGTTTCACAGTATGTTTCCTTTGCAAGGCATACCATTGCGTGAGGCTGCCAGGAAGAGATGGTATCACTCATTGTTCATTTTCTCCTCCCAAAGCCAGACAGGAATCTGCTGCTTCACTCCCCCTTTGCCCTCCAGAGTAATTTTTCTGAAATGGGTGGGCGTTTGGCATGGTACCCGATAGTACCCATCTTACAAATTGCAATTGGTGGATTTCGGATGCCTAGAGCTATCCTGCAGGCAAATGAAGAATCTAATTTAGGCAGCATTTCATTTTGATAATTCAATCAAGTCAAACATTTTGTTTTTGCTGAAATTTAATCCTTCTCTGAAACCAATAAAGCTAACAAAGCAAGAAAATCACAACTTCTGTCTTTCAGATGGCACTTTTAAAAATTGAAGGCTGCTGTCAGGAACTTTCAGTGCTACTGAGGGCTTACTGTGACAATGGCCACTGGGGATGGAGGATAAGTCACTCTCAAAACCTCAGTTTCATCATTTGCAAAACAGGGCAATATTATCTACTTTGTGGATCTTTGGGCAATTTTATAGGGAGTCTCATTGGGTGCTTTGGCAGGATTTCAGGAGAAGGGTAACTGTTAGCAATAGAGAGCATGAGTTTCTACTATGGAGAGAGGATAGCATTTGGGATTGGAAGGCCAGGGTTGAATTCAGGTACTGTCTGACTTTGTCATATTTGCAAATCAATTATCTTATTAATAAAAACAAGAATAATTCACCTTTATGGAGTACTTACTAAGAATCAGGTATCCTTTTAAGCACTTTGAATTATTAATTTATTCTTTTTAAGTTTTTATTATTTTTTTAAAAATAGTTTTTTCTTGATTTCAGAGAGGAAGGGAGAGGGAGAGAGAGATAGAAACATCAATGATGAGAGAAAATCATTGATTGGCTGCCTCCTGCATGCCTCACCACACTGGGGGAGCCCACAACCCGGGCATGTGTCCTGACTGACCAGGAATCAAACCGTGACCTCCTGGTTCATAGGTTGATGCTCAACCACTGAGCCATGTTGGATGGAAAATTCTTTTTTTAAAAAAATATTTATTGTTGAAGTATTACATATGACATATGTCCCCTTTCTCCCACTGACCTCTTATAGCCCTACCTCTGGTAATTTATTCTTTAAATAACCCTAGGAAGTAAATACTTGTATTCTCATTTCCATTTGATTGATAAGGAAACAGAGAGTTGGTAACTGACACAAGGTTACCAACACAGCTGGGAAGGTATAGAACTAGGATTTGAATCCAAGCATTCTGGTTTAAAGCTGCCCTAATCACTGTATTATGCTGCCTCTGAGTGGGGAGGTGACCTCAGCCATCTCCCAGGGGAGTTGTAAAATTTAATTGGAAGTAGTGGTGTGACAGGTGTTTAGATGTCTGGACATGGGTGCTCGACTGCTGGGTTCAGACCTCAGCTCCCCCAGCCCTGCCAGCTGTGTGGTCCTGAGGGAGCAGGGCAGCGGCGCCACCCCCACCCCCCTGCACCGCCAGTTGCGGTTGTTCTGTGATCAGATGGGCGTGGCATCGGGCCCCCGCCTGCTGACCAGTGGCTTGCACCTGCCTTGGCCTGGCATTGCCCACTTACCTGCTCCACCATCCCGCCCCGGTCCCACTGTCATTGGGGCCAGCGCCGCATCACCAACACCCTCTATGTTCCGCGTCGCCCCCTGGTGGTCAGCATACGTCATAGCAAGCGGTCCAACTCCCAGCAGAACTCCCAGTTGGAGGGGACAATTTGCATATTAGGCTTTTATTATATAGGATAACAGCACCTGCCATATAAGATTGTTGTATGGATTATAGGACTTAACACAAAGTGCTTAGAATAGTACCTAGAATGTAATTTTATTTAGCTATTAATATTATCCTTCAAATGAGATAAATCCTTCTCCGATAAAATGTTTTCTATTTGTAATTGATATCCTGGGCCTTAAGTATTCCAATAGTATCTTTTTTCTTTTTTTCTTCTTCTTTTTTTTGCTACCCACTGGGTGCAGTGTAAGAGATATATTTCAGCATTTCAAGCAGAAGTTTTGTTTAGCATGCTGGAAATATTTCCTGAACATCTTCCCTCTTAGTGAAGATAATTTTGATGTACACATAATGCTAAAATCTCCATACCATTGCACTTTTCAGCAATTACTTTCAGGGAGATAAAATGACTATTTGGTTGAATTTTAGAAGCAGAATAGTCATCTCTCCCAATTTATGGCTTGGAAAACAAACCAAGCTTGGGGAGATACATAACTTCACACCTGAGAGGCACTATCAGACCCAGAATTATTGGACTCTTTGTCCAGTGCTCCTTCCTCAGGACCGGATTGCCTCTTATACCAGGACAGAGAAGTGGCTTGAAAATATAAGTAGAACGTGGAAGTGTGGAGGTAGTGCCAGGCTAAGAGCAGGAGCCAGCCGGATGTTCTGTTCTGAAAAATAAATAAATAAATAGAGTATCCAGTAGGAAAAGGAAACCGCTCCTCTGGCAATACATTTATATACAGTCTATGCAAGATAGCAACCTGTGTTAAAAAAAAATAAACATTAAGTCAATGAATCACTTGAACACTTCCCTTAGGTTGGAGCACAAATGATCAGGTTTCCTTTCCTGTGAGATGCTCTTTGTATATTCCATTTAGTCCTGAGATGTGGAAAGGTTTTGGTTCAGGAATCACAAAACTCCTCTGGCTTCTAGTTCATGAAATATGCAGCATATTCTTTTGGAAAGAAATTGCCAGCTTGCTTTTATTATCATTATCATTATTATTTTATTTTATTTGAACCTGACACACAACCAATCTACAGTGCCAGTGGGGGATTCTCATAAAGAAAAAGGAAAACAAATAAAATTCTGCTGAACAGAAAAACTCAAAGTTAAAATGATAAAAGGTCTGTGGTGGCGAAGATGTTTGTAAGCGATAAAATGAGAGGAGGGCCCTCTCAGATGGAGGTGACACATTCAGAGTGAAACCAAGTCAGCTGTGTTGCCTGCTTGCCATGAGTCTTGTAAAGTCACCAACCCTATGTATTGGTTGCAAGCTTCATGCCAATTTCTGACTCTCTCTGTTGGTCATCCTCTGTGTTTCTTGCTGGATGCATGATTTATCGGTTCACTAACCATCCATTAGGCCAGTCCTTTCTCTTCCTTGGCTCTCCTGTTTCTGCCTCACAGTTTTGTTTCTCTTTCAGTCCTTGTGTGTGTTTGTTTCTTCTTAGTGCCACAGATAACAATAAAGACTAAAAAGTTATGAATATGTATTGAGAGGAACTGGGAATTTGAGGAAGCCAGCCATCCTCATAGACATCACTTCTATGTCCATTCGACACATATTTACTGAGCACCTACTGTGTGCCTGCTGTGGCTCTGTGCTAGGCATTGTGAGCAGTGCCAAAATGCAAAGGTGCAGTCTCTGCCATCCAGGCACCCGGCCTCCGGCATAAATAACTGCTCCAGTGTGAGATGTGGTACAGAAAAATATCTGTCCAGCACTGGAAGCTTCCAGAGGAGTAATCTGTTCCACCTGGAGAAAGGAAAGGGTGGGGAAGTTATCACTGAAGAGATTGCATTTCAGCTGGAAGCTAAAGGGGAACCAGAAGTTTCTCAGGGATCAAAGGCATTCCAGACTGAAAGAATTACATGGGTAAAGACAGGTGGGCATGAAAGTTCATTGTTTGTTTGGAGGTGGGCATAGCTGTGTGTGGTTGTCATATAGAATATGTGGTTAAAATGGGTGATTTTATAAAGCATTTCCCAAAACTATGTTCCTGGGAGCACGAGTGTCCCCCAAGAGACTCGTGCTTAGGGATTGACCATAAACCCAGGAACCAAGAGGTCACTGGTTCCATTCCTGGTCAGGGCACATGCTTGGGTTTTGGGCTCAATCCCCAGTAGGGGGTGTGGAGAAGGCACGGGATGATTCTCATCATTGATGTTTCTATTTCTCTATCCCTGGCCCTTCCTCTCTTTATCTAAAAAAAAAAAAAAAACAATAAAAACATTAAAAAAAAAAAAGAGTATGGGATTCTTTGATTTCAAGGAGCCACTTCAGTGTCTTATGAGATAGATTAGAGAAAATGTTTGTAGGTAATCACTTATGTTTCTTAGAAACAGCAATTAATTAATTTTATCATGAAAGTAATGTGTGATTTGAAATATAGTATAGTATATTAACACATACAAAGAATATAAACAACAATACTGTAAAAAACAAACAAAAACAAAAAACAACTCTGTACCTACAACTCAGCTTAAGAAATAAAACCATACAATTGAAGCCGTTTAGTACCCTCTCCCTGATCATATCTTTCCCTCCTGCCAGAGGTAACCCCTATCCTAAATGTGATGTTTGTCATTCCATATACTTCTTTTGAATATGCTTTTCAGAAGGACACACTTACAAAGAATTCCATTGACTTCTCATCCAGTTTAAAGCTCACCACAACAGAGATAATAAGAAACAGTTTTTTATCCAATAAATGTCCAATAAAGGACATTTATAAGTTCTTTAGGGGAAGGAAATGTGGCTTCTCCTTTCAACAACAGTTCCCGAAATGTAGTTGATACTCAACAAGTTTCTGCTGGATTGCAATGAATTAAATGTGTGTAGTCTGATGTGGTTCATTAAGTTCATGTAGATAAAGAGATTGGGGTAAATTGTTTTCCATTGACAGTATTGAAATGCGTTGCGATCAACGATCTAGAAAACATATTGTTTTGTTGCAGTTCTTTATTTTGTAATCTGGATTTGGAAATGAATAGTAACAGTCATCTATTGAAAGTTACGGCAGTGTTTTCTTGACATCTTTAGAATCATTGACAATAACTGCTTACCCAAATCTGTCCTGTTAAATGGCTGATTCAGTGGAGGTATCTACTTCCATTACAGAAAAACATGATAAATATAAATGCTTTCCATCAAAAAGGAAACTTGTAAAGTACAATGCTAATTAAGTACTCAGCATCTGGACACTAAATACTTTGGGGGTCCTATCCTTAGGGTCCCTGAGAAATAACTTACTATTAGTGACAGAATGTTACAATTAGGCACTCTCATTCCAACACAAGTATTTCTCTTGACATATGTGAGGGACATCCTCTTGAAAAAGGGTCACATAATATGAAACATATGTCCTATTTGGTTGACATTTTCCTTTTCTATTTTCCTACCCTATCATATATCACTGTATACATATCAACATGTAGAATGGACGTTAGAATGTTGCTGAGGGCTGCAGGGTGGAAAGAATGAGAGGGGAAAGAAAGTGGAAGACTTCCAGGCTCACTGGGAGAGGCTTTTTGTACTAAATCATGGTCATTATGGGACCGAGCAAATTAGCTTTTCCCACAGGATTGAAGTTGATCAGAAACCCTTAGGGTTTCTGCCTTTGGTTGCACTGGTACCGATTTATCCTAGTAGTTTTGGAAGGAGTAGTGGTAAAATCCAGCAGGTAGCAGAATGAGAGTTAATGTGGGGTGTGAGTGATCATAAAGGATGTAAACACGGCACAGAGGGCAAGGAAGGGAAACCATGCAATGCTGTACCCTGTGATTGCCCAGTGATGCCCACATACTGACAATGACATGTGCTGGTGCTTGTCTTGAATCGTGGGGCCCATTCTGAGCACTATTGCATGCATGTTCACAGAAGTTCTAAATATAAAACACAACCGTTCAAATATACTCAAGTGAAATCATAAATGCCAATAACCCAATTGTGGATGAAGTCAGAGATGGGCCAACCATATGCAGAATCGGAGCTATCGCACGTATTGTTAGAACGTAATTCAAATGAATGCAAAAAAAGGTTACTGTAATTTATTCCTTTGGGAAGCTGAATAGATTTATAGACACCATAGAAGTTGGATTCCTGCCAACCTTCTGCTATCTAACTTCCTAATTTTAATGTAGTTGAATTTATCAATCTTTCTTTTATGGTTAGTAATTTTTATGTCTTGTTTAAGAAAGCCTTTTCTTTAACCTCAATGTCATAAAGATATTCTTTTTTATTATCTTCTAAACGCTTTATTGTTTTGCCTTTCACAGTTAGGATCTATAATCCATGTGGAGTGTGTGTGAGAGAGTGTGCTTGTATGTGAGTGTGCATGAGTGCATTGTGTGTGTGGTGTGAGGTAGGAATGTGTTCTAATTTTCTTCCATATGGGAAAAAAATCATCCTGACATTTAGGAGAGTTTCTAGGCATATATTTTGTCCAGTCTTTTGCCCAAATCATGCTTCTTTATTATTACAGCTGTATAGTAAGCCTTGTATTTGGCAGGACAATCCCCCATAATGCCCATTTGTCTTCCATATACATTTTATAATCATCTTTATAATCAAATTACACAACAATACTCTTGAAATTTGATTGAAGTTAACATTGATTTTAGGGATTAATTTAGGAAGAATGACATCATTATTATATTGAGTATGCTTACTCATAAATACCTCTATTTATTGAGCTATTATTTATAACTGTCTTTCAGTACACATTATAGTTTTCTTCATAAAGGTCTGCACTTTTGTTAGATTTATTTCTAGGTACTTTATATATTTTCAGATGCTATCATACATGCTATCTTTTAAAATTATATTTTCTATTTATCTTATTTTTCTTCACATTCCACCTGCATTTCTTAATCTGGATGGTGGGCATTAGGGAGGACTGAAACTGGGGCTTGAGTGCTTACTAAGCATGGGTGCCTTACAAGTTCTCATTTGATACCCAGAACAGCCTCAAGGGGAAGGCTGTGGGTAGCTTAGCACCGCTGATCACTTCCATCCTTTAGAGACTGACAGTGCAGGGGATGACGTCCTTTGTCCCAGTGGGCCCGTGGGAGTGCGGAAGTGACAAAGGAGGCTAGTGAGGGGGCGATCAGTCGAAGTAGCAGCCAGTTACCTTGTTCAATGGGCAGAAGTCTTTGAAAGACATCTCTGATTTTCCCCTGGAGAGCAAGGGGATGTGTGCAGGATGGCACAGGCCTTCCCTGGTTAGATACCTGTCTGGGGTGAGTAACATGAGCTGGGGCCTGGGGGCCAGAGTATGGCTCCCAGACAGGCTGGCCTGGCATTGCGGGCAGGCCATAGTCATCTGGCAGCCTGAGAGATTCAGTTTGGCTGGTAGCTACAGTCTAATTTGACTTTGCAGGGCTATCTCAGGTCAGTGAACATTATTCCCACTTTCAGATGGGGAGCCACAGATCTGGAGAGATGGAAGATGTGGCCAAGTCATCAAGCTGAGCTGGACCCGAGGCCCAGGTCTTTTTGCACCCATATCAATGCTCTTTCCATCCCATGTTGACTTAAAATCCTCAAATATGTTATGATGATATTATACTGAAATACTGGAACCACTTTTTATTGGAGGAAATACCATTATGCATAAAAATTATAAAAAAGGGATAATGGGAGAGATGTTGGATTATGGCCCATGTGTTGTTGACTATTACTTGTCACTTTGCCTCTCTTCTCTTCTTTCCTCTCCCCTTTCCTTCCTTTCTTTTTCTCTCATTCCTTATGCCCTTTTTCATAAGCCCACTCCCGCTCATCTGCTCATTTCTTCTCATTTAAATAATTTTTATATTTTAGGATATCCATTTCTCTCCAAAAGTTGCCCCTACGACATGAATATTGATAAAATTTCAAATTATCAAATGCTGTATCTCTGCCCTCTTCTCTCATATCCCACAATCAGTGCATTTCATTGTCTTTTCTGGAATGAAACTAACACATACCATACTAGTTTAGGTTGATACAAAAGTGGGTCTCTTATAGAAAGCATGATTAGGTGATAGAACATTGGTTAATTTGATGACACTATATATATTTTTTCTCTTTGCTGTATATGTGGGTTCATAGCTATGGGGTCAGATACCATTCTGTACACATTTGACTGCTCCAAGTGTAGCAGCGGAGAGCAAAGTCCGGATTCAGTAGCCATAAACCAACAAGGCTGGGAGAAGGGGGTTGAATACTGGACTAACATTGCCCTCTTTAAAAAAATAAATGAAGACCATTCAACATAGGCTCAGTCTAAGTTGGCTGCTTCCCTCTGCCTGCCTCTCCCAGGCATGGGTATCTTTCTCAGGTGTCTTGAGCCCCGTCTCTATTAAAACACTACACTTCATTACACCCTCAATTGTTCTGTTACTGTGGGCTCCTCTACAGATTGCGAGTTCCTCAAGGGTACTGTAGACTTGTCCTTCATGCCCCATATGCTTGCTTTTTGAGGCAGTTCACCTTAAATACTTACCGCCTTTAGTTTTTAAAGCCCACCAGAGTTTCTTTGCAGTGGAGGTAAAAGTGTCCTTATAGAGAACTATTTTGAGCCTATGAAAACGAAATCAGTGCTGTCTGTTGTAATTTTAAACATTTCCTTTTGGGACATGTTTTTAGGTCCATTTATTCCCAAATGGTGCCTTTTCTGTCCTGTCTTCCTTCCCTCTCCTCCTTTCCTTTCTTCCTATTTCCCTTCCAGTTTTATCAAAACAAATCAACAACAAAAGGGTTCTCAGCCTCAAGGTTTATGCATGATCTTACAGTCACTAGGATGTGCTGCATCCCCCTCTTTCTCACACGCACCTTTCAGTGCAGGAGGAAATATGTGGGAACGGGCAGGAGGTAGACTTTGTAGTTCTTGTCAGATGCCCTACTAGCATAAGTATTTTACGTGGGTGATTCTTACTTAGTGGAGTGTCGGCAGCTGATTTAAAAATGACATCCTAAAGAGGAGACTCTGCCAAGCAGTGTGTGTCAGGGATGTTATCCCTCTCTGTATTATCCCTGAACACACCCAAACCCACATCAGCCCACCATGACTCCCAAGCAGAACTGAATGATATACTTTTGATGATATACACGGTATCAGTGAGAGTCTACTCAGAAGACACATACCAGGTCGCTCAATGGGAGGAATTTAATGCAGGGAACTAGTTATGAGGTGTTGGAAGAGCTGAAAGTACTAGTAAGTGTGACAACAAAACAAAGAACCAAGACTAGTACACCTGCTCCCAGACCTACAGGCACTAGGTTGGGGAGCTGGGTGGGGGGAGTAAAAGGGAAGGTGTTAACAGAGCCCAGGAGCTGGGCTGTTGAGAGCTTAGTAGAGGCTGCATGGTAGGACCAGGCACCCACAGGGGTGGGCTGGCACCTTGGCAGAGACTTGGCCAGTTCTGGGGATGCTGCCTTGAAGCAGAAAGAGAGGGAAGGGAGAGAGAGACCTTAGCTTCTCCTTCCCTCTCCTTCGGGTCTCCTGCCAGTCTTTCCCATTTATGCCCTTTTTCATAAGCCCACTCCCGCTCATCTGCTCATTTCTTCTCATTTAAATAATTTTTATATTTTAGGATATCCATTTCTCTCCAAAAGTTGCCCCTACGACATGAATATTGATAAAATTTCAAATTATCAAATGCTGTATCTCTGCCCTCTTCTCTCATATCCCACAATCAGTGCATTTCATTGTCTTTTCTGGAATGAAACTAACACATACCATACTAGTTTAGGTTGATACAAAAGTGGGTCTCTTATAGAAAGCATGATTAGGTGATAGAACATTGGTTAATTTGATGACACTATATATATTTTTTCTCTTTGCTGTATATGTGGGTTCATAGCTATGGGGTCAGATACCATTCTGTACACATTTGACTGCTCCAAGTGTAGCAGCGGAGAGCAAAGTCCGGATTCAGTAGCCATAAACCAACAAGGCTGGGAGAAGGGGGTTGAATACTGGACTAACATTGCCCTCTTTAAAAAAATAAATGAAGACCATTCAACATAGGCTCAGTCTAAGTTGGCTGCTTCCCTCTGCCTGCCTCTCCCAGGCATGGGTATCTTTCTCAGGTGTCTTGAGCCCCGTCTCTATTAAAACACTACACTTCATTACACCCTCAATTGTTCTGTTACTGTGGGCTCCTCTACAGATTGCGAGTTCCTCAAGGGTACTGTAGACTTGTCCTTCATGCCCCATATGCTTGCTTTTTGAGGCAGTTCACCTTAAATACTTACCGCCTTTAGTTTTTAAAGCCCACCAGAGTTTCTTTGCAGTGGAGGTAAAAGTGTCCTTATAGAGAACTATTTTGAGCCTATGAAAACGAAATCAGTGCTGTCTGTTGTAATTTTAAACATTTCCTTTTGGGACATGTTTTTAGGTCCATTTATTCCCAAATGGTGCCTTTTCTGTCCTGTCTTCCTTCCCTCTCCTCCTTTCCTTTCTTCCTATTTCCCTTCCAGTTTTATCAAAACAAATCAACAACAAAAGGGTTCTCAGCCTCAAGGTTTATGCATGATCTTACAGTCACTAGGATGTGCTGCATCCCCCTCTTTCTCACACGCACCTTTCAGTGCAGGAGGAAATATGTGGGAACGGGCAGGAGGTAGACTTTGTAGTTCTTGTCAGATGCCCTACTAGCATAAGTATTTTACGTGGGTGATTCTTACTTAGTGGAGTGTCGGCAGCTGATTTAAAAATGACATCCTAAAGAGGAGACTCTGCCAAGCAGTGTGTGTCAGGGATGTTATCCCTCTCTGTATTATCCCTGAACACACCCAAACCCACATCAGCCCACCATGACTCCCAAGCAGAACTGAATGATATACTTTTGATGATATACACGGTATCAGTGAGAGTCTACTCAGAAGACACATACCAGGTCGCTCAATGGGAGGAATTTAATGCAGGGAACTAGTTATGAGGTGTTGGAAGAGCTGAAAGTACTAGTAAGTGTGACAACAAAACAAAGAACCAAGACTAGTACACCTGCTCCCAGACCTACAGGCACTAGGTTGGGGAGCTGGGTGGGGGGAGTAAAAGGGAAGGTGTTAACAGAGCCCAGGAGCTGGGCTGTTGAGAGCTTAGTAGAGGCTGCATGGTAGGACCAGGCACCCACAGGGGTGGGCTGGCACCTTGGCAGAGACTTGGCCAGTTCTGGGGATGCTGCCTTGAAGCAGAAAGAGAGGGAAGGGAGAGAGAGACCTTAGCTTCTCCTTCCCTCTCCTTCGGGTCTCCTGCCAGTCTTTCCCATTCAGTGAATCTAACTGGAAGCCATTGGCCAGGGAGCCTGGGAAATGTAGTTGAGATCAGCTTCTTGCTACACTCAACAGAGCAGGAGATAGGGCGGGAGGCAAAGAGGCAAAGGACTAGTTCATATGCCAGGAAAAGGAATCTCTGACAGAAGTGGTTAATATTGCAGAGCTAAAGGGAAGCAAGGAGGTGAAACACTTACTCCTCCTCTGCCCTCTGCCCCCACCCTTCCCATCCCACTCTGCAAAAAGCTGAGAATGGCTCTGCTGGCAGTTGCATCTCTATCACCAGGGTGAGCCATCTCAGCGTTGGGTGCCTGGTGAGTGGTACATTAGGAGGAGGACCATAGAGTCCCTTTTCTGCAATTCCAACATCTAAAAGCCTCTGAAAACTTGGTGTGTGTTTGTTGTTTTTTTCTTAACCCATTTAGTGGCCAAACCTGACCTCTCCTGAACTGCCATGAGGCTACTTATAATCTCTACTGATCTCTCTGAGTGCGAGTAGTCAGACATATAGCTCAGGAAGCATTAATGAACTTGATTGCAGGGTGCCACCCCAAACCCACGAAGGGATATTATAAAAGGTAAGTGTATGGCATAGGATATGCTGCCTTTCTAAAATGCAAAATAAAATCTGTGTTCTTAACACATCTGACCCAGAGGATTTGAATAGGGGATTGTGAGCCTGTGTTTTAACCTGACCGAGGGAGAATGAATGGAAACATGGCCCTATAAACATGCAGTTATAAGGCCAGGACCGCAGCTCCTGGCAAGAAGCTGCCTGTGCATGGGTTTCTGCTCTAATGGAGATGGTGATGCTGGCAGCAGTGATGATAGTGATGCTGAGGATGACAGTACCTCTCTGGAATCATGGAGGGCTGAGCCGGGTTGGCCCCTGGAGCCTGGCAGAACAGGACAGCCCACTCATTCTGTGGAAGAGGAGACCTTGCTTAGGTAGGAGGCCTGGCACACGTGCCATAGGGACACTAAGGGGTTAATAGTGGAGCTGGAACCACTTATTTCCCATTTGCAGTGAATGATGTTTTAGGTCTGATTCTTTGGTTACGTTCAAACATTTAAATACTTGACATTTAGATGGAATAAAGGAAGCCAGCAGGTGCGCACACAGGTGGATGTGCACCCCAGTCATATATTTCCGTAGTATTTTGTGTGTGTGTGTGCACGCGGGTACACACTATTCAGATATTTTCTCCTTTGGTCTTCAGGATAATCCTGTCAGATAGACAGGATGGCCATTATTATCCCCACTTAACGGATGGTCAAACCAAGGCTTGGTTTGGCCAATAACTAGCTCTGAAGCCACGGGCGAGACCCTTAACTACTCCGAGCCTCAGTTGGAAAAGTGAGTTCTTATAGGGTTGTTTCATAAATCAAAAGAAGTAACACCTGCAACGCTATTAGAACTGTGCCTGGTGCACACTGACATGGCACAAGTAGCAGTTCTTTCTGCCTCACCCTCCACCTGCAGGCAAGAGAAACAAACTGCAGGAAGTCACACAGCTCCTTCTTCCCTGTGAAAAGGACATGCTTCATATAATGAAGACAATTCAGACTTGAATGACCTTCACTCTCTGTGTGGTTTTTTTGTGCGTGCGTGCGTGCGTGCGTGCATGTGTGTTTCAGCTTTAGGAGGAAGATCTTGAACTAATGCCACCTTGTGCTAATTTTCCTTTTCTTCAGAAACTGGGTCATGGTTTGCTGTGACCTTGGTGGCCTCTCTTGTCTTCCCAGGTCAGCATACAGTTTGATATTTTGTTTACTCCACATCTGACGGGAGGGGAAAGAGCCACCAACACCACACACAATTTGCTGCAGAAAGCAAGTTTATTTCTTGTCAGCACACAGGGGACTTGATTGATCATAATTCACTTCAGATGGGCATAATAAAATATTTTCTTTTTCTGAATATTTTGAAAGATTAATAGAGCTGCATTCTTAGGGAAAGTTTATTAATCCATAACTTATAGAAAACTCCAGAGAAAGAAGAGGTGAGATATGTTCTGTAGGTACAGACGTCAGGCACACCATCACTGGAATTGAATTGCGCATATATTATTCAGCTAGCTACCTTCCAGGTGCATTACAGGTTGCTGATGTGATGAGGACTGTGTCTTGGGCACGATTTAAACAAGCTGTTTATTTTATTTTTAAACTAGAGGCCCAGTGCACAAAATCTGTGCACTGGGCGTGCATCCCTCAGCCTGACCTGTGCCCTCTCGCAGTCCGGGACCCCTCAGGGGATGGGATGTCTGCCTGCCAGCTTAGGCCTGGTGGGGAGCAGGCCTAAGCCAGCAGGGGGACATCCCTCTCGCAGTCTGGGAGCCCTCACTCCTTACTGCACAGCTGCTTCTGCTCCTCACCACTCGGCTCACTGCTCCTTAGTGCTGCTGGAGGTGGGAGAGGCTCCTGCTACCACCACTGCACTCACCAGCGTGAGCCCGGCTTCTGGCTGAGCAGTGCTCTCCCTGTGGGAGCGCACTGACCACCAGGGGGAAACTCCTGCATTGAGCGTCTGCCCCTTGGTGGTCAGTGCGCATCATAGCTACCGGTCATTCTGGTTGTTCCGCCGTAACGTTTACTTAGGCTTTTATTATATAGATTGGGCGTGTGTGAAAGAGTAGGCAGCAGCATGTAGAATAATCACAGTCATCAGGGTGCAAATCCTTCCCATCCCCCTGGCTTCACTGCAGCTATGTTAGACACAGAGGCCTGCATGTGGACCTGGCTCCTTGGCGTGAAGCCACCCACGTGCACTGGGTTTCTGCTCTGTTTAATGGAGATGGTGGTGCTGGCAGCAATGATGATTGTGATGCTGAAGATGACGGCAATGAAGAGGATCATGGTGCCTCCCTGCCTATTACAAGGAGTAATGATTTATGGGAAAGGACTTTGTGCTCTATCATCTCATCCATTTACTCAGCATGTATTGATACCGGCACAGGGGTGGGCTCCATGGTGATAGCCATTAAAAAGACACAGGCTACCCCCTGGCAGTGGGCATGGAGACACCTGATTGGTGGTGTTGCTCTTATATCAATCAGTGGCAAAGCAGATGTACAGTCCTTAGTTCATCCTAGCTTGATGCCTGTGTCGGTGGCCAGAGCTGTTTCATGCCTGAGGCACATAAAAAAAAAAAGAAAGACACAGGCTCTCACCTTACAACTCAGAATTAGTCTGAGAAGCACAAATGAATAGGTAATAATATGGTGGCTAAGTGTAACCAAAAAAGTATTAGCTGAGATAAAAAATAAGACAGATGAATTTTGCCAGGGTAAGGAAGGGTCAGCATCTAAGTTAAATATTTTGAAGAGACTTGAAATTTGCTTGTGAGTCTTTTATGCAATAAACGTGTTCTAAGTACTGTGATGGGCTTACAGGGTGAGGGTGACAGAAACTACAGTTGCTCATCTAGTGTGTACAGCAAGCATGTCAACTCATGGTCCGCGGGCCGCATGCCTCATTTATTTGGCCCGTGTTAGCCTTTGAGTTTGACATGCTTGGTTTACAGTCTACTGGGAAAGACACAAAATGGGTGAAGGAGGCATGCTCTAGGTCAGGGGACTACGACAAAGGTGGGCACTTCTGTGTCGGGGGAGCCCTAAGTCAGTGATTATGAGTGGATCACAAAGGGGCGGGATGGCAGGAACCAAGGAAAGTGAGGGTGGAAAGGTAAACGGGGCCAGTTCATGGAGCACCTTGTCACCAGTTGTTCACCTGAGACTGTGATTGGGTGAAGTAGCCTTTCCCTAGTGTCACCTTCTCTGTACTTCCTTGATTCTTCCATTGACTTGGGTCAAAAGGCAGTCTAAGGACAACTATGGTTATATTTAATTAGGTGAAGTCAGGATGTGTGTGTGTCAGGTGTGGTGCAGTAATGGTGTCTCCAGGCATAAGAACTACAAGGGCCATGTGTGAGTGGAACAGTCAGGAGGACAAGCTGGGGAGCACTGGGTAAGCAGAGAGTTGCAATGAGAGAATGCTGGACCAAAGTAGCCAGTTCTTCAGCCTTTTCAAGAAAAGCTATACATCTTGTTTTTTAAAGGCGGAATCCCTCTATTTAAAAAGTTAGCACTGGCATAAAATAATATTGAATGTCAGCTGTAATTGAAAAATAAGAAAAACAAAAAAGTAAAAATTTGGCACTAAATCATTTAAAACAACAAACAAAATACATTTGTAGACTGAAGATAATTGGACTGTAGGATTTTTTTTAAAGCTCAGAAAACATCCATTGGTGAATTCTGACCTCTTCATAATTAATACATGATGATTACATAAACTCCCTCAGGTGGAAGTCCAGTCAATATACCAAGCGGTAAATTGGGCCAATTTTGGTAAAGGAAAATTTCCGTATGACAGTTAAATGGTGGATATCGGTCCTCATTTATGTTTGTGTTTCAACAATCATCTTGTTTGTTGTTCTTGATCAAATGCTTCCGATACAGGGTAGAACTACAGTAAAATCAGTGTCCATGGCAATTCCAGTGTGTTTTTAGCTG
Organism: Myotis brandtii; assembly: GCF_000412655.1. Classification (NCBI taxonomy): domain Eukaryota; kingdom Metazoa; phylum Chordata; class Mammalia; order Chiroptera; family Vespertilionidae; genus Myotis; species Myotis brandtii. The sequence goes on from NW_005361607.1 coordinate 2,544,214, forward strand.
TTTGCTGGACAGCACTGAGGTTTGTTTCTGTCTGCATCTACAGCCACCTTAATTAAGCTGGTTATGTACGGCTACTGCGGCAGACCCTGCAGTGAGCCAAACGAGTCCTCTCAGGGTCTGTCAGTGACAGGGTTCTGTGCCTTTCTCATTTAGGGTTGAGACTCCCAGCCACTAAAATATGCACATTTCAAATCAGAGTGAGCACATGAGCAACTTAGTAGTTATTGTGGAATTGAGTGGATGTCATAAATATTTATTTATCTTTTTCATAGCTGGCGTAAAAATGTTAGGATATAAAAAAGTTGTTCACTATAAAAACAACAGAAAATTCATTGGCTATACATCTCCGGAGTGCGTGTGTCTCCTTGGGTTTTCATTAGTGTCTAGCAATATACTTTGAGAAATTAGATTTGAACAGAGGCTCCAGCAGAATCTGAAAGCTCCCAGTGTTCATAATTAACCCGTTATCAGCAAGGATCCATTGCCTACTGCAGTCATCTTTTAACCAAACAGTGGTTGTAGTCAAATGCAATGAATTTTTATTTCAGATTTTTTTTTCCTTAAGAAATAATCTTTTGTTTAGTGAATTTGGAAAGTACAAAAAAAGTATAAGAGAGAAAAAGTCACTTCTAATATTTCTACCCAGAGGCATCACTGTCAGTGTTTTGCAGAGATAAAGAGGCTAGGATTTGAAGTCAGACCAACATCGGTTTTAGTCCAGGCTCTTCCATTGATTTAATCTTGGCAAGTCTTATTTTTCTCATCTGTAAAAGAGAAATCAAAATATTATCTATTGTATTTGACATTTTGATTATTAACCCAGATAATGCATATTAAGCATTGAACACATTCCTTGGCACATAGAACACATTTTAACAATGAGCTATTATGATTACTTTTTCTATTTTATATTATGACTAGTGGCCCGGTGCATGAAATGCGTGCAAATTAAAAGGGGATTAATTAGAGGGAATATTTTAATATTGATATTTGCCCTTTCTCTATAATAGAAGTGTCAGAGATGAAAGAAAATTAGTAAAATGTATATGAAAATCTTCCTCCTGTTAGTCTGGGGTGCCCCACGGGACCCAGAGTCAAAATCGTGCGAGACCCAGACCTGGTTGCCCCCCCCATTGGGCTAGATCCTGACCCGGCTGGTCCCACCCTTATCAAGTCCCGCTGGGTGGGAGGGTGCAGCTTCAGGTCCCCTGGCCCGGTGCTGGGGTGGGGGGCACACCTTGAGGTCCCCCACCAAGCCCTGCTGGGTGGGGAGCATGGCCTGAGGTCCCCTGTTAAGCCCTGCCAGGCAGGGGGCACAGCCTCAGATCCCCCATCAAGCCCCACCAGGAGGGGGGCGCAGCCTCAGGTCCCCCAGCCCTGGGCAATGGGAGCAGCTGAGGTCCCATGGCCCAGGACTGGGGCAGAGGGAACGCATCTTGAGGTCCCCCGTCAAGCCCTGCCAGATGGGGGGCATGACCTGAGGTCCCCTGGCCTGGTGCTGGGGTGGGGGGAGCAGTCTGAGGTCCCCCGGCCTAGCACTGGGGGAGGGGAAACACATCTTGAGGTCCCCCGTCAAGCCTGCCAGATGGGGGCCATGACCTGAGGTCCCCTGGCCTGGTGCCAGGGTGGGGGGAGCAGTCTGAGGTCCCCTGGCCTAGCACCAGGGTGGGGGCCACACCTTGAGGTCCCCCGTCAAACCCCACCGGGCAGGGGCAGGGCCTCAGGTCCCCCGGCCTGGCGCCAGGGTGGGGGGCACGGCCTAAGGTCCCCTGTCAAGCCCCATGGGGGTGGGGGAGGGGTGCAGCCTCAGGTCCCTGCTGATTGCTCATTAAGGCTCATTATGGGAACTCGGCCTCCACTGTGGGTACAGCCATCTTGTGTTACGGAAACCCCACCCCCCCTCCGCTGTGGGCACAGCCATCTTTGTGATGAAGTGATGGTCAATTTTCATATTCCCTCTTTATTATGAGGATTACATATAAACATCTCTATGGAGTTCATGTAGTCAATATACTATTTCTTTTTTTGTAAAAAAAACCCAACTCACATTGTTCTCATATCTCTTTTAAAACATTCCCTAAATGTTCTTTTTAACAATTATATAGTATTTCATCACATGCCTGTATCATCATTTAACTCTTTCCCTGTATATTTAAGTTGTTGCTAATTTTTTTTATTTTAAATAATTTTTGATGAATATTTCCATTCATCAGTCTTTTGCGGCAACTTGATTTCGGTGAGGAGAGTGACTACATCCCACATCTGGAATGGGCAGAATATTGCAGGCATTTTCCATTGGAACTTTTGGGAATGTTCTATGTCACTATCCAATTAGCCACATATGGCTATTGAGCATTTTAAATGTCATCCATGTGCTAACAAACTGAATAAAAAAATTTAACACTATTTAATTTTAGTTTAAATAGCCCCATGTGGCTAGTTGCTAACATATTGGACAGCATGGGCTTATAGTGCTCTGGTTTGAAGTGTGGAGCAGACTTAGGCTACAATTTTGTTTTTTATATAGACACTAGTGCCCTGGTGCAGGGATTCATGCAAATTGAAAAAAAATTAATTAGAAGGTGGCCAGTGGGGCAGGGCGGGACTAGGTGGGACTGGGCGAGATGGGCTGGACACACCCTGGAGCCAACCTCCCATGGTCCCTCCCCAGCTGGCCGCATCTGGGATGGCGCCTGTGGCTCGATGGACGTCTGTGAAGTGACCGAGGTTCCTCCAACAGATGGGTTCCCTCGGGTTAGTCTGCAGGGATCAGGCTGAAACTGGGTCTCCTACATCCCCCAAGGGGTCCCGGATTCTGAGAGGGTAGTTCCCAGGTGACGGACCCCTGAATTGGGCTCCCTCCTCTCTGGTTCCGGGGTGAGACACCCGAGAACCGCTGCTCAGCAGCTCCTGTGTTGAGAGTCTGCCCCCTGGTGGTCAGTGTGCATCATAGCTACTGGTTGGAGCACCTGCCCCCTGGTGGTCATTGCGTGTCATAGCTACCAGTTCGAGGGTCGCTTAGTCTTTTATACAGATACCCATAGAACATTTAGCTTTTACTTCAGGCCTTTTAACCTCTGGTGTATAGTCTCAAGATATTGTATTTTCCCTTTCTATATAGACATCCTGTTTCTTTTGATGGAGGGTTAATAGAGGGTGTCTCCCATGCCTGCTACCATGTTAAGTTACAAGTCTGCATTTAAACTGTTGACTCTATGCGGACTTTTCAGGTTGATAGTGACAAGAATCTGGCTCAGTATGACTTCAGTCTAAAAGGGAATTTCTTGGCTCATGTAACCAAGCCTAGGTGTGGTCTGGTTAGAGTGGAGGGCTCAGCCAGCTCTACTTTCTCTATGTTGACTTTGTCAGAAAGCTCTCCCAAAGCAGGGACAAACCTGGCCACCAACAGTACTGGAGTACCTCCTGCTAGCTTAGCAACCCTGGCAGGAGGAGAGAGCTTTCAGTCCAGTAGATTCACAGGATGGTGTAGGGCTGGCTCTCAGTAGACTTGTTCTCATTCCTGAAACAGCCACCGTGGTCAGGGTTGGGGAGGTAGAATTCATGCCCATTGGCTACCTATGGAGCCAGACGGTGAGGTCAGCCCCACCCAAGGACATGAACTAAAATTGGGATAAGAGGATGATACCCCAAAGGAAAATCAAAGTGGGAAATGTGTGCTTGGCAGGTGGCAGATGCTATACAATTGATACTCATGGTACTGTCTTGGAAGTGTTCTTGGTTCCCCCAATTCTCCTCTTAGGAAAGTCACTTTGTTGGAAGATGGGGGTAATTTTTGTCCCATGAATTGCTATCAATTTACATAGCAGGATTCTAATGGGATATATTTCCTTCCCCGGAGGACGATCCTGAGATGCGTCTTCCAATTATGAAAGCATTAGGACACTTGGGCTCAGACTGGTCTTGCTCTGTCTGTCTTTGTGACAGTATGCTCACAAGCTCATTCCTCCTCTCTAGGAAGTAGGTAACTATGCCCCGGAGAGCTAACAAGGTAAGCAAATCCATGCATCTATTACAATTATTTTTCTTTATGAAGAAGGCAAAAGATATATGGCCTAACCCTCTTCCTAGAAGTATTCAATCAAAGCTGATGGGATTTGCATGTCAGTGTCCAGATAATCTAGGAATCTGTTAGAGTGGGCGCTTCAAGTCCCCAGCTGCTGTATTGCAGAGGCATCTTGGGACTTCTGGGTGTAATTAAACCATCCCTAGTAGTAATTACAAAACGGGACTCACTGCCCTTAAAGGTGACTGTAACAAATCAGATCTTCATAAAAGCATGAAGCTATTTATTTCATCAGCAAAATTCATGTAAAAATATTTTATTAATATTCCAATTTTCTGATTCAGCTCTTTGTGCAATAAAATAGGGTGACTAACACAGTTTCCTTTTTGCTGTTCTTGCTCAGCCTCATAAGAGAGGTTGAGGTTTTTTTAGTAACTCTCATGTCAATTTTCCTTTAAAGTCTCCAGTGTAAAGCATGTCAGCAAATTAATATTCCCTGACTCGGAGATGAGATTGACCTCATAGATATAAGTTCGTCTCTTGTCCTAACATCTACTGTACCGTGAAATTAGGAGTCTTCTCCTTTATCTGCTATATATTTTTACTTCATTTTCGCTGTGGCGGAAGAGGTGGTTAGGAGCCTCTATTTAGATAATGTGTCACCTAACATATGATGCTCATAACTAGTCCGTGGTTACTGTAGGATGATGCAGGCAGTGCCGTGACGCAGCTCCCTCTTAGTGTCTTCCATTCCAGCTGGAATCATCGAGAAGCTCTCCAGAAATAAAAGGGACTGAAAACATGGAGCTCAGTCTTAGGGAAACCCTGGGGTCACCTCTGCTGAGTCCCCTGTGCTGCATTGAATTACCTATGTACAGGTAAAAGATATGAAGCACTGATGGGCCATATAGCAAGGGGTCCTGGGATACCATAGAACATACGGGTTCTGTTTTCAGGTCAGTCAGAAAATCAGCTACTTCCCTGACTTCTGTGGACCTACACATTCTCAACTGAGAAAGAAGGGTTTGGATGGGCAATGTCTAATATCCCTGCCTACTGTAACCCTCTGATTTTACGCACACTTTGTTTATGTGCAACAGAGCCTAATGACTAGTGTAGAGTTCAGAGTTACATGCACACACTCTCCCCTCTCTTTCAGATTTCCTTGACCTGGGCTCTGTCTGCCTCTGTTTTTAATGTACTTTTTAAAAAATTCTCACCCAAGGACATGCTTAGAGAGTGGAAGGCAGGGGTAGAGAGCGAGAGACAGAGACAGACAGACAGATATCGATATGAGAGAGAAATATCAGTCAGTTGCCTTCCGTATGCATCCCAACTGGGGATTGAACTTGCAACCTGGGTATGTGTCCTGATCAGGAATTGAACCAGCAACTGTTCGGTGCACAAGCCGATGCTCAACCAACTGAGCCACTAATGATTTTGTGTATCAGAGTGGGTGTTTCTATGTGTCTTATCCTCCCCACAAGCTGTGAGTTCCTTGAGGATAGGTGCCTTTTCATATATATGTTTCTATATATGAAAAGTATTTTGCAGTGAGACTCTCAATGCATACTGGCAACCATCATTTAGAGATCTTACGGGGAAAGACAAAAACAAATAGAGATACAAATATGTCTGAAAACTCCTGTGTAGTTGTTGAAATTGCTTAGGTACTGACACCATATAAAGTTAACTCAGTAGTTTCTCAGGGAGGGTGCATGTTAATGTAGATGGCATGCCTGATTTTTGCAGTTGCATGGAGCAGTAAATCACTTCATGCCCATAATGGAATCCTTTTATACATTTCCGATTGCTCAGTGCCTTATGGTAGGGCTGTGCTCTGTTACTTCCCTGCCTGACCAAATGTGGTCTTTTGGGGGTCAGGTCATTTCAGTGCTTTTAAGACAGAAAAGAGCTCCCACCCTTCTCCCTGGTGTTTTGAGATTGTTTTTGCATGGGCTCTGGGAGAGCCAGTCTGCAAAGCTAGACCATGAGAACACATCTCCCCAAATCAATGTGAACTGTGCTGTCCTCCAGAAAATTAGGTTGGAGCCACATCCATGCCAGTGCCTGAGACGGAATAAATCCCATTTCGTGATTGCGCTGTGTAAGAATGGTGTATTGTGTCTAGATGGACACCAGCTATGATTGCCTCTTTCCTCGGCATTACTAAATGGTAATGCAGTGGACTCATGTGGGAAGTCTCAAACAAACAGCCCAGGCTGCATGAGATAATTCAGGGCCCACACTTGGGGAATCTCCATGGACCAGTGTAAGATGTTACCATTAACCAGAGACAATGGGAAAAACATCCTTTGTGGCTTTGTTCTTTTTTTTTTAAGACTGTTATTGGCAGGAAGCAGACAGTGTCCTGTGTAGGTTCACCATGTTGTTGTGGTAAGAACCTCCAGTTGGGGAGTTAGTTCAGGGGGAGGTCAGGTGACCCTTCATGATCTTTGTCATTCAGCCCCATGAGTAAGTGCCTACAATGGGCTGAGCACCATTTTAGGTACAGAGGGTGGTGGTTGGAGTGTTTACATAGAACACCTTCACAGACTGAAAGCCCACTGTGTTTTCATCCTCTCCACCCAATGTGTTAAAAATTAACTGGAAAATAAATGCTCCGGTACCGATGACTGTTCGTGTCTCACACAGACTTGCAGACTCTCAGGGGCGATGTTTCAGATCTCCAGCATTTTATACTGGGAGTGAGCTTTCCTGCGGATGAACCCTCACAGCTGTCGAACACCAGCACTATTTTAAGTTTGAAAGAAATTTAAATGGTAATTTTAAAGGCCCTCATCTCCTAATCCATTGGAAACTGCCCATAATTTGAATTAAGGGCGGGCATGTTGGGCCTAGGCAGCCATGCAATCTGCCAGTGAGTACACGGAGCATTGGGAAGGTAGGACAGCGCTGTCTATTTTAGAGTGATTACCTTTTTCATGTCAGCTCTGGCTCTTGATGTCCTAGAGTTGCTGGGTCTTTCTTGCAAAAAAAGAACCTCAGAGTTAATTGAGTCCATTAGGTCTGCTATGGCTGGAGTTGATGCATATTATTGTTCTACCTTGAATGTGAGTGACCAGCTGTCATGGAGAAGCAACAGTAAATTCAGTCTAAGCTAGGCAGCTTATAGCTGTGTGACCTTGGGCAAATCATTTTACTTCTCTCAGCCTCACCTTTCCTATCTGTAAAGTGAGGGCTTTTACCTTTAACGTTCTAGGATATATAGATAGGATTCTGATTCTCAGTGCTGTGCTTGTTAGACCAGGATGCTGATGAGAAGCATCTGGGTCCTATGTACTCTACAGGCTACCATGTGCATTTAGGCATATTATCCAAGTAAATATGCCTGCCGATGTCCTAAGTTATTGCACAAAATCATGTAAGCCTAGAATTCCAAGCTTGAATTAATATTACAATTTTATTTAATTAGGACAGTCCCATTTTGAGGCCAGGAAACTATGCCATCCTTCCATTCATCATGTTATTCTCTTACTCAGTATTTATTAATATTAAACATCTTCTATATGCTTGGTGCTAAGAAAACAAAGAAGAATAAGTCTTCCCTGAGGAAAGACTTCAATATTGGAAGAACACATATTCAAGACTGTACCCCAGCCCTCAAGTAAGTGTTCAAAGGAAGTAAAAGGCAACACAGAAAATGAAATGGAATAGGGTGTCCCGTGAGGAAGGGGACAAGGCTCAGGAGGTCTTAAAAAGCCTCAGTGTGGCCAGTCCCCAAGCCCAGAGCCAGCACCTGTGGGCTCTCTCAATGGAGGAGCAAGCACCCACATTGCTAAGACATTCAGGGTTGTGAAATGAAGGCTGGAAGGATTTGTCCCTGACTTGAGACTATGGGGTGTTTTTACTTTGTAGTTTAAGATATAAAAGGAATAAATGTTACTATTAACTCTCAAACCACAAGCTGGAAGTGGAATGAACTGTTCGTAGTTGGGGAGAGGTCTGTGAGATGACAGTTAACATACTGACTGCTTTTCAGGAAAGTTTCCCAAAAGGAGAAAGATATTCCAGAACAGACAAAAAATAGTTGTGTCGCTTGCATCATTTACAAACCCATTTTCTGTAAGATTCTGTTATCTCCCTTTCCCCACCACTTCATGCTGAACTCCTGCCTATCCGTCAAGGCCCGGTCCATTGCCCTCTCCTCCCTCAGGCCTTCTTAGACCCTGTCCTCTCAGACAGAATGAATGACTCCCTGATCCCGCTCCACAGCACCAACATTAGGCCCTGCATTCTAGTTATTCATCTACACGTGGTCACTTCCTTAAGACTCTAGTGTCTCCAGTGCAGTGACTGTGTCTCAATCACTTTATAATCCTTTCCCTTGCCTGTGGGCCTTGCTCACAGAGGCACTCAGTAATGTTGACTGAATGAATGGAAAACCTTAACTATCCAGTATCTCTGCTAAACTTGAGCCGCTCTGTGGAAGTCGTTTTGTTGTGAATAATTTCTGAGGGATTAGAAGAAAGTGGACAAGTACCCCTGCCTGATTGGCAGGAAACACAGAGACCAGGGAGCCAAAATTATAGTCATAAGACAGATCTTCACACACAAGAAGGGTTGATTGAATCAAATGAGGTGAAATTTAAAAGCACTAAATGCAAAGTCTTGTGCTAGGTGTAAACCATTAATATTAACAGCAAAATAGAATGTGGCGACTATCTGACTATTCTTATGAAGGAGATGGGGGAGGGAGGGAGTTGATTTAAGTTAATACAAGTCACCAATAGGCTATTCAAGATGCCTGCTCAGTCTTGGGGTAGTTTCACAGAATAATTTACTACCTAAAGAAGAAGTTAATAGTGAATTCCTGTCTCTGCCCTCTGGATGGCTAATCAAAAGGTCCAAGTATGTGTAGGCACATCTGTCTCCCATACCAAGTGGTGACTCCCTGAATGTGGCATGGTGTTCTATAACTCAGCTCCTTTCCCCGGGCCTAGCACTGCACCTGGAATGTAGTAGATCAGATAAATGTTGGTGGAATGGCGGCTGGCCAAACTAGAGTGTGTCTGGAGGAATATAGTTGAATGGTTAAAAAATAATAATAATAAAAAAGAAAAGACTATTCCTCAAAGAATTAGAAAGGTAATAGTAGCAACCAGAGACATTTATCCTTTGACATACGTGTTTGTTGGCATGGATGGGTGTATGGGGGGAGAGTGTGGAATATAATCACCATCTTCAGATATTTTAAGAACTGCCATGTGGAATGGGAATTAGAATTCTTCTGTTTACCATAAAAGGAATGAAGGTTAAAACAAGCAAATTTTGGTTTAAAGAATTGTCTAAATGTGAAATGGTGTATATGAGATAATGGGCTCCCTTTCCCAAATTTTGCAGGCTGCAAAATTGAGGGAAAAGTGTATTGGAGGAGACTGCCACATTGGATAAGGGGATTGGATAAAATGATTTCTAGGGATCCTTCTAATCATAACATTTTATGATTTCTTTTGAATAAATAGTTTTTTTAACCCTAAAAACATTTAGTTTATTAATATTAGAGAAACTCTTGTTGTGGTGCTTTACCTTCTTATCTCAAGTGAACATCATAAGAGATATGCACATAGGGAGGAAACGTTGTTTTTACATTCTGTAGATTAAAAACCCACTGACTTGGTGTGGATAGACGACTTGTTCAGGGTTGTTACAAGATTTGGGTCCTTCACTTAATAACAAAAGCTCACAGTCTGGCTATGTTAGCAGTTCGGAGATCCCTAAGAGGTAGATTCCATTCTTGTCCCAATTTTAAGATGAGAAAACTGAGGCATAGAGAAGTTAAATGCTACAACATTGCCAAGGTCAAGGAGCTGTTAAGTGACATTGAACCAGACAATGTGATTTCAAAGCTCATATATTTAACCTCTGTGGTGGCTTTTCTATAATCAGTATGATATCTCTGATTATAAAAAAAAACCCCAGTATGAATTCTCTGGAATTCTGAGGATGAATTGCTAACATCGTCAAGTCAAAGGGAAACCAATAACTTACTTTGCCATTAACCATTCAAATGATCAAGATACAAAAGTAACAACTAAAAAGTGTTTCTTCCCCCCAAATATGGAGTCCTGGGATCTGTGTCAAAGTTTAGCAAGAACAGTCGAAGAAAGACACAACTTCCCAGAGGGCCCTAGGAAATCTGGCCCCTGAAAGTGCTTCATGACAGTTGTACATCACTTACCTGGCCTGTTCAGCATGGAGATGTTCAGGTTAATGGATTTTTTTAAAACCTGCATGCCGGAGACCAATTCCAGCATGACAGCAGGGCTGCATCTGGGAATGGCTAAAGCAGCAGTTTTCAACCTGTGGGTCGCGACCCCTTTGGGGGTCGAACGACCCTTTCACAGGGGTTGCCTAAATACATCCTGCATATCCGATATTTACATTATGATTCATAACAGTAGCAAAATTACAGTTATGAAGCAGCAATGAAAATAATTTTATGGTTGGGTGTCACCACAACATGAGGAACTGTATTAAAGGGTCGTGGCATTAGGAAGGTTGAGAACCACTGCATTAGCTCCTTGATTAGTAATATAAGATAGAACTCGTGGTTGATAGTGGAAAACTGACAGCTTGTTGGTTTCTATATAATTGAGTCACATAGCTTCTGTCTTCAAGAAAGGAATCAATCTATACTTTCCAATATGGTAGCTAGGGCACCTGTGGCTATTTAAATTTAAACTAACTACAATATAATAAAACATCCAGTTTCTCAGTCACACTAGTCACATTTCAAGTGCTCAGTAGCATCACATAATAGAGTTAGCTGACAGCACAGATAGACCATTTCCACCATGGCAGGAGGTTCTCTTAGCACTGTCCAAGTGTGTGGACTAACTTTGTGTTATTGAAACCTGAGTATAGATTGAACAAGATAGGCATGAGTTCAGTGCTCGTTATTTTGTAGTTGGGAAAGTTACTTTCGAACCCCCAATTTCCTCATCTGAAAAATGAGAATAAAAAGGTAATCCCATCTTTTTTTAGATCTGCATAGTATTTCATTGTGTACAGATGTAAAAAAGAAGGATCTCTTACCCTTTGAGACAGCATGGATGGACCCTAGAGAGTATTATGCTAAGTGAAATAAGCCAGTCAGAGAAAGACAGTATCACATGATTTCACTCATATGTGGAATCTAATGAACAAAATAAACTGATGAACAAAATAGATACAGATACATATAAGTATGCAACAGACTGGCACATTTAAGAGGGGTGGGGGAAGAGATTAACCAAAGAACTTATATGCATAACCCATGGACACAGACAATAGTTTGGTGCAAGCCTGGGGAAGGGGCAGGAGCAGGGTGAAGGGAATCAATCAATGGGGGGGAAGGGGATATCTGTAATAATTTCAGCAATAAAGATAAATTTTTAAAAAAGTAATTCCATTGCAGGGTTGTTCTGAAGATTGAATTCAATGTTACATGGAAAGCAGTTCTTGGTTTGCAGCAGTGGCTTAAGGGACATTCATTCCTTTAGTTCGATATGTGACATCCAGTTTGGTAGTTTAGAGCCTGTTTGTAAGGCTGTGGTTTGCAAACCACCTCCTAGAAGTTGTTTCCCTTGGTGTTGAGTGATAATGTAGGATTCAATATGTACATTAGTAATTGTAGTGGTTGTTCAGGCCCCTTTAATAAGTAGAATGGCAACAAAAAACCACCCTGATTTTTAACGAGTAGATGCTTTCTAAGAGAGTATCTAAAGTAGGTCACGTCTGTTAGGAAACATTTCCATAACCTAAAGAATACGTTTTCCAAGCTGTATTTTTAGGAAAATCAGTCCCATGATGACTTTATTTCATCAGATAAATTTGGGAAACGCTGGATTTTTATTTGTTCTTGGAGACTCATAATGCACAACTTAAAGGCTCTGAGAAGTCCTGCTGGAAAGAAATATGTTTCACTTTTTTAGACTCCAGTGTTTTGAGCTTTCATGGACATGGACCCCCTTCCTGCTCTTATAGAACAACTATTAAAATACTGGTAGTGTTCACAGAAACCATTCAGAACAGACTGCTCTGAGGACCTGGGCAACCACTGTTTTCCAGAGGCATCTGCAGGGGAGGCTCATTGAAAAGCAGTTATTTCTGCACTAACCCCTAGTGCTAACATAATAAAAGGGGGGTGGTGCATGCGGCTCAGTCTCTTTTGTAGCTCCTTAAGGAAAGGATAAGTCTGAAGCTAGTTCAGGACTCGAGAGTGACCTATTTTATCAAGGGTTAAGGTTCAGTAAACAGCGATTGAGATCTCTTGTATTTCAGACAAGCACAAAGACTGTTTTTGTTCTTCAGGACTAGAGGCTAATGTAACAGTGTGTTTCCAGTGGAAGGCCAGCATTTCGAATCTCTCTGCCTTCAGCAGTTTGTCTTTGTAACACAATGCCCATTGGGTCTGACGTCTGTCTGATGGAAAGGGGGAATGTAATTCAACCTGTGCTAGTGAAATGATTGCTTTGAATAAAGCTCTCCCCGTGTTGGCTCTAATAATCTGCTAAGATCTAAGGTAATAGTTTTAACTCTATTCTCTACAGCAGCATGTATGATAAAGTCTGACAGATAAATCCACGCATGTAAGCAAATCACAAGATGGTAGAACATGGAGAACTGCTACTCAAAACCAGTGGCCAAAGCAGGAACGGATAATGAGCACATTCTTGAGTCAAGTTTCTGGATTATGGATACACGTGTATATCTATGTGATGTCACCTTTCTTTAAGCCATTTAACCATCTATCTAGGGGTCAGCAAACTTTTTCTGAAAGGAGTGAGATAGTAAAGATTTTCGACCTGGTAGGACATATGTTTTCTGTTGTAATTACTCGATGCTGCTGATGTAGCTAAAAAGTAGTCACAGACAATAAACAAATGTGTTCCAATAAAACTTACAAAAGCAATCAGTGAACGGGATTTGGCCCACAGGCAGGAGTTTGCTGCCCCATCATCTGTGTGTTTGATGATCACTATGAGCACCAGTTATGGGCAGTTCCTGAAGTACTTGCCCACATCAGCTCCTTATGCTGAACTGGGACTTTGGGAAAACCAAAAATCCTTTTAATGAACCACTGGCAGCAATGGCTTTGTTAGAGGTGGATCATTATTGCAAATATTCAGTGATTGGGCATTATTCTAAATGCTTATTTAGCTGTCACCACAACCCCGTGAGGTAGTTACTATTTTTATTATTTGCATTTTGCATAAGAAACTGAGTGAGGAGTTAGACTTCTCAGAGTCACACAGGAGGAAGTGGTGAGTCCTGGAAGTACAGTGCAGGCAGTTGGAGCCACTGTGCATGGGTGGGGGACCTGGGATCAGATCCCAGCTCTGTCACTGACTGGTTATGGCAAGGACCAGATGAGCTTCTCCCACACAGCTGGAGAAAAAGCATGGTTGCTGGGAACAGGGTTGAAAGACTTAAATTCCGTATTTCCAAGAAACTATCATATGGACCCTTTGAGGATGGAAGGATGCCATGGAGATAGTTGTGTGAGTCATGGGGCATGCAGACATGGGAGGAAAAATAGCCACAGCTGTGGGTTAGGAATTTGGAGGTCCAGAAAGCAGGTTTCATCTCTGGCACCAGCTCAGACTGTGGTAAACAGGAGTAAAGTTTGTGAATGGGAGGTTGGGAGAAGACGGAAAAAGCAAGAAAATAACAATAAAAATTATGAAGATCACAATAGGTTGAAACAATGAAAAGGAGCCAAAGCCGGATTTTTCCTTTTCTCCTTGATTTCTCCTTGCCTCATTCTTGGGGGAAGCCAGAATATGTCTGCAAGGCGATTTCAAGGGAAGATCTGAAAGGAGGAGTAAGTTTGTACAGGATAAGTCTGATATAGTCCAGAAAGAGGTTATATGCTGGCGCTCTGATTAGTCATGCCACCTGGATAAACTTAGGGCACATGCTGGCGGTATGTCAGTGTCCATGAATTAAGGAGCTTCCGGTGATTTTCATATCAGGAGCATAATCATGGTTATTTGGGTGTCTGACTAGAACTACTAGAATTGGAATGAGTACCTTTTGCAGATATTTTTATCGATATTATCTAATTTATACTTTAGAGCATCCCTATGGGAGTAGGTGTTATTATCTCCATTACAGGCGGAAATTGAGGTTCAAACTAAATGATTTGCCTAAAGCCACACAGCTAATGAGTAGCATAGATAGAACTTGAATAGATAGAACTTGAATCCCATCAGGTCTTTTGACTCACACTCCTTTTTTTTTTCTCTCACCATGATGGGCTTCTGGAAGAATGTTATGGTTAAGAGGGCCACGCAGGCCCAAGACTTTCATCTATAATAAGACAGTGACCATGCAAGATACCGAGGAGTTCCTAAAGAAAGCTTAGTATGGGTTAGACTGCTTATGATGTCACTGCCAAGATCCCCATGACTTAGCTCCATGTGCCTCGTCATCACAACTGCAGGCCCATGGGAGACTGTACTAGTATATGGCCTCCTGGAACAGCAGAGTTGGTGTGACCAGAATTTCCAGTTTCCCCTCTTCATTTGAAAACTTTGATGTGGAGATCATGTTCTTCCATGAGAGAGAGAGGGAGAGAGAGGGAGAGAGAGAGAAATACATATTTAAAAAGAGAAGGTAAAGAGGAGCAAGAACGAGACTGCACTGTGAGGGGGGAAGAACTTTATCTCAGGAGCAAGCCCCCAACTAATGGAGTTCCCTTAGGTGACTCTGGGCTTTTCAGCCTCGTGTGTTCATCTGCAAAGTGCAGGAGCTGATCCATTTGGTCTAGGTTTTTCCTAGATCTTCCAGGCTCTATTCTAGAATATAGAACCATCACAGGTTCTATTCAGTCTTGGGTTTTTTTTGTCACCAGTTTTACAGGACTACTCTTAAGTTCCTGAAGATGCCATTAAAACTGATAAAAAAAAAACAACTCTGCCCCATCCTTCTTACAGAGATAAACCAGACAGCACCCTATTTTCAAGGGGCCTGAGTGGTAGAGAGAAAACAAATGGGCATTCTATTGTCCTGTTGTATAATTATGTCTGTTTGACCCACTAGCCTGAGGGCATTTGAGGAGAGAGGACTGTGCCTTATTTGTCTCAATCCCCAGTGTCTGGAACAGAGCCTATTAAACATCTGATGAGAGAATGAATAAGTGGATGAATACCATCCATACCATTTAGGAAGTGCTGACCATGTGCTAAGCACTTGATCTCTGTTACTTCACTCAACCAGCACAACAGCCTAGTGAAATAGGAGCATTCTTTCCCCTGTGTTATATTGTAGACACTGGCACTGGGCAACAGGGTCACCCACCCCAGACCTCACACCTAGGGAGTGACGGACACAGCTGGGATTAAAGCCTTGGCGTTGTTAACTCTACAGCCCCTGCTCCTAACTCACTGGGATGTGCATCTCTCAAGCGGTGGCTAAGGACATATTTAAATTCCTCCCAAGGGGAGTGATCAATGAACCATCATTTTTTGTAAGCAAAATGAAATCAGCAGTGAAGTGAAGCACCATTTGGTCGTCTCCATGGCACCTTGCCATTTTGGGGACTTTTTTTAAAAATGGGGACACACAATCATTTGGCTGGAGTTAAATTGCATTTCGTTCTAACCCAGTAACTTCTTAGCCTCTTCTCTTTCTCATCTCCTGTCTTGAAGCCACTCTTCCTGAGCTATTTACTCTTTCTCTGAGTGCCTCATGCTGTCTCTTGCCTCTGGAATCAGCACGCCCTGAAATGTAATTACAGGGTCTCGTCTCTGACTCCTCAATTGGACTTAGTCTCCTCAAAGGCAGGGGCTATGTCTTATTTACCTGCATGTCCCCAAGGCCTGGCCACGGGCTAGTAGAGGGTAGTTTCTAACTAAATGTTTGCTGAGTGAATGTGTTACAGATTATCTGAAAGGTGATTTTCTGATGCCCTGAACCTGCACGGAGAAATGAGCGTGTGAAGCTGTTTTTGCCGCTCATCTTGTTTTATGTAGGCGAGGCCATGCCTCTGCCTAGGAATTTCTCTGGAATTCTGAAGAACAAAAAGGGTTTAACGCAGATCCAAGGGAGAATTTTATGTGGAACACTTAAAAAGGTGTTCAAGGTTGTTCTATTCTACCTTTTCAAAATATGGTAACATACTTGTGATGATTTGCAATGTTTGCATAATAGGGTATCCATTAGTTCTTCATCTGGGCAGTGGGAGTGTGAGGTCTGCCACAGAAACCTTGAGAAAGTGTATCCTGTGGCTGCTGTGACCCTGGGCAGACACCAATTCATTTTCATATCTGGGAGGGGTTTGTGTTTCTGTATAAACCATCCGTCTCTGCAGAGAGCACCTCATGGGGAGGTGGGCAGTGCTTACATTTCTAACATGCTGTACAAACATCATACATAAACCTCCTTACCCATCTTACATTATTATTTTTTAAGTTAAAAATGTAATTGTTGTAAAATACATATAATATACAATTTACCAATCTAATTGCCCTTTAAAAATATGTTTTTATTGATTTTTAGAGAGGAAAGGAGAAGCTGGGAAGGAGAGAGGGAGAAGAAGGGGGAGAGAGAGAGAAAGAGAGAGAGGAAGAGAGAGAGAAACATTGATCGATCGGCTGCCTCCTGCACTCCCTTATCGAGCCTGCAACCAGGGCATGTGCCCTGACTGAGAATGGAACTGGGCATTTCTTGGTGCACAGGACAATGCCCAACCAACTGAGCCACACTGGCCAGGGCCCATCTTAACTACTTTTAAGCATTAAATGTATTCACATTTTTGTTCAACCAATCTTTAGATTTTTTTTCTCTTGCAAAACTGAAACTGATCCATCAAACAACTCTCCATTTCTCTCACTCCCTAGCCTCTGGCAACCACCATTCTGCTGCCTGCTTTTATGCATATGACTACTCTAGATACCTCATGCAATATTTGTTGTTTTGTGACTGGCTTATTTTACTTAGCGTAATGTCCTCAGGGTCCGCCCATGTTGTAGCCAACTTCAAAATGCCCTCCCTTTTTCAGGATAAATAATACTCCATTGTATGTATATAGCACATTTTTTTTAGTTATGCATCCATCAGTGGATACTGTGTTGCTTCCACCTCTTGACTATCTGGAATAATGCTGCTAAAAACATGGGTGTACAAATATCTCTTTAAGACTTTTGTTTCAGTTCTTCTGGATGTATACTCAGAAGTGAAATTGCTGGATAATACAGTAATTTTATTCTTAATATTTTGAGTAATGCAGTGCTTTTGTATTCCATAGTAACTGAGCCATTTTACATTCCCACCAACAGTGCACAAGCGTTCCAGTTGCTCCACATCCACTCTAACACTAATTTGTTTTTTTTGGTAGCAGCCATCCTAATGGATGTGAGGTGGTATCTCATTGTGGTTTTGAGTTATGTTTCTTTAATGATTAGTGGTGTTGGCCATTTGTGTATCTTCTTTGGAAAAATGTCTATTCAGTTATTTGTTCATTTTTTAATTGGGTTGTCTTTTTGTTGTTTTTGAGTTACAGGAGTTCTTTATATATTCTGTATATTATACCCTTATTGGATTTATGATTTACTAATATTTTCTCCCCTGCCTTTTTACTAGTATTCTGTTGATTGTGCCCTTTCAATGTAGTCTAATTGTTTATTTTTTTCTTTTGTTGCCTGTGACTTTGGTGCCATATCCAAAAAATCATTTCCAAATTCAATGTCATGGAGCTTTCCCCCTGTTTTATTCTAAGAGTTTAATAGTGTAATGTTTTTCATTTAGGTCTTTGATCTATGTGGAAATAATTTTTGTATATGGTGTAAGGTAAGGGTCCAGCTTTATTCCTTTCTATGAGGCTATCCATTTTTCCCAACACCATTTGTTTCAGAGACTGTCTTTTATCCATTGAATGGTCTTTGCCCTCCTGTCAAAAATCATTTGACCATATATATGCAAGGATTTATTTCTGGGCTCTCTATTCCTTTATTTTTGGTCTGTAGGCCTTCCTTTATCCCACTAAATAGTACCACGCTATTTTAATTATACTTACTGATCATTCTTCTCTAAATAGCACAAGATTCCAGAGTCAAGTGTCAGTGTACCCATGAAGACTTTGGGATCTGGGGAGGGAAGATGTCCCAAGTCTTTCACTTGTTAGTTGCAGAGCTGGGCCTCTACACTCTTCACCCTGGGCCAAGATACCCCAGCCTAAGGACCTGAGGGACACATTTTTTTTTTCCGTGCCAGGCTGTCAACCATCCAGGCCAGGACGCTGGGCGTAGACGAGCCTCTCTGCTCTCTGCCACCTAATGACGCAGGCGGGGCACCGCAGCCACACCTGCAACGCCTCTAGGGGCAGTCCGAGGGACACATTTTAACAGGCTTTTGTTTTTCATTGAAAAATAATTGCTGTTGGGAAGAAAAAAAGAAAAAGTATATGCTTGGCTCTCTAAATACATTTGTAAAAATTAATGACCTTGTCATTTCCCATAATCTCAGTTTCATGCGTTTGCCCTCTGACCAGCAGCTCACTCTCTCTACTACATATTACTCTCACCTTTAATAGGAGAGTCCGCTCCCTTGCATTGTCATTCCCCTCCCCCTCACCCTCCCCCTTCCTCTATTTACACTTTTTCTTTAGCACTCATACCCCCTAACATCCTGAATTCTTTGCTTATTTTTTATGTCTGCTGTTGATTGTCTGACCCTGGAATCTTCACTCCCTGAAGCAAGATATTCTTCTTTTCCACTGATATCTACAGTGTGCGCTTGCTGTAAGCAGAACACCCCCAAAGATCCCCATGCCCTAATCCTTAGAGCCTGTGACTGTGTTCCTTTACATGGCAAAGAGGCTCTGTGGATAGGACTAAGGTTAAGGACCTTGAGATGAGGCACTGTCCTGGACGATCCAGGTGGACCCAGGATAATCACGCAAGCCCTCAGAAGCTGAGACCCTCCTGGCTACAGAGAACCTCGAGTGCAGCATGAGAAGGACTCAGCCTCCCATTGCTGGCTTTGCAGATGTAGAAAGGGGCCTCCAGCCATGGAATCAGTGGCCTCTGGCAGCTGGCACGGGCAAGGCGGTGGATTCTCCTCTAGAGGCTCCAAGAGGAGTGCATTTGATTTAGCCCAGTGAGACCTTTGTTGGACTTCTTTATCACTGAAAACCATAAAATTGTGCTGTATAAAGCCCAAAGCTTGTTAGGGCCGCAATAGAAAACTAATAGAGCACTCAATAAATATTTGTTGAAAGAATGAGTAAATGAGCCTCCCATCAACACTGGCAGGTAAGGACACACCCTCAGAAAGGGGGACAGACTCTGCAAGGTGAGGCAGCTTGGCGGGTGGCCGCAGTCAGTGATCAGCCGATCAGGGTCTCTCAGCTGTCTGCCTCAGCCTTCGCCCTGCGTTTCCTTCCTCGCTGTTGTGTGAGAGAATGTTGGTTTGGTGTTGCTCTCCCCAACCACACACAGCACCTTGCCATGTCGGTTCACCTTCAGGTAAGGTGGGCAGCAGTGTGGATGTGTTTCCCACCTGAGGCGGGGAGGGGAATGAAATCATTTGTCTGTCCTGTATACTGGAGACCTATTGCAAAACTCAGCCCAGAGCTCTGTTCTTATGACAGACAGGCAGACAGACCATCCAGGAGCTTCTTTGTTGTGACCTTCAGGCAGCAGCCACAGCTTCCTTCAGCACCTTGACTTGGGAGAACGTTTGGGGAAGTTCTCAGGGTCAGCTCACCTAGGCCCAGAGGCTGTCGTTAGATCTGGGAAGCAGTGAGCTATACATTTAATTTCACACCATCCGTTCTGAGAGGAATCTCAGAAACAATGCACAGGTGTGTTTGTTTTTTTTTCGTTTTTTTCCCCCAATGCACAGTTTTTAACATTGAGGGTTGGGATAGACAGAGGAGTTATAAAGCCACATTCTTAGAGAACGGATTGTACGTACACAGACTTATTTCAATGGATTTTGGGGCCACTGTGCGTGGCAGGGTAGCCAAGGCAGATGGGAGAAAATAGTGGGGAGACTGGTTTCCTCATAGAAATGTTCCACTGAAAGCTTGGCTGCCATGTGGAGGGGATGGCTTCTGGACCTGCGCAGCATGGAGGCCTCCATATGAAAGGGCAGTGAGCAGACTGTATGAGTGACATGGCCAACACTGAGGTGCAGGCAGTGTTTAATCTACAGATCAGTATTTTAAGAGTAACATCTTCTATATAAAAATACTCAAGAGCCTTATGCTTTATGCTCTGGACTCCACAGTGATTACACTCCCTCCTGAACAGATGTGAGATGCCTGGATTGATTACCAAGGCTTGCTTCCTCACTTCTGTTTCCCTCTCATTTGACAGGTACCACTATTCATTTCTTACATTAGCTTCTGCGTGCGAATTGGAAAAATAAGCTAAATCAGAGCAGTCTTTCTTGAGTTATAAAACCAGCCATGTGAGGATGCTCCGAGTGCCGTTCTGCTTGTATATAACTAAGAGCCAGCTCCTCGCAGTAATTTTGCAAGTGATTAGCCTGTCGTGTAGAAGCCTCTCTTTGGGAATGACAAGGAACAGTCCCTTGTGCGGCTTTACAATACGCAGATTAATCAAGAGACTTTTTCTCTCCTCACCACTCCCTGGAAGTTTCTGGAATGGAGTTATTTTAGAGAGGGGTGAAGCATAATCTTGGAGGAAGTATAGGGGACTCATAGTCATCAACTCTTATATTTCCAGTGTGATCAGCTTGCTGCTGTGTGTGTGTGCCAGGGCTGGGGATTTGAGGAGGACTTAGCCACAGCCTCTCTGTTAGGGATGGGCTGAGTTTTGTATTTGATAAACTCCTCTTTATCCTGCATTTCTACATGTCATAAATCAAAGGCTGCCTCCTCTGTGAAGCCTTCCTTGATTTTTCCTGACAGAAACACATCTTTTCTTTTACTGTAATGTGTTCATTAGTGTGCTTGGCACTGGTTTATTTGCCCCACTCCCTCTCCCCACGTCTCTGCATGAGCAGAGAGCCTTTGCTATATCACCTTAGTATCCTTATTATTGGCACACAGTAATTATAGTAAAGGCATTATCATCATCATTCTCATTCTTATCATCACTGTGCCCCAGGCTTTTTACTAAGGAGTTTATCTGAATTCAGTGCTGATCACTTTAAATAAAAGTATTCAGTAAGTAAAGACACAGATGTTAAATATGGTAAAAATATATAAATATGGTATATGATTGAAATTTGGGAAACAATGTACTAAGCAGTATGGTAACATAAATGATTATGATAATGATAGTAGGTGCTGTTTATTAGTACCTTCTCTGAGCTAGATGCTTTGTTTACATAACATCCTGTCAGCTTCCCAGTAGCCTCCAGGGAAGATAGAGCCTACTCGCTTTGTGTCAGCCAGTTTTGATCTTTAGATTGTTATTAATTTCTTTAAGCCTCAATTTTTAATGAAAATTATACCTACTTCAAAGGGTTGTTGTGGGATTCAATGAACTGATGAACCGTGTCTTGCACCTCATAGGTGCTCAATAAATATTTGATGATTGGGATGTTAATACTATGCAAAGTGCTTGGTATATTAACTTATTGACAACTGAACTGATAAAAGCAATCCCTAGTATTAATTGTTTATTATGTGCCAAGTACTTTTCTAAGAGCATCACCTGTGTTTACATATGCAGTAATGTCACCTGTTCCATTTGGCAAGTAGAGGAACTGGGATCAGAATGGTGAAATAATTGACCCAAAGTCATGACATGCATGAGTAGTGGACCACTTTTGGAAGCAAGTCCTCAACCTTGATTTCTTTCTGTTGTGTCAATTTCTCTGTTTACAAAACGCTGAGGGTAGTAAATAATATTCTACAGGTGACTTGGAGATCAGCCTTTATCCAATGAATTGATGCTGAGTCTGTTCTCATTTGCATAATACATGAGGCAGTTGTTCCAGCTGGTCAGCGAGCAGACAGCCTTATTTGTGTTACCCAGGGCACCCTCTTGGTTGAATGATGGAGGCTGGCTTGCCTGTTTCCAACCATAGGCTGTTGCTAACATGTTGTGATCAAATCATTGCTGAAGGAGCTCACCCATGCCTGGCGGGAGAAGACCCAGTCTACCTTTATTCTAACAAATATTCATAACAAACTTGCCTGAGAGCCATGGTATTAATTTCACTCCAAATAAATGATTCTTACTCTGCAGCTTCATTAAATACATTAGTTCATGCTTGATAACTAGAAGGTAGATTTGGGCAATTACTCCGTATCGTCACAGCTTTTAATACAATGGAATGCGACTGAGTTCATAAAATTACCTTATGGCACATTTTGAGGAATCTTAAAGACCAGCTACTTCAAAGTGGTTTTTGTTTGTTGTGTTTGAAGCTGTGGAAACTTGTTTAAACATGAGATTTAACGTGTAATTCCACTGAATGAAATTGGTAAAGACTTGGGGATGGTTCTCAGCCAGCAGCCCCTCCTGACCACTGCTTTCCCCTCACCTTCAGGAGCCCTCCTGTTAGCCCCTTAGACAAGTGTGAAACAATCGCCCCAGGGCCACCCACCTCATCTTTTGGAAACTCCAGGTTAGTAGCTTCAATTCCTAACGTTTATAGCTTAGCTGGTGACAGAGGCAGCGTGTCAGAGCCAGGTCATTGGACGTTTCTTCCATGCTTTGCGCCCCCCGCCCCCCCACACACACACTACAATTAACTTACTTTAAAGGGAAGTTAATCAAAGGTAGGAAATGCTTAAAGTAGCAACAATTTTAGGAGGCAGTGACAGTCCTCACTGTTCTCCTTTTGGGTTCATGAAAACGGCTGTTAAACACATGCTCTCAACCCACCTCCAAGTCGCTGAGGCATGCTGTGCTGCTTTGCCAAATGCAGTACATCCCAGTGACTCCTTCGTCTCCCTGATGCATTGCTAAAAATAAGGACACTCGCACCAAAGCATATGGTGTGGTTCGCCTTTGATTTGGACACAGATCATCCAAGTGTGAAAACAAAATTGGTTGCTCTCTCCTCCTAATGCACAGATTTGCACATCTGTACTGTACTAAGTGGGGGCTATTGTAAGTTACATTTTATAGGGCTTGGCAATTTCACGAAGACACCTAATACCCACTGTCTCGTGTGATGATTACGGGAGACATACCAAGGTAGGCAGAGAAGGTGATGGTTTTATTTATACTCATTTGGTCATTGAGAAAGCAAATCAAATTTGGGGCTCCATTTCACAGGATTGGAAACTAGGACCTCAGCTCCAAATCTTCTCTCATTTTTTGGCTGACGGCCTGTCTCTCATTTTTAGACAGCGGTGGGATTTTAGCAGTTCTGGTTGGTATTGCCAAACCAACATTGGGACTGTGGGTGAGAATGTGACTACTTCGGTTGGTAATTGTTTGGAGGCACTTTCCCTCCCGCAGAGGGGTCACAGGTATGCAGTGTTAGTATTGAGTGATTTTGGGGCTTGTCCTGGACACCTTCTGTTTACCCCTCCAGGTTCTGCCTCCATTCTGCTCTGCATGCTGGGAGGCTGGCAAGTATGACTCCTTTAGCATCTTTGTCCTCTGACTTCTGGTTCATTTTGCCAGTGGGGACATTGGCAGAGGCCAATGGAAGGGCATGAATGAAGTTGGGGATTTTATTCTCTATCTCCCTCATTTCAGGTTCACTACATGCTGGTTGCTTTCTTCCATCGGAGGTCACTGTCCAATAGGATGGCCCTCTCCACCCAGCCTCTTGTTCTTTATTTTTTATTTTTAATATGTTTTCTTTTATTATTGATTTCAGATTGAGGAAGAGAGAGGGAGAGAGGGATAGAAACATCAATGATAAGAATCATTGATTGGCTGCCTCCTACACACCCCCTCCTGGGGATCAAGCCCAAAACCTAGGCATGTGCCCTGACTGGGAGTCGACCATGACCTCCTGGATCATGGGTCAATGCTCAACCACTGAGCCACACCAGTGGCTGGGTCAGTCTCTCCTCCTTTAGGTTCCAGTGTCTGCTCCTTCCTGCGCCTCTTCAGGACTTCGGGTGGTAACAGCTCTCCACAAATAGCTCCCATGGTTTCTAGCCCTGCCATCTGCATTGTGCCCGTGGCTTCCCTGGAGCCCTACCCAGGCCTTTCCAAATAGTCCCTGTAGCAAGTTCTCCTAAGGTTACCCAGTTTGAGGATCTCATTTAGGTTTTGCTGGGCCCTGACTGATAAAAGTTTCTTAGGTCACATAGAATAAACCATGATGGCCTACATTTTGAGTCCTCCCTGTAGACAGAGTGGGACTTTTGGGGAAAAGTCCCGTGCATCACCATATTGTAGTTCTCTTTGTCTAACTTTCAGATATGCCCTTGGCAGTAACTGGAATTTAGGACTACATACATGTGTCTATGATTCTCATGTTTTATATGCATACGAATCACCTGCCAGCTTCTGAGTGCCTCTCCACAAAGATTCTGATTCTGTAGACAAGATTTGCTTTATATATTTAGATGCTCCTATGTTGGGTGCATAAAGGTTTACAAAGGTTATATCCTCTTGTTGGATTGATCCCTTTATCATTATGTAGTGCCCTTCTTTATCTCTTGATATAGCCTTTATTTTAAAGTCTATTTTGTCTGATATAAGTACTGCCATCCCTGGCTTTTTTGTTTGTTTTTTTCCATTTACATGATGTATTCCTTTTTATCCTTTTACTTTCATTCTGTGTGCCTCTTTTGTTCTGAGGTGGGTCACTTGTAGACAGCATGTATATGGGTTCTTTTCTTATCCTTGTCTGACCAACCTCATAGGGGTCTGGTAGGAGTCATGTGCTTATTTATGTAAAGAGCTTGGGGCAGTGCCTGGGTCAGAGCCAGCACTATGCAACTGTTGGCTGTTATGGTGGTTAATAAACAACGGGTGGTTAGAAGCATGGCTGCTATAGACTGAGTGTTTATGTTCTCCCCAAATTCATATGTTGAAACCTAGCCCCCAATGTGATGGTATTTGGAGGTGGGATTTTGGGAGGTGCTAAGGTCATGAGAGTGGAGCCCTGATGTATGAGATTAGTACCCTATAAAAGAGACTCCAGAGAGATTCATTTCCCCTTCCACCACGTAGGAGGCGTCTGTCTATGAACTACCAAGTGGGGTCCACCAGACACCAAATCTTCTGGCACCTTGATCTGGGACATCCCAGCCTCTAGAACTGTGATAAATATATTTCTGTTGTTCATAAGCTGCCTAGTCTATGGTATTTTGTTATAGAGGTCTGACTCAATGGCCTTTGTCATCAAAATTGGATCCAAGCTCCACCTCTGCTACTTCCCGGCTCTGTGACCTGAGGCAAGGATGTCACCTCAGTTTCTTCCACTACTTAAGTGGTGCTGGTAATGTCGCTAACTTGGAGAGCAGTTCTAAGGAGTCATTGAGATCACACTGACCAAGCACTGAGCACAGCACCAAAAAATTACCACCAGGCGTGCTCAGCTGTGGTGGAGGTAATGAGCGGAGCTGAGACAGCCACCTGCTTGTGTGGAGGGCTTCTTTTGGGGAAAGTTCAAAACTAGGGCCAGGAGAATCTTTATCCCCATCAGATGCTCCATGTGCCATTCTGTGACATAGCCAGGTGTACAGAAGTATGTGGACCTGTCAATCAGGCAGGGCAGAACAAGCCCTAAATGAAGGTACTAGCATTAGGATTAGTTTCTCTCAAACCTGGCAGCAGGTTGTCACCTAGGACAGAGTGGCAGGTCCTAGCAGGACCAGCTACTACAAAATGGGATGCTAAGCCCTGTGGGAATTTCAGGAGGGACGTTCAGCCTTCCAGTTCTAAAGGGTGGGCTTCAGCTACTCTCCAGGGATGAGGCAGAGCCCCCAGGCACTGATTGCACATTAGATCTTCTTTAATAAATACCTATGTACAGGTCCATTCCAAAGTAATTACATCATTGTCTTGGGGAAGATATGACTCAGATAGTTTATAAAAGATGCATAAATGATTGTAGTGTGCAACCAGGGTGTGAGAGATCTCCAGGCAGACCCTGCAGGCAGGGCCAAGCTGTTCTGTTAGGAGAGGAGAGGTCACAGTGTCCAGGGAGGGTAAGGGAATGAGGAAGGACTTGGCAGGTCTCTCAGAGAGGTTAAAGCTCTTGTAACTTAAACACTCTATTTTTTTAAAAATCTCCAAATAATGCAACTTTGAATTTATTCAACATAATTAGAAAGGTGATTTACTCTGGGCTAAGTTTTTTTGTTATGTCAAATATTAGTAGAACGGTAATTTGTAAGATTATTCACTTCCATCAAAAGATTGCTTTCCAGGCAAGAAATAATACTTTGCTTCATATAGAAGTTTTAAAGAAATTAATAAAGGTCTACATGTTCTTGATTTATTAGTGAACCAGGCATTGAAATTACAAAATGTTTCTCATTAGGTGGTCTGTATTATACAAAGTTTTGACAAAAATGCTTATTTATTCTTAGGACTTTTTTGTTTATTCTTTTCTTATTTACTTTCCTTCCAAAATATTTAGCTTTATCATCAATCATAAACTATTCATTTGTTCACCTATTCAACAAATCTTTACTGCTAAAGCAAAGGTTTTTGTTTGTTGCTTGGTTGGTGTGTTCTAATTTGTCACGAGTACACTTAGCATATCTGTATCAGCAAATTCAAATCCCAGCCAAGGGACCTGTTTCCCTGGGTGTGCCATAGAAAGGCTTTGCAATCAAGAATTGTCCTGGCTTAAAAAAACAAACACATGCTTCTTTTTCCCTTTGGGATATGTTTCCTGGAGGGGTTGGAAATAAGGCTAGAAAAATTATATCCAGTTCTTCTTTAATAATCTTTTATGTATCTTCCGACAGGCATTTCAGAATGGTGCCGCAGATATGTCATTTTCAATGGGGAAAAATGAACTTGAATTTTACAAAAAGCTAGTGATTATGTTCATGAAATCTGTTCATGCCTATGCCAGTGGCGAGGGGAGCCACCCTCTCTGATCCATTCTGCTGGACCAGAATTTGCAACTGCTGATTTCTTGCATCCACTTTTGCTGATAGAGTCAGGAGGTAGTTTTCAGATGTAGAAACAATAGGTAATCTATACTAATAAAAGTGTAATATGTTAATTACATCAGATAGACCAGATGTCTTCCGGACATCCTTCTGGACAAAGCCACGGTGGCAGGGGCCAAGGCAGAGGCAGTTAGGGGCAATCAGGCAGGCAGGGGAGCAGTTAGGGGCATCAGGCAGGCAGGCAGAGGGGTTAGGGGTGATCAGGCAGGCAGGCAGGTGAGCAGTTAGGAGCCAGCAGTCCTGGATTGTGAGAGGGATGTCTGATCAGGCCTAAACTGGCAGTCAGACATCCCCCCGAGGGGTCCTGGATTGGAGAGGGTGCAGGCCGGGCTGAGGGATCCCCCTGCCCTTGCACGAATTTCGTGCACTGGGTCTCTAGTAGATAATAAAAGTAGAGCATAGGCAATTTGAGAGGTAGGTAAACTTATGTAGTTGAGATCTCTTCATTGTTTTGCACTTGTAGCTGCTGTGCATTGTCTTTTTTTTTAGTTTTTCTTTAAAAAATTTATTTTTTTCTATCATCATTTATCCCTCCTACCCCCTTCCGCACCTTCCCCCTCTTACTGCTCCCGCCACAGTCACCACACTACTGTCTTTGTACATGACTTCTTTTTTTTTCTTTCCTTTTTTGCTCAACCCCTCCACCCTCCCTCCCAACAGCTGTCAGCCTGTTCTCTATGAGTCTGTCTCTATTTTGCTTGTTAGTTCATTTTGTTCATTAGATTCCACAAATGAGTGAAATCATATGGTACTTGTCTTTCTCTGACTGGCTTATTTCACTTAGCATAATATTCTCCAGGTCCATCCATGCTGTCGCAAAGGGTAACATTCTGTCTTTTTTTATGGCTGGGTAGTATTCCATTGTGGAGATGTACCACAGTTGTTTTATCCACTCATCTACTGATGGACACTTAGGCTGCTTCCACCTCTTGGCTATTATAAATAACTAGAGGCCCAATGCACAAAAATTTGTGCACTCGGGGGGGAGGGGGAGTCCCTCAGCCCAGCCTGTGCCCTCTCGCAGTCTGGGACCCCTCGGGGGATGACCACCTGCTGGCTTAGGCCTGCTCCCTGGGAGATTGGGCCTAAGATGGCAATCAGACATCCCTCTAGCAGCCCGGCAGCCCTCGGGGAATGTCCACTTGCCAGCGGGGAGCAGACCTAAGCTGCTGT